>NC_069101.1:13266410-13594123 GCF_947172395.1 Bicyclus anynana
ATGCCAATTGGAATCGCATTACAAGTGGCAAGTCAATAAAGTCTAGGAAACTGCACAGTGTTCCGAAAACTGGCACCCCGAGACAAAAGCCAGCCGTGCGTGCTGTCACTAATGCTCAGTGGGGTGGCCAGGGCGGGAATTAATGGCCACCTACGGGTGTTATTTGACGCCTGTGTGCATCTATCCAGACTATGTTATACGACTCTACGTGATGTGCAATATGACAATAGTTTTGTCTTAATGGTCAGGTGATTAACCTGTTGGCTTATTATGTACTAGCGGACGCTCGCGGCTTTGTCCGCGTGGAATTTGTTTTCCTGATGCACACTATTGTATCAAGTTTTGCTGGCCTATTCACTAATTTGGTCTTTATTAATAACCTATTAAAATAAACATCAAATCAACTGAGAAAGGGGATGATGGCTAGGTTTGAATATATTGATTTTTATGATACATTCGGGTAAATAAGGTCAATGTTAACTAATTTATACATAAAAATAAAAGATTGTCTGGATATTTTCAAATAAATGAGATTATAAATTTCAAAATCTATTAAAAATCTTTTGTCGTATTAGACGAAAATTCATATAGTTTTAGCTTTCTTACATTAAATGTGACATTTTTTAATAAATGAACTATAAACATAAACGCACAAATAACAAAGATATTAGTAATTTTGTTTGAACGCCCATACGATCTAACGATCATTACATTGCCTACGACGTCATTAGTTCGTGCCGTTTTGTATGGGGCGTTTTTCAGGGATCCGCGGCAGAGCCGCAAATCTGACCCTTTAAATCCCTGTAGCTCCGAAAGTAATGATCGCAGATACCTTGTTACTTTTACAAAATTGCTTTACTATTAGCATACTAGTAATTTATATACAATTTTAAAAACTGTCTTCATCCCTAATGTCATGTACCTACTATATGATAATCATGAATGGTGATACTGTGTGGTTTTCAGTAGACACCGGATGACATTTGTTACATACAATCTCGTTTATGGAACGATTCTTATGATTCTTTTTTTGTTGGAAAGGAGATATTCCGAGGGTGATACCGTGATCAGTAAACAATGATCTGATGATGAGATCCTAGAGAAATCGAGGGAAACTTTCGAATCGATGAAATCGTAATCGAAAGCGTTTTTTAATTTTTTCAATAGGTATTTTGAAGAACTACAATTTAATGAAGGTATGTAAGCAGTTAGCATGTTTATTTCGAGGCACAGAATAAAAATCACTTTTAAATTCTAGGTTCTTACAATTTACAGCTATTTCATAGTGAAAAGACGTATCGCTTCACCCCAACAGTTTCATCGTACTTAAAACGTGAGCCGGCAAAAATGAAAAGCTAGTTCACTTTGATAAATTGTTTTCATTAGGCAATGATAAATGATGGCGAGCTAAGCCTCCGCGTTCTACGGGGTTGGTCTAATATGTTGATATACATGTACTCAGACGGTTTAATTTCAATAAATTAGTTGGTGAATACAAGCAGGTGTTAGTTAGTGCGAGTTTATTATGAGTACGCCAGACCAAAACGATAAAGTTTTTTAAAATTTTCGTCTAGTTTTTTTTATTTTTAGGTTGTCTGTCTGATAAATAATGTACCTACATTTCAGTTCGGTTCAGTACATGAACAAATTTTATAATCTATGCTAATATTATAAAGTGGAAAGATTTGATTGTTTGTTTGTTTGCATTGAATAGGCTCTGAAGTTTCATAGAATTTTTCAAATTTTTCAAGAAGAAAAAAAAAGTTTTCGCTATTGGGAAATTACACTATCCCCGAGTGCTATAGGCACTTTTATCCCGTATTTCTACGGGAACGGGAATCGCGCGGCGTCAGCTAGTTTCTATATAATTTTAACCGAATTCAAGAAAGGGTCAGCTTTTCCCAAGTATTTATATATCAAGATTATAATTTATATATTATGGTTATAATTACTTCAGCTTAAGGGTATTTTTTTGTTAGAGCAATTGATATACTATTTAATACAGTAGATACAAATTTAAAATCTCCGTTTTTGCTAAAAGTAGGTATTTAAAAGGCATGGCCTTAATGATGTGTTCTGACAAGATCTGGTTTATAAATCCTATTAGATCTGATATCTTACGTCCAATTATAAATAATGAAATGTTTGTCCTATCTTATGATTTTATAATCAATCTTGATCATTAGAAGAGAAAGCCATATCCTTACCAACGAGTTTACTTTCGGCCACAACGATGAGATTGTCAATCTTGATACTTGAGCAGGCGAGTCTTCCATGCTATTGGGTATTCTGAACGAAAGGGTGAAGTCCGAACCGGATTACTGAAGTTCTTGTGTGTCTTGCCAAACGCATAGAACCCTCGTGAATTTAATTTTAAGTTTGCGACTAATTATTATCACCATTATCATTTAATATTAATACTTTATCTTTCGAAAGTGCTTATAAGCTAAGCCTAATTGAAATAAATTAATCTTGACTATTGACTTATACGGACAACGAAGTAATCCTAGGGTTAATCTAATAATTCGGACTATATACTCGAATCTTGAACGTCTTTTGAATTCAACAGCTGCTACTAAAACTGAATTGAGAGTCCGGTGCATGCACCTCCAACTTTTCAGGTATATGTATTTGAAGAAATTAAATATAACGTATCTCAAACGGTGAAAGGAAAACATTCTGAGGAAACCTGCCTACCTGAGAATTTTCTTGATTCTCCACGCGTGTGAAGTCTGCCAATCCGCATTGGGCAGCGTAGTGAACTTAGCCTAACCCATCACATTCTGAGAGGAGACTCGTACTCAACTGTAAGTCGAATATGAGTTATTAATGATGAGGAATTGGACTATACTTTCAATACCTAAAGTATGTACAATGTTTATCAATTTAGAATAAAAAAATAGCGCGATTTCATTATTCACGAGCAATTAAAAAAATATTGAAAATACCATTTTATTACACAATAGAAAGTAATGGAATATTATCAGGCTCAAAAAGGCTCGAACCCAGAGCCACGGCTAAATAAAAAAAATAACTGGAATAAAAAAAGAATCCTCCGCGACAATAATTCAAATAGACCTCCATTATACTGGAGGAACCTCATTAGCAGTTTATTAAATCAAACGGCCTCAAGGAAGGACTTATTAACCTTATTTTGTCCCGGTTTGCAATAATAAATTCAATACCGACTGGCTATAAGACTTAATTGCTATGGGACTGATAAGAAAGCTCAGAGTCGTCCGGCAAGCGAAAATGTTCCAAGTATCTACGCAATGTTCTTAGTAATGAGAATGGAAGAGATCTTTCTAATAACTAGAACAAATTATGAAATATGTGAGAAACGATCTAGGTATCATGGCTCGTTGACTTGAAGAATCTAGAAACCACGCATTGTGCTTATGTAGGCTTTTCTCGGTAGATTCTGCCTTTCGTACCGATAGTAGTTTTCAGTTATGTACATTTGAAGAAATTACGAGCATAAATCACGTGTCGCAAAACGGTGATCGAAACCTGCATTGAATTTTCTACGTGTGTGAAGTCTGCTAAACCGCATTTGGCCAGCGTGGTGCACTAACCTCATAATAAGGCCTAACTCCTCTCACTCTGAGAGGAGACTCGTGATCAACACTGAACCGAATATGGGTTGTAATAAAAATATATGTTTTTTAAATTTAAATTTAAATTACCGACATATTAGTTCAACGAATCCTATCTTCGGTTAGTTGAGAACGGGCTAGGATAATAATTTTTCGAAGGGTTGATGTCTCAAGGTATTTGAATGAACTGCACATTAAACGTGTCGTTATCCATATTTCTATGCTAATATTATAAATGCGACAGTAGTTTGTCTATTTGTCTGGCTGGATGTCTGGTTGTTTGTTACCTTTTCATGGTTAAAACTCTGACCCGATTTATACGAATTATGGTACAATTAGAAGTGGGACCTTCGAGCAGAACACATTCCAAAAAATCGCAGGAACCATCGATTTTTTGAAATGTGTGGAAAACAAAATTTCCGGCATTTCTAGTAAAATCAGTCAGAATTTTATACGAATTACAACATTAAAAATTACAGCATAAAAAAATACAACATTAAAAATTACTACATGCAAAATTACAGCATTAAAAATTACAACATGAAAAACTACAGCATTAAAAATTACAACATGTAAAATTACAGCATTAAAAATTACTACATGAAAAACTACAGCATTAAAAATTACAACATGAAAAATTACGACATAAAAAATTACAACATTACGAAATTACAAAACCATGTGCGATTTAAATGAAAATATATATTTTATTTTCCTTTTAACTGGCGACGAAACAAAAAGTTTCCATTATTCTCGGGAAATCTCATTAGCGGTTTATTAAAGCCACGTCCCCAATGACGCGCTTTCAAAAGTTCCCAAGGAAGGGTTCGTTGACCCCATTTCACGCGCTTGCAATGTGCAATAAACAATAATTACATCTTCTAAGAAAAACTTTTCTGATTAACTAGCGAATGCCCGCAATTCCGCTCCGTAGAGTTTGTGTTTATTGTTTCTGTCCCCTTCGTTAACACTTTTGTACTGATTAAATACGGTTTTAAATTAGTTCAATAAAAGGACAGATTATCTCGAAAGGTCATGAAATTTATGAACACTAAAAAAATATTTTTGATTTTCGTGTTGTTTTTTCAATTAAAAGTAATTTCTGACTTTCTGTTAAACTTCAAACTTTACTTTCTAATTTTTGAGTTTCTGTCCTACTTCAATCTTTACTTTACTTAGTTTTATATTTTAAGGCTTTTATATTTTCGTAATTTTCAGAAGGCTATTCACATTAGTACTAAGCAGGGCTTTAATTTTACTTCCTTTTCACATAACTCATTACCAGTTTTATACTATTGTAAAAAATAAATATATTAACAATTCAAAATGAACGTATCGTTCTCACTAAAAAAACATAATTGGTCTGTTGTACTGATGTCTTACAAAAGTTACATATAATTACCAAACCTATAACGGTGTAATATTTTTCTTCTTTTACATGCAATTAAATGAAATAAATTATTTAAAAAAACAACACTGAAATATAGCGATTTTATATTATGACATAAATTGAGAAACACTAACAAATTATAGGAATTCGTTAGTGTTTCCCTAATTACAAAACGTGGGTAGATAGTCACTCCGCCTAAAATAATGGGTTACAAAATTGAGAAAGCCTCCGTGAGGCCTAAGTAAGGCGAAGCTCACTGTAAATGAAAACAGCTGTGGCCAGCGAAATTAATTCAACGCTATTTGTATAGAAGGAAAATTCATTCATTTACTTAGTTTTATAATTTAAGGCTTTCATGTTTTCATAATTTTCAGTGAAGTCTGCGTAGCTTTTTCAAGGTTTTTTAGTAATTACAACGTGGTAGACTTTCGCGTTTTTTTATTGCGTTAAACTTGGAAACTTGAGAGTTTTACAACTATAAGGATCCTAGATATTAGGTAATGAAACTAGCGGACTGCCCACGATTTCAAGAAACCGGCAAGAAATTCAACAGTTGCTCTTTTAAAAAAAATGATACAATATTATAATGTACAACTGATGACAACATTACAATTTTTTATAGTTTTACTACCTGTGTGAAGGTGGAAGCTGATCCAGTGGCCTCCAAGTATCTTTATCATTAAGGAACTCATCAATGGTGTAATAACCTCGACTAAGTAAATTTTTTTAACACATTGCTTAACAGGTAATAGGTCACACCGCATCGCATGTTTTTTTTTTATTCTTTACAAGTTAGCCCTTGACTACAATCTCACCTGATGATAAGTGATGATGCAGTCTAAGATGGAAGCGGGCTAACTTGTTAGGAGGAGGATGAAAATCCACACCCCTTTCGGTTTCTACACGGCATCGTACCGGAACGCTAAATCGCTTGGCGGTACGTCTTTGCCGATAGGGTGGTAACTAGCCACGGCTGAAGCCTTCCATCAGCCAGACCTAGACAAATTAAGAAAATCTTAATCTGCCCAGCCGGGGATCGAACCTCCGTCTTGTAAATCCACCGCGCATACCACTGCGCCACGGAGACCGCCTATCCTACACCGATGCCATAGTTTATGTATGCGTCCATCATATCCACCTGATTGCCTATTTCGATAGCTACACTTAATTTGCGACTATGCTGTACACTCGTAAATTTCGTAGATAAACCTGGTGTGCGATAAATTATCGCTCGCTGCTAGCCATGTATTGAACCATTGTCTGAGAGGCAATTTGCACCTATCTGCAAGGAAACTCTCAAAGCCCTCGGGCCTTGCAGTGTGAATAATAGTATGGTTTAAGATCAAACAATCTTCTAGCTAGATATACAAACGACTGTACGGATCTACATGAATTTGGGTACAAAGACTAGATAGTGATATTTTCTTCTCGAATATTCCCACTGTATCTATACGGATAAAACTGATACAGCTAGTATACAAAATAATAAAATAAAGGAAGCCGTATATTGAATATTTAAAAAAAGCCCTATTTTCCCCCTCTTCTGTTTTTTAAAGCCTCTTTCTATACCAACTCAAAACTCAACCTTAACCCACATACGAGTATTGGAAAAAGAAGGAAGAAAGACCCAATGTTTCAAAATTCCATTATCAGTAGCTTAACAGGCTAAATTAAAAAAGGCAAGTATCCACAATTCTCAAGTGCCAAACATTAGGCTGAGTTTACTTTTTTATTTTTAACCGACTTCAAAAAAGGAGGAAGTTCTCAATCGACGCTTATGTTTGTTACTCATAACTTCGTCATTTGCAAACCAATTTTTAAGATTCTTTTAAGAATATACTTCCAGATTGGTCCCATTTCATTTTTATGTAAATAGGCTTAGTAGTTTTGTGTTAAAATCATAATGAGTGAAATAGGTCTTTGAAGTCGGTTCCATTTTTGTGTTAAAATGATTTTTGCAAACTCGATCTTGATCAGAGATGCAAAAGAACTGATGAATAACTGAATAAGATGATGATCAAGCTCATAGATTCGGTAAACGCATTCAAAGTCACGGCTAACGGCTAGTCTAAACATAAATTTGCTCTGAGCATTCTGAGCATCGATGCCATATAAAGTAACAAACGGGAACAAGTTGGGAACTTGCCTCGACTGGTTTTGTTGTCGCGAAGTTTGGCGCAGTTTAATTGAATAGTGCCTCTATTTGCTTCCTATCGTAGCGAATCTGCGCCAGTGACGGTGCGTTTCCACGGGAAATATTTGGAGCAACTATTCTTGGGCTCTTGGCAATACGTATGGAGCAATTTCAATTCGGCAAGTTTTCCGACAATATTGTTTGAAAAAACTCCAATATGGATTAATGTCGTCGATAAGTGTTGCCAATCTATTCGAATGGATATTTTCGACAATTTTCTGTCTTTTTTTATATGCAATATAGGCCAGCACTTGACTACAATTAAACCTGATGGTAAGCATTAATGCGGTCTAAGTTGGAGCGCGCTTACCTAGAAGATGGCTATTCACTCTTGCTTTGAAGGTGTTCAAATTATAAGTGTCAGGAAACACAAACGCCGGAAGGGCATTCCAAATTTTTGCTGTACGAACTAGAAATGTGTATATAAATCGTTTCGTACGTGTAGCCTGGACATCCACAATATATGGATGCCACCGTTCACGACGTCTTGCTGTGGTAGAAAGGGGAAGGAGGAACTAGATGGTGGAGTTCCTGAGCACACCAAAGTATATCCGGTAAAAAACCGACAGACAAGCTACATTGCGTCGATGTTTCAAAGTCTGCAATTTCGCCTGTGTCATCGGTTCATTACCAATTATCCTGCTGCAGCGGCGATGTATCGAGTCTAATGCATCAAGCTGATATATTGCAGAACTATCCCAAAGGTGACTGCAGTACTTCATACAAGTTCTGACTTGAACCTGGTAGATGGTGAGCAGTTGTTGGGGTGTGAAATACCGCTTGACCTTATTCAGGATTCCTAGTTTTTGGCTGACTGTCTCTTGCGCTAGATGTAGGGCTAGGGCTCGTTTCCGCAACAGTGCAAAACGGAGTATTGCCAACAACTACTATCTAACATACCTAACTAATAGCCCCCCCCCCCCCGGGATGGCGGTAATCTCGCCTCACTCATTATTATTAATAAATCAAAAGATTTAAATACTATACGAGCCTATCATCCTCTACTAGTACTATGCATGTGGCTTAGGTCAGAAATTCCAATTAACACTCTCCATCATCAGACTCTCAACCATCTATCACTAAACCTTAAACTAGTTCTTACCAATATTATATTTTGCTGTCATTTTACCGAAGATAATCAAGTGATACTCAAGTAAGGTAATAATGTACCAAACGCGCAAATTCCTGAAAATTGACGTAAAATGGCACAACACGTCTATGGCACGGCACAGGAATATCGAAGAGGTTATTGTGTAAATTTCATGACCGGAATACTGATATTGTTTACTGCACTGTTTCAAATTAAAAAGAATATTATAGAATCAAAGAACTGCATTATAATACATCCCTGAAAAATATAAAAACGTCTTTATTCAAGTACTTACCTAACAAGTATAATCGTAGGAAACAAAAATATTGCAAAAAATAAATCTATGTACATTCACGTAGTCGCCTCTACGGCGTAGACCTTCCAAAACTTTCCATAGCTTTCTATTTCGGCCGCGTGGCGCAGTGGGTAGTGACCCTGCTTTCTGCATCCACGGTCGTGGGTTCGATTCCCGCAACTGGAAAATATTTGTGTGATGAGCATGGGTGTTTTCCAGTGTCTGTGTGTATTTAAACATTATATAAGTATTTATATGTAGTATATAAATGTATATGAATATTATAATATCAACTATCTTAGTATCCATAACACAAGCTACTCTATATGCTAACTTTGGGGCTAGATAGTGATGTGTATTGTTTAAGTATATTTATTTATTTCGAACTGTATGCGTATAGTTCCATCCAGACCATGTCACTCATTTAAAAGAAATCTCCCTGAAATATATAAAATACCTACATTTCATATAACAAAAACAAAAGGTTATGTGATAAACTAGCGGACGCCCGCGACTTCGTCTGCCCTTAGACCTTTTTTAACCTTTTGGTTCTATGGAGCCGTGATAGCCCAGTGGATATGACCTCTGCCTCCGATTACGGCTGGTGTGAATTCGAATCCGGTCCAGGGCATGCACCTCCAACTTTTCAGTTGTGTGCATTTTAAGAAATTAAATATCACGTGTCTCAATCGGTGAAGGAAAACATCGTGAGGACCTGCATACCAGAGAATTTTCTTAATTCTCTGCGTGTTTGAAGTCTGCCAATCCGCATTGGGCCAGCGTGGTGGACTATTGGCCTAATCCCTCTCATTCTGAGAGGAGACTCGAGCTCAGCAGTGAGCCGAATATGGGTTGATGACGAATGGCAAAATCCGTTCTTAGTGGATACCTACTAACTATAAATACCTCTCTGCCAAATTTAGTGAGATTTCGTGACCTTTTGCATTTATATATTAAGATTTATTAATCAACAGATCTGTAGTTTTAAGTAAATCTTAGACAAAGATACAAATTCTCGTATAATATACATAATACAGAAGCTATATTTCTTGAAAACAATTGAAAAAGTCATTAATTTAAAGTGCCAGTGGTCATCAAAGTTATACAAGTCCAAGATGAATAATTTATGTTCAAAATTAGAACATGTCGTCGAAGGTTTTTTACCCCTGGCTCGTAATTGCCAACATATGCGAAACTTCGACGACAGCCACCCGGCGCTTTGTCTGTGCTTAGAAATGGGAACAACACAAACATTTTGTGTCGTCTTTATTTTTTGGTCTGTATCTACTGTTATTTTTTCAAACGCTTTTGCTTTATGCAACTTTTCAGGCACATATTGATTCTTGTTGTCAAGTTATTGGTTTGAATTATAGGCAATGGTATGACTTGGTTTGCAACGACACTGGTTGTCGAATCACTCTCTGAAAAATAAGATGAAAAATTTTCAGCTTATTTTAACGGCCCTCTACAAGGAAAGACTTCCCTTCGTCGTGCTTCGTGTGCTTAAGCTCTATATCCTAAAGATTAGATGTATAACCCATCTAATCTTTATTGGTGCAACCTTTATTGGAGCAGCGTCGTGTACTTAAGCTCTATAGTAGAGGGGTTATAGAGCTCAAGCACACGACGCTCTACTTATAGTAGAGGGGTTATAGAGCTTAAGCACACGAAGCACGACGCTGCTCCAATAAAGGTTGGCGGGCTTAGAGTCACAAGCTCAGTACGTCACTGAACTATCATTATTAAAAAAAAATGAATTACCACAACATTGCCGATCTCAAGTACCAATACGGTAGTTGACTCATATCAAATAAGTAACAATGTTAATTTTGTGTAGTACATAGATTATGGGTCCGGAGTATATCGATATCAATTAATAAAAGTTAAGGATTTCATATAAAACTTAATTTTAAAATCATGTATTTTTTCAAAGTTTCTTAATGTCAAAAACGCGTCCATTTTGAGTCCATTACAATGTTACTTGATTTACTAAACGTCAAACTAATTGTTAACTATATTTTTGTCAAACGCGCCGTTTGTAAGGGATTTGTTAACATGGCGTCATAAAACTGTAAAAACATAGACAGGCGTTTTGGCTTGTATTGTCAAAAAAAATATTTAAAAATTAAAATTTTCATGTAATCACGTCTTGAAATATTTTTTTCTTCAATCTAATAGAACTATAATCATTGCAAGACTATTAAGAAAGTGTCAACTAGCCTAATAAACAGTACCTAAATAATAAACACAAAATAAAACTACACCAAAACATCGTCACGTACAAAGTCCTTTTATAATTCACAACCTATCGCGCCATCCTCAAACTTTCTGTTTGCGAAGGTCAATAAGTCGAAAGGGATAAACAAACAAACAAAAAATAACAAAAGAACAGCGAACAATCCACGGTAATCCTATAACCGGGTCGGAATAGACCCGCCGGCTTATTTACGGCGTGTCTCTAAAGATTTACTCAAACGCACTGAAAGTTACCCGATATCGTCCCTTTATTTTCGCTTTAATAAAAGAGTTAGGTAAAGCTGACCGCACATCTGTTAGATTAAAAGCCTATATGCATACCAAACCTTAGGTAAGAGATAGGAAAAAAGTAGGTACGTAGTTTGGACCTTGGGAGACACCAATTGTCACAGGTCCAGGCGCTCAACCATCCTAAACCATGTTCTCTGATACATTCTATTCTATGCAATGGACCGATGGACATAGGGGGTCCCAAGGTGCAGGTGAAGAAATGATGAGGTCTTGGGTGTGAGGTGTAGAAAGTACCTCTTCACTCTTGCCTTAAAGGTGTTTAAATTGTAGATTGCAGGAAACACGCGCCGGAAGAGCTTCCACATATTGTCAATTTGGTTAACGAACGTTGAAGTTAAACGATTGATCGTACGGGCGGCTTCAGTTCAGTGTGCTCGTCTCGTGACGTTCGAGCCGTCCACATCTCTTGTTGTGTAATTCTTTATGGTTAACTTGGGATAGCCGAGGAGAGTGACTTAAGTGGAAAAGTGGGAGTGTTTGTTAACAGTCAAAGGTACCTTTAACCCTACACACAACGTTCACAAGTACGTGACTTCACTCAAGGTCATTCTCTGCCATTAGGGTCTTATTTTGGTTACAGTTTGATTTGTTAATTAAGTTGTCCTGACAAATGTTGTGAATCATAACCTTTGTTCGACAATAGTTTTCTTATTTTTGTAATCACTTCTGAGTCCGCTAAAACACGTCACATATGTTCATCGCGTAGGGATATACTTTACGGTGTCTTGCTATTCTGTGGTAGAAGGGAGAAGTTAGAACAAGATTATGGATTTCCTAAGCACACTCCAAAGTATATCCGGATATGCAATCAGCTTAAAGATGGACCTATTAAAGTTGTGACAGCGGTATTGTATACCTATTGCCCTTTTCAGGACGGAAGTGACCCAAACAATACCTACTCACAACATAAATTACAATCAAATATCCTTAAAATATTATATTTTAGGACAGGGTCCTAACGAGATAACGAGATACGTTGCTTTTAAGGATACTTAGTTTTTTTTGTGTGTCCAGGGGTTGATTTTTACATTTACAAGGTTCTTGAACTTTTTTATTTCCCCAAGAAACTCTTAGTCCGGGATTAAGAAGTTGATTTTTCACCGTGACTCGGCGAGCTCTATAGCTTAACAAGTTCGCTCGTAACATTCACGATGGTCCGCGCAGCGTGTAGCGATGAATGAAACGCACGCACAATTTCACACTCGCGCAATCTTTCTAATTAAATCTGATAGTGATCGTTAGAAAATCGAATATGAACGAAATAGGAACTGTGATAAATACAGACAAACAACCCGATTACCTCTCACTTGAATCGAGATAGTACTAGTTGTCAGTAGCCCAATGATTGATTTAATCGATTTGACAATTGAATTCTATCATCACCATCATCATATCAGCCGATGGACCACGATCTTGTGCCTGCATCCAGTGCATTCCTGCGACTCGCTTGATGTCGTCGACCAACACTGCGTTTTCTAGTGTGAGGTCGTCATTCCAGCTCTTTGGGACCCCAACGGCCATTGCCTCTTCGAACTATGAAATGAAATGAAATGAAATGAAATGAAATGAAATGAAATGAAATGAAATGAAATGAAATGAAATGAAATGAAATGAAATGAAATGAAATGAAAATATACTTTATTGTACACCACACAGAAACATACGATACAGAAAAATAATGGAAAGAAAGAAAAATGCACAATAGGCGGCCTTATCGCTAAAAAGCGATCTCTTCCAGGCAACCTAACGAAGAAACTAATAATAAAAATTATAAAGATATAGGCTAGGGTGTACAGAGGTAATATATAAAAGAAAATAACGCATAAAAAAGAAAATAGTTAAATACTTATGTAACAAAATACTAAGAAATATCAACATATATAATATACAATACGATACATATACCATATAATACAAATTGTATATTTACAATATTTATACATACGTATACGAGTATATATATAAATATAGATATATAATAAATATAAATGTATAAAAATGTAAAAAAATATATATATAAACATGTCATAAACACAACAAACCATGACGATAATTATTAAAAAAAAAAAAAAAAAAAATACAAAATTTAAGGTGGAAAGTAATGTTTACCAATGAGCCCCTTGAATATCGGTAAAGATTTCGCACGTCTGATATCAGGAGGGAGAGAGTTCCACAGCCTTACGGATTCGACAGCAAAGGATCTAGAGAAAAAAGAAGTACTATGAGTGGGAATTTTTAAGATAAGGTTATCGTCAGAACGGAGTGAACGACAGTGAGTATCACTAAGAAACTCAAACCGTTCTTTCAGATAAAAAGGAGTATAGTGATGGAAAAGAACAGAGTATAAAAGAGACAGAATATGAGTATTCCTGCGAAGACGAATCGGAAGCCACTTGAGCTTAGTCCGAAATTCAGAAATGTGGTCATATTTTCGAAGTCCAAATATGAACCGAATGCAGAGATTTTGAATACGCTCAAGTTTATTAAATTGCTCAATAGTTAAATCTAGATAGCAAGTATCAGCATAATCAAGAATTGGTAAAAGGAGAGATTGAGCCAACGTAATTTTAGTAGGTATAGGCAGGAAGTTACTGAGACGTCGCAAAGAATGTACTGCTGCAAACATCTTCCTGCTCACTTCGCTAACCTGAGGGACCCAGGAGAGATATTTATCAAATACAACACCTAGATTTCGTACTGTATCGCTAAATGGTAGTTGAACTCCATCAAAAACAACACAAGGAAGTGTTGTCCAGTTAATACGGGCAATTTGTTTGTGACTGCCTATAATGATGACCTGTGTTTTAGAAGCATTTACTTGCAGACCATAAGATCTACCCCACTCAACAATTCCCTGTAAATCTTTATTCATTGAATTAATTTTAAGGGGTAAGTCTTCTATTTTAGCTTGGGCATACAATTGAAGGTCATCAGCGTACAAGTGGTAGAAAGAAGATAAATTTAGAGTTATTGTACTAATAAAAATTGAAAACAAGAGAGGAGACAACACGCCACCTTGTGGTACACCAGCACTCACTGAACACCAGTCGGAGTGTGAATCTTCAACTCGTATACGCTGCTGGCGTCCATGCAAGTAACTATGAAACCAGTCAATGACTGAAGGAGATATGTTAAGAGAACGCATAATGGTCAAAAGTAGATCGTAATCAACATTATTGAAAGCATTGCTGAAGTCTAACAGTGTCAGGATTGTCACACACTGGTTATCCATACCAGAGCGGATATCATCAGTTATTTTAACTAAAGCAGTAGTCGTGCTATGACCGGAACGAAAACCAGATTGAAATGGGTTGAAAAGGTTACACCGAGACATGAAAAGAGTTAGTTGTCTATGAACTATACGTTCAAAGACTTTTGACAGGAATGGGAGAATTGATATAGGCCGATAATCAGAGAAGCTCGAGGGATTAGGTTTTTTAGGAATTGGAATTACGTGTGCCCTTTTCCAAGATGTTGGAAAAACACCAGTAAGAATGGAATTATTGAAAATGAAAGAAATTACAGGGATTAGAAGTTCAAGGAGAGGTATGATCATTTTACGACTAATGCAATCAGTTCCAACAGCATCAGAGTTGACTTCCAAGATACTTCTCTTAACATCACTACAGTCGATTTGACTAAAGATAAAAGCTGGATCGTCGGGAGTGGGCAAAGCAGAAATATGATTTATTGTATTACTTTTTATAGTACTATCAATGGTACAAGATGAGGAAAAGTGCTGATTAAGCTGGTTTAAATTAACATTACTAGTATGGTTGTTCCTATTTGCTTTCCCAACTCCCAGAGATTTGAGAAACTTCCATACTCTACCAGAGTCTTCCTCTTCGAGTATGGATTTATGAATATGGCGTCGTTGCATATCTCTACACAACCTGTTACACTGATTCCGAATAACTTTATATTTATGCCGGTAAGCCTCCGTGTCCTTTGATTTTAACTTGGACTTTGCAACATTTTTTTTGTGTTGTATGGTTTTGATCTCCTCAGTAAGCCAAGGAGCAGGAAGATGCCTGATTCTGACTGGACGAATTGGAGCATGACGGTCATACAATTTAATTAAAAGGGAGTTAAAAATCTCTACTTGTTCGTCTATATTCGATCCAACACGAATATCATCCCAGTTTAAATTCGCAGCATCATCCCTCAGACGATCCAAATCCATACCACCAAAATTACGCTGGAGAAGAATTCTTGATTTTGCTTTAGGGGGGCGGATCTTATAAGATAGATAAAGTAAATCATGATATGAAAAGGCATCGGCAGGGCATTGGCCATGCTTAGCCACATGATCACTAGAAGAAACGAGAATAATGTCAAGAAGTGATGGGGAACAGTTTGGAAAATAGTGAGTCGCGGACAGAGGAAGAAGGTGCAAATTAGCCGCCTGTACTATAGATTTTAGACGCGTGGCGCGAGAGTCATTTTTTATAAGGCAAGTATTAAAGTCACCCATTATAATCGAATGCTTATATAGTGGAACAAAACTATCTAATAATACCTCGAATTGTGGAAAAAAGTCAATAGTCAGGCTAGGGTTATAATAAACTCCAAGAAGCAGTTTGAGATTAGAAAAAATCACTTCTACAAACAAATGTTCAGCATGCGGGGCAGCCTGTGCTTGTGAGACACTAATAACAGTATACGGTAAATGCGAACGGAGATAAATAGCAACACCTCCGCCAACCCGATTTTCACGGTCATTCCGAATCAAGTGAAAACCAGGAAGAGCATATGATGTGGAAGATAAACATGGTTTAAGCCACGATTCAGAAATTAGGATTGCATGAATATATTTGCTATCAAAAGAAGAAAGCATATCGGGATAATGTGCAGGAATACTCTGAGCATTTATGTGAACGATATTGAAATTTTTAAATGAATCAGAGAAGTGCGTATCAAGTGTTTCATTAAGAGTTGGGAGGCTCTGAAAATTATCATTACTACTAATTACACTAGAATCAGAAAGCGAAAAGAATGAGTCGTTTAGGCCAATTGTATTAAGAAATGACATATTAAAGAAAGAAATAAAATGTATATAAATATTTATATATAATAATAAATAAATAAAATTAAAATAATTAAAATAATAATAATAATTCAAATAACAATAATAATTATATCTATACTTATATAAAAATTAATTAAAACAGATGATATTATTAATTAAATGTAAAAAAGAAAAAATAAATTGTAAAATAAAATAAACAAATATAAACTTTACCTACCAGCTAGCAAAATGTGTAACATACTTATGACTAAAAACAAAATTATTACATAACAAAATCAATTAAAAACAAAACTAAATCTATAACCATAGCATAACATCAAAAATAACTTAAAAGAAAATACATGACAATAATTCAGGATTACTTAATAGTGAAAATCCGAACACAAAGCAATTTGCCTTAAAGTTAACAATATAAGTTCTAATTGTTGTCTCTGGTTACTAATATAAACAGATACCGGATTTATTTGACAGATAATAAAGTAAAACGTAACTAATAAATAACCTGTGGCCCTGTGGCTATTCACAGTTGGCATCACTGTTTAAATTGTCAACGCTTGATACACGTCACTTTTGACAGTTCATGAAAAATTGACAATTGAAAGTACAGAATATTGATACAATTTTGAGGGTATAATTTTAAAATAAAAGAAAAAATAAAATGTTGTGAAGTCTAGTCATAAGTACCTAAATAAACAAGAATTGAATTTCTACTTCCTAACCACTCGTCTAACTGTACGAGAAACGGGCAATTTAGCAACTGGACTATTTAATACAACACCGGAGTTCGGCGACTCCACCGCCCGCGTCGCCGCTACCGCCGCCGCCGCTGACGAAACATCAGGAATTAATTCAAGTTCGCTCAAGGATTCTACTCGGTGACGGACGCCGTCCGAGCCGACGATAAATATGCATCCATCACGCGTCCAGCAGTTTGTGACACCGAAACGCTTTCGAGCCTCTAAGAAAGTGTCGTGCCGCGACTTTGTTAAAAACTCCGACTGTGTGAAACCAGTGCCCTTGAATTTAGTTTTAGCAAACCATACCTTATTGCGTACTGTTGTGTCTGTGAACTTAACAACAATAGGCCTGGGTTTGCCACCTGAAGAACGTCCAAACCGATAACTTGTTTTTATGCTGGAACTTGAAAAATTTGGGAGATCCAAGTGTTGAGCAAATATCGATGTGACACGTGCAGTTAAATTCTCCGCCTTCGCTTCAGAAATTCCGTGCAAGAGCAGCATCTTCCGCCTTTGTCGCATCTCTTGGCGATCCATTTCCATCCGAAGGAATTCAACTTGCTGCTGCAGCGTTTTCAATGTGGATACAATAAATATTTTGAAAGAAGCAAAGTCCGCGGCTATCGATGAGGTGGTCACGGCCGTCTTCGAAGCAGTGTTCTTTTGTAATTCCTGCTGGAATTCGTCCATCTTCGTGTAGAACATATCCGACATAGCAGAAAAAGACTGTTTCAAAGAATCCATCTTGTATCAATATCGCGAACACTTGTGTAAAATTTTGTGGTTATGAAATATAAATAAATTATCACGAGGATTACATTAGCTGGTACGTATTTGAAGTCACTGGGACATAATATAGTGAAAATAAGTAGATATACTTTAAACTTTCTATTATAATTAAAAATAAAATAAACAGCGTTTCAAAAATGTGTGTTACTTATTTCACGCCTACCCTCCGAAAAAAGTGCCGAAAAACTATGTGCCCCGCCCATTGCCACTTCAGCTTTGTGACTCGTTGAGCTATGTCAGTGACTGGTTCTTTTGCAGACCTGTTCATTTCTGATTCGATAACGCGGAGATACCAAGCATAGCTATAATTAAATTCTATAAACACATTAAATATAACTTACTTATACTTTGCTTATTTTCTATGTTTCTGTCATCAGGGGTAGTTTTTAGCAATAGCCTTTGCATTCTCACGTGTATTTTCTTTTCCTACTGTTTTCTTTTTTCTGTTATCATTTTGTTTTGTGGACAATAAATTTTTGCTTCTTCGAAGTATAAACCTTAAACAAAATATTTATTATTTTTTGTATTGTTTCAGGTAATGTGGCGTGTTAATGAATCAGGCAAGATCCAGCTGTGACCAGGGCGGCAGTGGACGGGGGAATCGCGTTATAATGATCATTAATTCTATTTCAGGCTACATTTATTTTGTCTGGACAATCTGGCCGCGTGCCCACTGTGAGAGCGTCACATTCGTAAAGAGCGGACCACATTATGTACAGGAAATGTTTGTTTATTTATAACTAGCGGACGCCCGCGACTTCGTCCGCCCTTAGACCTCTTTAGTCCAGCCTTTACAGTAGTATCGCTGTAAAAATGGAGTAACTTCTCCCGTTTTTCTAACAGTTCCCTTCACTGCTCTACTCCTATTGATTGTAGCGTGATCAGTATAATATAATCTGCCCAAGTGTATGAAGAATAACTGTACAAAGTTTCGTAAAAATCCATCGAGTAGTTTCTGATTCTATAACGAACATACAGACAGACAGACGAAAATTTTACTGATTTTGGCATCAGTGTCGATCCCTAATGATAGTTATTTTGGAAATATATTAAATGTAGATACAGAATTGACCCAGACCCCTATTTACCCCTTTATCCCCTTACAACACTACAAACTTTACCTCTATAACACCTATACGCTCGAAAACATTACCCTCCTTCTGACGCAGTCCAGTAAAAACAAAACCTTGATTGTCTTCCTATTATAATAAAGTGTACAATTATTGTAGGATACAGATCTACTTAAATATTCTCGTTCAATGTTTTTATCAAGTACTAGCAGACCCCTAGCTTCGCTTTGACTTTTGTGCACTTCTTCCATATACCTACCCTACTCCAACCCTACACCTACCCCTACCCTCTAAGAATTTTTTCTCGCCGTAATAACCATCCTAGAACTTCAACGAACATTTTAAAAAAAGAATTGGCCAAATTAGTCCAGGCGTTGTTGAGTTATGCGCTTACCAACGCATTTTGCGATTCATTTTTATATTATAGATCTGCGATCTGGTTCAAAAAGATTATACTAATTAGATGTGGACGAAGTCACGGATTGCGAGTAATAAGATATTAGTAGTAATAAGTAATAGGATACTACTTAAGTAGTCGGAAAAAAATACTCCAAGAGATTGATTAGACAGCGCTGAGGCAATCTACGCTTAATATGTACCCACCTTAAGAGTCGGCTCCGTGTAGATCAATCATTTCCGCCCCTTATTTTCTTCTCAACGGGAAATTTATCCTATTTTTATATTCTCAATAAAAACGCTAACGTCCCTTAAGGGAAAAATTATTCACGTAATAATAGTACTTGTGTATGTGATCAAAACTTAACCTTTTTCCTTTACTTTGATGATGATGATGCAATCTAAGATGGAAGCGGGCTAACTTGGTAGGATGAAATACCCTTTCGGTTTCTACACGACATCATACCAGAACGCTAAATTGCTTTACGGTACGTCTTTGTCAGTAGGGTGGTAACTAGCCACGGCCGAAGTCTCTCACCAGCCAGATCTGGACCAAGTAAGAAAACCTCAATCCGCCCAACCGGGGATCGAACCCAGGAACTTTGTCTGGTAAGACCGTCGTGTTTCTTTGTATAAAACTAGCAGACGCCTCGAGTTTTCCGCTGCAACTATGCAGGACATGGTCCTACAGGAAATGATCCTACAGGAATACAGGGGTAAAATATAGACAATTTATATTTATATATATATTTTACATCTTAAAGTCACGAAGATCCAAACTCTATGGGTCCTTAAACAAGGATGATGATACCAGTCAAGTTGAGAACCTCCTTCTTTTTAAAAGTTTTGAAGATGACCGACCTCCTATTCGGTTAAAAAATATATTATCTACTTATATCAGTTATAAAAGCAAATCTAAAAATATTTCTCCAGACTTTTATCTTTCCGACATCAAGTACTTACTTTATTACATTTTAAATTAAAGCTTAAGAACTGCTAAAAATATCTTGAATCGCAAATGGAATAAGCAGATTTGCGTTAGGCTTTTCTTTAAGCTTTTACTGAAGTAAAAAGTCTAAAGCTTTTACACGAGCCACGTTAATCCGAATTCGATTACTTACTCGCTAGAGATTTAACATTTTTTAATAGTTACTTTTTTTATAACTTCTAATAGGTATATTTATTGTTTTATTACTTTTATTATCTGCTTTCGTTTATTTATTTGAATCCTTTAATGCACACACTTGGTGTTAATAAAAAAAAATACTTGGTTTGAAAAACTGTGGACGAGACTTCATGCCCTGTATTTGGTATTATTATTTACCTTAATTAAAAAGACTTTCTCTAACTTACTATCCAAAAAGAAAGTGCTAGCTTTTATAAAAACGTTGTTTGTGAAGAACAAAAGCGTAAAAAATTTAGGTTTATATAAAAAAATTTAAGTATATATATATAAGATTTAAGTTTATATGTATAAATGAAGTCACACCAAACCTTAGACCTATCATTGTTAGTCTTTTTTTAAAAAAAAAAGAATATTTGTCATACCTTTTAAATATGCCCGATATTCCCATATGTGAAACTAGCTGACGCCGCGCGGTTTCACCCGCGTGGTTCCCGTTCCCGTAGGAATACGGAGATAATATATAGCCTATATATAGCCTTCCTCGATAAATCTATCTAACACTGAAAGAATTTTTTTAAATCGGACCAGTAGTTCCTGAGATTAGCGCGTTCAATCAAACAAACAAACAAACTTCAGCTTTATAATATTAGTATAGATTTTCAACATGCATTAAAATAATATTTAACCCTAAAACGCAATAAGGTTCTCGAAGGGAAGTTTATTAACTTTCACCCTATTTTCAGATATAACCGTCAAGGAAAATCCTATGTAGGGCCCGTTAATAAGGGCGTCAACCCTGTTAAATTTGCCTTACCCAAAAATACGGAGCCGTACGTTTTTATAAAAGTGTCAGCTCTAAGCCACGCACTGACCTAAATAAACATCTTGCTTACTCCCCACCGAAGATATTTAGTTATAATATCAGTGACAGATAGGATGAAACGAAATAAACAACAAGATAAGTTGCTGATGTTAATAAAATGTAGAAATGTTAAAAAATTCGGTTTTATTGTATTTTATATTTGTAAGGAATATTAGTGGATATTCAAGTCAATATTTTTATTTATTTATCATGTTTTATAGCTCATCATTGTTGGATAGACGACAAGGAATTTGAAACCAATTTATTTTGCTACTCGTAAACATGTTAATACTAATACTAAACTAAAACAACAGTCATTTTAAACTTAGTAGGCTTTTTGTAGTCATTAAATTTATTTAGATTTCCTTGTTTGTTCATTTACAATAATCTTTAATATATACAATAATCTTTAATACTAAATAAACATTTTCGCAGTTTTTTAGTACTTTGCACTTAGGCTAGATCTATTAACGACTTTGTATTAAATTAAGATCGTACCTACTTACAAGCAAACAACCGAAAACAGCTTGTCGCGAGACAAAAGTTGCAAACGAATTTTGTAAAGTACTTTTACTAAAAGAAAGCTACGTTATTTGTAAGTGTAATGAGCTATACTGTATTCCCATTTTCCCACGGGAACGGGAACTACGCGGGTGAAACTGCGGGACGTTGGCTAGTACACAATTAGTTTCTTGGCTCCTTATTATGTACAGAAAAACCCGAGTTTTTTTCCATTAGAAACTCTACGGTTTTATTAAATATCTTTGCTTACAAGTATGGTAGCTCCTAAAATTCTGGGCACCAAGACATTCATAATAAGGTGCAAATGTTATATGTATATAAGATGCCGTTAGCAGGAAAGGGTTGGCAGGCAAAAGCATCCATAAAAATGTTGAGTAGGTATAAGCATATAGAAGTAGCTACATTTTTCATAAAAGTCATATTGTGATGGGATCCTTTTCTTGACTTTATGTACATGCATTAGCATTGTATTCTTATCTTACTTGAAAAAATGTCTGCATGTTTTTTTATAGAAACAAGAGATATTCGTATGTTGTTCACACACATCTACTGTGATGTGATTCCGCTATTTCATACTCGTCGATGTAATATTCGCCTAAACAACTTTTATTAGAACTTGAACTTAATTTCCGACCCCGACCCTACCCTGCCCTACCCTTACCCTAATAGATAATAGCCATTTTTCAGACTTACTGGATAAGCATAATAAATTTCACAAGAATCGATTAAATTGTTTCGGAGGAGTATGGGAACGAACGTTGTGACACGAAAATTTTATATATATTAGATTTAACCCATAACTAATTGGTTTATGATGGTTGTCTAAATTTGCTATGGACTAGGTCCAGTCGTAGGTTTGGCAGTGGCTGGTTACTAATAGGTTAGGTAGGTACTGGTTTGGCAATAACCTACGAATTACGATCAATTTAGCATTTGCCAAAGTAGGTATAGGCACTCTACCTAACCTATTGGTAACCAGCCCTTGCTAAACCTACGACTGGACTAAACCATAGCCAATTCAGACATCATCATTAACCCATAATCGGCTCAATGTCGAGCACGAGTTTCCTCACACAACAAAAAGGGTTATGCTAATAGTCCACCACGCTGGTCCAAAATAGATTGGCAGACTTCAGAAAATTTTGAGGTTTGCAGGTTTCCTCATCATATATTTCCTTCACCGTTTACTACTAACTATTTTCTTAAAATGCACATAACTGAAAGGTGCATGCGCCGGGCTAAATTCGAACCTACGCCCTTCGAATCAAGTCATATCCACTTGGGCTATCACAGATTCGATTTAGAAAATAAAACTCCTAAATTATTCCGACTACTAATGAATTTATATTCTGCCAATTAAAAGGTTGTAAAGAAACGTTTACACAAAATGATTAATTATGCAATCATTATGAATTGATGATGATGATGAAAGGATGATAATGATAACAACCATGTACTGAAATTGTAACGTAATTTATTCATCCCGGCTCAACCGCACCGTAATGTAAAAGGGATTTTTTTTTCGAGCAAAAGAATTTTCATTTTCATCCTGCATTTTCCGTCTCTTGGTTGTAAAATTGCATTCATTTTTTCGAGTTGGTATTGTGTTCTTCTATTTTCACGAGTAATTTTGTCACCTTTTTTTTTTAATTACAATTTGATTTCATATTATTGTTAGTTTTTTTTTGCATAGGTTATCATTTGACTGCTATTCATACATCTATACAAATTAATAAAACATTGTCTGTTTGTAATTCTATATTAACAGCTTTTCACTAAATGCATTTATTACTCATTTATGAAAGTATATTTCCAAAAATTTTTCAAATTTTCGTCGATCTGTCTAACAGTCTGTTCCGGCTAATCTCAGAAACGGCTGGATTCTTTTCGACAGGACTTTTACTGGCAAAAAACTTTTATCATAACGAGTAATACGTGCTATATTTTATCTCCATATTCCTACGACAACATTTCATTCTATCCATTAAAATTAGGTCAATTCAATTTATTTCAAATAAGTAAGTAATTATTTTAAACGTCAAGTAGGAATATTTGTAGCGACTTTCATCGGTTCGAAACTCAGGGTCTGCTGAGTAGAGCCAGATACAACAGTTGCTGTGTGAAAATAGACAATATGAAATGAAAAGTGTTTAGATTAGTGTCACCTGTGAAAAGCCAGTGCAGTTTGCTAGTTATTCCAATATCCATCTATCCGCATAGCACATAACTGCAGCCGTTAATACTGCATCGCAGGCGCGGAGCAAAGGCGGGAACACAAAAATCCCTATTCTCATAGCGCTTACATACCCCGGTGCAGCGTTTTATGCTCATATTACTCTAGTAATCTTTCCCAGACGACGCCCCTATATAAAGCTCAGACAGGATAAGGTTGTGCACACATTAACATACGACAAACGTAAAAATAAAAAAATAATAATCGATCAAGGGATATCCGTAAGAAACGAAGTTTTTCTAATTAAATGTAAAACAGCGTATTATAAGTTAAATATAAAGAAAAAGTCCTATATAAATTAAAATGATAAAACTATAAATATGCTTGCCGTAAAATCTCAAGACTCACAAAAGAACGCCTTTTCCTTACGTGACGGTATCTGCAAGTCCACTGTAAAACGTTAAGCAGGCTGTGATCGATTAAAACTGAAGAATCCAAAAGGCATCGCTACCCAGATTCGACAAAAAATCTCAACTTAAGTTTCGTGAAAGTGGAGCGTCCTCAGTCCTTAGTGGACACGCCTTTATACGCTGTATCTGTTTGAATTCCATTATAAAATATCGCTGCAATGTTCCTAATCCTCATTTCAATGTTGTTGCATTCAATAAAACTAAGCACACATTATTACGTGCCATTCACGCAATATTGCATCGCCTACCCGCCTCCGTATCAGTCTCCGCTCCCGCTACTCTTAACACAGTGTACCACAATATCTACTAGACGGCTTAGTGCTTGCATGCGTATCAAATCCGGGCACATGAGCACATCGTAAAACACTGCCTTTTCACTTATATTTCGGGAATATGAGGGTAGATAGTCGCCTGTTTTACATAAGTTTATTTACGTTCCGCGCATATCTTAACAAGGATCTGGTAACTTTGATAAGCGTTTTAGCATTTCACGCTTAAAGCGGTTTTGTAACTCTACAAATGCCCGCGATTTTGGTTGCATGGAATTATTTTGGCTACATTTTAATCTATTCTACATGGATACATTTTTTTATATACTCGTTTATTGATTGCAGGCAAATGAGAGTTGTGTTGAGGACTGAGGTCCTGTGTCGGCCTAGGAGTTACTTATTGAGCTTTTCTTTCTTTTCAATAAGTTCTTAGTCGTCACAAAGAACGAAGCAAAAATTTTCGAGATAGTTTCTTAAAGAGATTTGTACTTAAATCATAAAAATATAGTCTTTATTTAAACACATAATAAGGTACCTACTTTGTACGGAACACAAGATGGGCAAGTCACGCATGTCTGTTGTTTTTTTTTTTAATCCGACTGAAAATAGGAGGTTCTGTCTTAAACCTGTATACATGTATTGCATATATTTTTAACCGACTTCAAAAAGGAGGAGGTTCTCAATTCGGTCGGTATTTTTTTTTTTTTTTTTTTTTTTTATGTATGTACACCGATTACTCAAAGACGCCTGGACCGATTTCAAAAATTCTTTTTTTGTTTGAAACGGTATAGTCCCCATTTGGTCCCATTGCCATCATGACAAGATCTGATGATGGAATCCTGGAGAAATTGAGGGGAACTTTCGTACCTTTCCATTTAGTACCTTTAAGAAATACAAAATTATGAAGGTTTAAAATCGATCTGATGATGGAGTCATAAAACAGACGAGGGAACTCCTCGGCGATTTACAGCAGTTACCTTGTGTTTGGGCTTGATTAATTTGTATTAATGAGAACTTTCCACATAGATAGGTTGTGACTGTCATTTAGGGGTTTGGTGATGAAGACCAAGGACAATTAAGGGAACTCCTTAACAGTTTACAGTAACTACCTTGTGTTTGGCCTTGATTAATTCGTATTGCTGAGAACTTTCTACCTAGATGAGTTGTGTCTGTTATTAGGGGTCTGATGATGAAGACCAAGGTCAATGAAGGGAACCCCTTGACGGATTACGGTAGCTACCTTGTGCTTGGGCTTGATTAATTTGTATTGCTGAGAATTTAGTACCAAGATGGGTTATGACTGTCATTAGGGGTCTGATGTATTCTTTTGAGATGAAATTTTACACTAAAAATTGAAAAATAATAAAAATTTTAATAAAAAAAATACAACCGACTTCAAAACCTAAAAACGTACCCACTAAACTAAAAAGCGAAAAATAACATCATAATATGTTCTACCTGCTGATCAGTATGAAGTCGGTGCTTAGCCGGTGTTGTCTCAATTTAAGCCATTTCTGACAGGACCACATGAAACAACACTGTCTGCAAAATCTAAATCTATAAGATATGCTCACATGGCTTGAATTAATACATCACCGGCTTAGCACCGCCTTCATACTGATCAGCAGGTAGAACATATTATGATGTTATTTTTCGCTTTTTAGTTTAGTGGGTACGTTTTTAGGTTTTGAAGTCGGTTGTATTTTTTTTATTAAAATTTTTTCTAAGTCCGTGACTTTCACAAAAATACATACCCAATTTGAATGATTTCATTATATAAATCTTTGTTAAAATACTTTTTGTGTATAACTTCAAAGCAGTTCGTTTTTCCTTGAAATTCTATTTTTTTTTAAATAGAATCAAAGCATGTTGAAACAACAGTACCAAAACTTGCACCAAAATAAAATAAAAAACATTTCATTGAAAAGGCCATCCAAGCCGACCGGGGAGCTCATTAGAAATTGTTTATAAGATATTACAGCAGCGAAATACTGAACAACAATCATCCGACTCTTATTTTCTACCCTCGAAAACCGCGAAGCGACCGCTAAACAAAAAAAAGTTTCATAACAAGCACAATTTGTCGTATTTACTTCTCAGAGATAACAAGCTTGGGTTTTTGAGGTTTATCCCACTTCTGAAACTTTCCAACTCTGTCCCAAATTATATTAGACTGACATAGACGTCGTTATCAAATCAAATTAAATTAATTTTATTTAACCCATTAGAGGTCAAATGAAAAGTACAAAAGATATTTTTAAATAATCTTTACTTACTTATTAAAAAACAAAGAAAAAGGCATGAAATTAAAGAAAATACTGAAAAATATTAGTTTTCATGAAATTACAGGGGTGTACACAACTGAGTACAATGACCGCTTATGTATAAAAATTTTCTAAACACGCTTTTTCAACACAAAGTGTTTTGAGACACTTCTGCTTTACCAGCGCACTCTTGCAAGACAAAGGACACACTGCAGCGGTGTTTCAGTTTTGACGGGAAAGTGACCTATTCATAGTATAGTATCATTACTCGTTTATCGTTACATAACTCATTACATATAAACTAAAAATTAGCAACAGACAAATAAGTAAATAACACCCACCACCACTTTTTACCATGAACAGTAATTCTGTATAACGAGATAGACTGGTCAAGTTCATCAACACCACCCATATTTTTGTTGTAAGTTTGAGATAAATGTGGTATCGTTACATCTGTTTTCTCTCGTTTTTTTGGAACTGCTTCGCTTGACAGTCCCTAATGGTTCTATGGTGTCGTAGTTAGTTGCCATTGTACATACACTATTATCTTTGCATTATCTTTTATCATTAGATGTTGCTGCTAAGTTGTTGTCAACAAGATGAAGGTTTCTTTCTATATCCCGGAACTTATGTCTTGATATAGATTCGGCGACGAATTCCAAGCCTATATCTTCATCTAGAGACCAGTACATTGTTTCTCGATGTATCCAAATATCAAAACTCGTGTCGATTGTTTTGATTTGCGTAAAGTTTGCTATATGATATTTAGCCTCTTAGCTCTTCACGAATCGTATTTTCCTATCACTGACTTGTATGTTAGTACGTTGTAATGTTGAAGTGTATGAAGGGGCACATTTCCACCAGATTGGCATTGGATCGGATTGGCGGGTAACATCTTGTCGTCTTCTTTTTACGCCAGTGGTTCATCATCACTATCGTCGTTACTGCCATCTTCGGGATTCGTAAATACCTCTATAGTGTCAGGTACATCATGCGGCATGAAACACCCTGCTACATCCTCTTCGGCACCTTCCTCTTCATCAGTCAATGCACTTGGATCGGGTGGTATAATAGCAAAATCACTTTCATCTTCATCACTACCTCGTAAAACACCATCAACAGCTTCCTCAAGCTCTATGTAGCATTCTCGAGGTGTAAATTGTTGTTTATTCATTGTAAGGAATATGTAAACTAAACCAGTTATTTTACTTACGTATGTTGTCATTGTACGCAAACGCGTACAGTACAATTTGTATGACCCTAGTTTCATTGTGGTTGCAAATTACTTATTGTATTCTAATTCAAATCTTACTTTGACATCTATTTTCTACAAATGTTATGAAAAAACAAACTTTTAATCGATGGTTATGAAAAAAAATATAATATCATTCACTTACGTGCACAATGTTTCCGTGATGCAACTTCAACTGACACTATTTATCAATAAATGACACACTACCCGCATAATGTTTAACAAAATATCTAAACAGTTTTATAATAAAGTAAAATTATATGATTACCCTAGTTAACTTTCCAAGTTTTACAATCTACACCTATGGATATGTCTGTACTCAGTTGCGTACAGTGACCTCAAATGGGTTAAGCTCATTTTGAATTAATAAATTATTGCCCTTGGCATCTCCTCTGATGCTTAGTAAGTGCACATGCGACAGCCAAAAACGCCGCTACAAGAAACAAGAAGGGGCCACAAAGGTAGCTGAAGCGCGCGATAGTCATTTGTGGCCGGTGGTCAACACTTGTGGTCGGTGGCTACTACTTTTTTAACCCATACATGCAGTATCATAATTGCGCGAGTTGCGTGTTGCGGCATTTTGTGTAGGCGTTTAGTGGCCGGTGCTACAAGAAGTGACAAATGTGTTGTAGCGTGTGGCGGCCACCAGCGTCAACCGTGTGCAATGAGTCCATATAAAATTTATGAAAACTACAGGAAGTATGCCAGTAGCGGCGTTTTGTGGTTGTGGCCGGTGGCCCGTGTGCGGAAGCCCTTACGATACATTCTAAGATCTTAAGGCTAACTCGGAAGAGGTAGAAGTTTATTCTTCCATACCTCTGATGGTTTTTATGAATGCTACTTTCAATAGATTCAGGGCATAAAATGAAATAACAAAAAAAATCTATTCAACAAATTTTAATCACACACCCTCAAAACGGTGTCACAAAACGTGCATTAACAATAATAAAGCGTTAACTAAAACTTATGTATACTTATATACAAACAAATATTACTACAAAAACGTACACAATGTATAACGATTAATTTACAAGTGACAGGGGGTAGTTTAAAAATCCAAATTGAAGCCGAAACCCAAACGGACTCGCTTCTGCCGGTCAATGAGCGTGCTAGCCATCAATCGTATTACCCGCACGTCATTATGCGACTCCTGGAACACAATGTCCCTTTCGTACGTAAAACCTCCGCATTTCTGCGAATCCACAAACATTTTCAACTCTGAACCGTTCTCGAAGCTTTTGTGTAACGCCACACCGACGGAAGCGGGCAGGTCTTTATTGCCCTCATTAAAAATGGTCGCTATCCGTAAATCTGGACTGAACTTTTTGTATATGCACACTTGAAAACCGACTCTGCTGAGAGTCGAAGACAGCGTGAAGGACGACCGTTCGTATCGAGCGCTGAAAGACAACTGCGGTGATATTGGATGAGACAGAGGTCTTATGCCGAATTCGCTGCCCACACTAAGCTCCGGCCTGATTTTGTACATCCACTGCGCTACTAGACTCAAGGTTATAGGATCGACATCTTTCATAGAGCAAGAAATAGAACCGATAGACTTATCGCTTTCTTTTTCAAAGACTATCTCAGTTTCTGAAGACACGACGTCCTTTATCTTTGACGTTAATCTCATTTCGAAGTCATCCGTCTTCTCCTTATACGTCGCTATTGCAGATCCCGTCGAGTCTATCAATAAGCCGTCATCGACGTTTTTATTATCAGTTTCTTTGTACAAAAGATGGGAGTAGCACTTGTAGGATTCCTTAGTCTTGCCGAAGCTGTAGTTCTGCATTAACTTGACTTTGTCCATTATCTGGCGTAGGATGACAAGTTTAGCGCCAACAAAGCACTTTGGGAACACACTCTTCGCCTCCAAGTGGACATCACTTAACCTTGTCAACGTCGCCTTGTCAAATTCGAAGAAGAACGGCTCCTTTTTCTTGGGCAACAATTTTTGGAGGCTGATTAGGATATTTCCAAAGTCGTCTTTTAACAGTGATTCTTTTAAATCCATTTTCTGTTTTGCTTATTTTTTACATTTATATATTTTGGATTTAACAGGTCTAACGTCAGTGACCTGTCTGCGATTATTTTTAACTGCGCATTTGACGTTTGGCCAGTTACACGCATTAAGTCTAATTATATTTCGTTTGTAATTAATATCTCGTTGGTCGAGTCACACGAGAAACCTGGAGACTGTGTTAAATTGTGCAACATAGCAAAGGATATGAAGTAATTGGTTCATACATATTAATTGTATCAAGTTCCAATTACAACCACAAGTTTGTGTCAACACAGTATCGTGTGTCTAGGAAGATAACTATTATTATTAAACGACCTTGATACTCATCTCTGGTGATTAGGTTTCCGGGATATAATATAATATTTTGTGTTATATAATATTTTGTAGTAATATTTCTGAATAATAATAATCTTTTACTATCTATAGTATTACAAGTACCTACCTATCCAAGAAAAAAACATTTTAACTGCTTTAAAAATAAATCTATATAAAATATATTAATCTCAAAAAAACCTCTACTACTGAAGCTATTTGGCTGAAATTAGGAATGAAAATGGATTTTACTCTGGCTTAACACTTAACACATAGGCTACTTTTCATCTCACAAAAATCCATGGTTCCCGCGTGAAAATGAATTCCGCGCAAGCGTCCGCTACTATACTATACTAAAAATAACAGTCAAATAGGTATTTAATCAATTTTTTAAGTCTCATGTAGTGTTGTAGAGACTTAAATAAGTGTTACCAATAACCATACCCTTCAAACTAATAGTGATACTATTAGTCTGAATGATATATAGCTATAGATACTAAGTACTTAGTAGTACTTAGTACTTAGTAGTAGATACTAAGTACTTTCAGATTGCGCGACCCTTAGATATATTAAATAGAACTAAGAAAGCTGTTAAAATGCCATCAATAAAAGATAAGAAAAGTGTCGATAGCAAATGAAACAGGCTTTGCGATGATAAATAACATCGGAGTCAGCGGAAGGACGTAAGTCATCAATAAGATAGTGCGATGTGATCGAGCTGAATTGGTGTAGTGAAATTTACTTTACGATTTTACTAACAGTAGCAGTTACCAGGGACATTTCGTTTGTTATCAACCCATATTCGGCTCACTACTGAGTTCGAGTCTCCTCTCAGAATTTACATTTACTTAGACGAGGTTACTACGCTATTGATGAGTTCCTTAACGACAAAGGTGCTTGGAGGCCATTGGATCAGCTTCCACCTTCACACAGGAAATAAAACTATAAGAAATTGTAATTTAATTGATATCAAATGTAAATTGTAATACTGTATGACTTTTTCAAAAGAGCAACTGTTGAGTTACTTGCCGGTATCTTCTCAGCGGAACCTGTCTTCCGAACCGGTGGTAGAATCTTTACAAATAGTCAACTGACGTGTCAAAAGTGCTTGTAAACTGAGCCTACTTGAAATAAATGATTTTTGATTTTTGATTTTGATTTTGAATTAGAGGGGTTAGGCTAATAGTCCACCACGCTGGCGCAATGCGGATGGCAGACTTCACACACGCAGATATAATTAAAAAAAATCTCTGGTATGCAGGCAGGATATCACTGTTTGAGACACGTGATATTTAATTCCTTATAATGCACACAACTGAAATGGGAATCTGGAATGGGAGGCAGAGGTCATATCCCCTAGGCTGTCACAGTATACTTTGTGAATGTGAAAAATTACAACCACAAATCTGATTTTTTCTGATTAGCTAAAGTAGGATATTTAAAATCAAGTAATACGAGTAACCTTGTCGGAGCAGGCGAGGTGTTTATTTACGAGTAGTTATAATTTGTGCTATAAGACCGAGCGACATTGTCACCCTGTAACATAACGACATTGTCTTTTTCTACTATATACAAATAAGTCAGGTTTTCCTTCCTGACGCTATAACTCCAGAACGCACGGTCCGATTTCCACGGTTTTGCATTCGTTGGAAAGGTCTCGGGCTCCGTGAGGTTTATAGCAAAGAAAATTCAGGAAAAGGTAGGGTAGGGTAGGGTAGGGTTGAGTAGGGGGTAGGGTAGGTGTAGGGTAGGGGTAGAGTTGGGTAGGGGTAGTTGAAAGTTTACATCGAGTTTCACGCGGACCGCGGAAGTCGCGGGCGTCCGCTAGTCCTATATAAAAATGCTTGTCAGAGGCACATTTGTTCGCACTAGTGCAATATCTCAATGATAAAATATAGTTGTTTTCGGAATTATGCACCGCTATGTGTAATGTAATGATGAAAAAGGACTTAAGAAGAAGTTAAAACATTAACCAAACAAAAAACACACTACTAACTCTCGTGACATTATCTTAGGCTAGATTTCGTATTCCACAAACAAGCAGTGTCAAGCTAAATGTAATCCTCTCGATATGTTATTATTTTTGACGGCCTCCGTAGCGCAGTGGTATGCGCGGTGGATTTAATGACGGAGGTCCTGGGTTCGATCCCCGGCTGGGCCGATTGAGGTTTACTTAATTGGTCCAGGTCTAGCTGGTGGCTTCGGCCGTGGCTAGTTACCACCCTACCGACAAAGACGTACGATGTCGTGTAGAAATCGATAGGAGCGTGGATTTTCATCCTCCTCCTAACAAGTTAGCCCGCTTCCATCTTAGATTACTATCAGGTGAGATTGTAGTCAAGGGCTAACTTTTAAAGAATAAAAAAATAAAAAAAAATCCTTACAATTCGTACAGCGTAACTTGCCAGGAATGCCACCCTGTAGGTATCCATTTCCCGAGTGACGGCTCCTTAATTTTCCAGCATTGCCTTTTAATCCGGGCACTGGTGGAGAGTAATTTATTATTCTCGTCGGCAATTCGCCACCTGTCCGCGTCCGCTCTCCCGGGGAAACCCCTTTTTAAGCCAATGCAATCAGTGGCCACTATAGAAAATTGGTGTAAACTATACTTATCTTAAAGAAAAATCTTCTTTATGAAATCAAATATCACGTGTCCCAAACGGTGAAGGAAAAACATCGTTAGGAAACCTGCATACCAGAGAATATTCTTAATTCTCTGCGTGTGTGAAGTGGATTATTTCCTTGGCCTATGTTATATTGACCTATTGGCCTTACCCCTCTCATTCTGAGAGGAGACTCGAGCTCAGCAGTGAGCCGAATATGGGTGGATAATAAGATGAGAATGATGATCTTTATCTTGTTCTTGAACTTGCTTCTTTATCCTCCCTTTTTTACCGATTTCAAAGCAGCAAATACAATTTTTAAAAATGTTTTCATCCCTATAGTGAGTGGTAGGGAAAACAGAAGCTACGGCAGCGGAGAAAAGGCTACGGAACCCTAAAAATATATTAAAAAGACTGTAGAACAAAACTCAACTCAACGGAAAGGAAGAATGAAAAACGGGTGGGCCAAGACCCTATCACATTAGGCCGCCGGCAAATTTCGTCGAATTGCCACACATTAAAAGTTTCAGGATTAAAAGGTGCCCCGAATTCCTCCACCGCTTAGGGTCCTGGAACTTGCTCTGTTTAAATTGATTATTGCGAGATAACGAAGCAATAAACTGCTACTAATGTAACCCGGTAGGCGACGCGGTAAGAGATATTACTATCTAATGATTTTAAGGGGTTGTCTCAGTAATAGGAGGAATAAGTTTCCTAATAATTTTCAACTGCCTCTTTTGCCCATTGCTCCCCTCATACGCAGACGAATGCAAGGTAGAAGGAGGTGCCAATATGTGTACGTACTCCCGCCTAAATTCAGAGCGCACAAAGACTAGAACATGGTGACAAACGTTGTGACAGTAGAGTATACAAGCAAGTGATCCTATGATGTCACCAAGTGACGCAACCGGATCAGTCTGCTGCGTTTTACTGGGTATTCCGTCTCAGCGAGTCCCACATACCCTTTCGGAAGGAAAGGGAAGGGAAAAATACATTTGCTAGCGAAAAAAAAAAGTGGTTAACCTATGTGATTTCTGAAATCTTTAGTTCAATTTCAATTTCCTGGGTTGAGCTTTTCTTACGTTTTTTTTCTTAAAAAATCGCAGTGTGAAATTGGGAAGCTGGTGGCGCTTCATTGACGTGTCTGATGATGATGAGCACGTTAACACATTCGCTGCGGTACGAGGTCAATTGACCTTGTGCGTCTAGCGTCTTCTCTTGAAGACGCTAGACGCACAAGGTCAATTATTATTATTATTAGGAGATCGATTGACCTCGTAACGGACCACATAAAGACCACGCACCAGAGAAAAGTACAGAAAAATCAGTGCCACAACGAACGTGTTAGACCGTCGATTTTGGTCGTTATTTTTAACATCTAACAATGATCGTCAAAGAGTCAACCATCCAATAATATCCCTAAACTCGCCAATCCGTAGTGAAACAGTGTGACATAAGCTGTAATGTTAAACTATACTGATGATGCTTCATGGTTGAAGGTACAAGAGCGCTTATTAGTCTAACACTTCTAGAACCAAAACAATATTATTAAAAAGCTACATATTGAGACTATCCAAAAGTTCCCCGTACGCCTATTACAGTACAGGGTTGTTGGAGATATCAAAACGCATTATCCGTTGTAACTTGTACACGCCTATGTACCGGATATCCGCAGTCGGCCATCTTGGCACCGCTCCAACGAGATGATGTGATACCAACTCCTGTACTACTGAAATGCTATTTCACGGTACAAATTCAGTGAAAACTAAACGCCCTGTCAAACTTTCGGAATAACAACGTGTTACAGAATACTAGGTATGTACGAGATTATAAATGTGAAAGTTTTAATAATTGTCACGAATAAACTGCTAATGAATGGAGTATAAATGTGATTCATCAACAATCTGTATCCATCCACTGCTGGATGTATGCTGGATGGATGTTGGACATAGGCCTTTCCGAGAGTCACACAACTGAAAAGTTGAAGGTGCATGCCCCGTGCCGGATTCGAACCCACACCCTCCGGAATCTGAGGCAGAGGTCATATCCGCTGGGATATCATGGCTCTCGTTACTCTCGTACCTACTAAGAATTCTTTAAAAGCAAATTCCACTAAAATTGTACACGTTTGCAATAGGAAAACGGAACTTAAGCTATTTTTAATGTTTCCTAAGTGATCGCCTAACTACAAGCAACATTAAACGACATAAGAACGCGTAAAAATCGGTAAATATATTACTTTCAAACGGTTACCCCCTTTGTTAACGGTTTGTTGCGTCCTATGGCGGAGTGGCCTTCGAGATCGTAATGTGATTTAATGCTTATATTGCGTTTAGCCTTGGTCCGCCTCGGGATATCATGCCTCGACGAGCTTAGAGAAAACGGCTTATTAAATACCTACATATTAAACATATAGACTTACAGATATGAAACTAGCTCGCTAGCTTTGGGCCTCATGAGAATGCTCAAAGTCTCTCAGCGAGTGGAGCAAGCTATGCTATCGAGTCAGAAATGAATAGAAGAAGAAGAAGAAGAAATACTTTATTGCACACAAAAATACAATTATAAAATAAAACAATAAAAAGATAAATTAAACTTAGCATGCAAAGGCGGCCTTATTACTAAAAGTAATCTCTACGAGGCAACCCCTGACGAGAGAACTTGCGAAGAAAGAGCGGGAAGGTGCAATACAATATATGTAATTATATATATAAATAATTAAATAAATATAATATAATATATACGTAAATATAATATTAAAATTTACATATGTATTACATAACATATTACAACTAAAAATATATAATATATAATATATACTACATAAATAATAAATAACAATAAAATAAATACCTTGAAAAGTAAAATTTTAATTCAACGACAAATAACGTCGTTTCAAACGAAACTTAAAAATGGCAAGAATGAATAGATCTGCAGTAAAACTAAATTTATCGACATAGCACAGCGAGTCGCGAAGCTGAAATGGAAATGCACGGGGCGGCATAGTTTTAATGTCGTCGGTCCCTTCACGTGGTTGACCAGCACTTCACTTTCCGGTGCGGAGCCACAATTCCAGCATCTCTGGACCCCAACGTCCACCGGCTCTTAAACGGTTTGTAGAAAGCAACTGGATGCTAGTGGCTGTACAAGAGTTTTTTCTGCGGTTTCCTGTGTTTTCTTCTGTTGACGAATGGAGAAGGTTTTTACGTGACTCTGGCAGATAGCTGATGTTATAAGAAGAAACAAACGCTATCCTCTTATTCTAATCCCCGTAGATAGTCTCGCGGAAACGGGAACTACACAGGTAAAACTTCAAAATCATGGATTTCTCGGATAAATAGGTATGTGTTAATCCAGCCAAATAGGTTTAGTTAAACTTTCGTTTGTAATACTAGTAGGATAACTAATAATAATCGTTGAAAAATAGATATCACACTGTCTGTTCGTCATCATAATGTAACGAGAATTATGCCATTTCGGCTAAAGCATATTAATATGATCTTTTACGTAGCAGGCACTTTATTCGTACTCGTTTATACTCTGAAAATTACAATGCCTTTTATTGTTTAACCTCTGTTCCGCTAGAGCCGGTACATCATGGCTCGGTGAGTTTAAAGAAAACATACTGCTTTAATACACGTCGTTTACGTGAGACGAACACTTATCATTAGTATGTGAATAGTAATGACAAGTAGGTTAATGACAAATGAGATGAAATCGTTGACAAATAAAGTTGATGACATAGTTGCAGTAATGTTATGACGTGATGAACTGCCTCTTTTTCTCTGTATTTAGCTGGTTCAGCTACTTGCAATCAATTCCCGGGTTCGAAACTCAGGTCAGGTCAACAAAAAAATATACATTACAAAGATTTTTCTTACAAGAAAGAACTTAAAACGGGCTAGAGTTGGGAAGTTGGCGGTGTTAGTACATCCCCGTGCCTCGGAGAGCAAGTAAAGCCGCCGGTCCTGCGCCTGATATCTCACCGGTCGTGTCGGTCTGCCGTCCCATTGGGCTAAGAGAGCGAGGGAAAAAAGTGTGCACCTGTGCTTGCACACACTTGTGCACTATAATATCTCCTGCAAACTTGGTTAATCTCACCATGTGATTGACCCGGTGGCCGAAAAAAGAAAAAAAAACAATTCGATCAGGAGCATATTATGGTTGTGACTAGCTGACGCCGCGTGGTTTCACCTGCGTGGTTCCCGTTCCCGTAGGAATACGGGGATAATATATAGCCTTCCTCGATAAATGGGCTATCTAACATTGAAAGAATTTTTTCAAATCGGACCAGTAGTTCCTGAGATTAGCGCGTTCAAGCAAACAAACAAACTCTTCAGCCTTATAATATTAGTATATATAGATAAAGTTTGTGACTTTGTAAGGTTGTAGCGGACAATCTCTAGATCTAGTTAGTGAACTGATTTTGAAGATTCTTTTACTAAGTGAAGCTGACAATTAATTATTACGTGTCTCAAACGGCGAAGGAAAAACATCGTAAGGAAACCTGCATACCAGAGAATTTTTGGAATTCTCTGCGTGTGTGAAGTCTGCCAATCCACATTGGGCCACCTTGGTGGACTAATGGCCTAATCCCTCTCATTCTAAAAGGATACTCGAGCTCAGCAGTGAGCCGAATATGAGTTGATAATAATGAAGTGCAGCTGCGGGATATAGCTACTATCATAAATAAATAATAATAATAATAAATAAATATACTTAAACAATACACATCACTATCTAGCCCCAAAGTAAGCATACAGAGTAGCTTGTGTTATGGGTGCTAAGATAGTTGATATTATAATATTAATATACAATTATATACTACATATAAATACTTATATAATGTATAAATACACACAGACACTGGAAAACACTCATGCTCATCACACAAATATTTTCCAGTTGTGGAATCGAACCCACGGCCGTGGATGCAGAAAGCAGGGTCACTACCCACTGCGCCACGCGGCCGTCAAGTCATAAATACATAAGGATCAAATGTTGTATAGCTTATATAACCCGCTCATGTTTCTCCGAATACTTCGAATTATCGGTTTTTCTGCGAACCGTCCAGAGGGACTTACAGTTCATATTTATTGTTTGAAAACAAACAAAACAAAATGGAATTCGATATAATATAAAAGTTTAAATCGAAATGTGTGTGTTTTTGTCGGGCGGATCCCGAGAGTCGACAATCGGGATGCTGATACCAAATATCGTTTTCTTAGAGCAAAAATATTTACCTCAATTTCTTATAAAGAATACTTTCTATGCAAAGGCTAATAAAATTTTATCAGATTATTGAAACTTGTGCTGGAATAATTTGATTCGTGTAGCCTTCACTATGTATTCTGGTACACTGAGATAAAGAGAATTCCTTGATTTGTAGCTAATTATTTATTATTAAGAAAACTCAACGGCGTTACTAAATAAAATAATACAAATTTCCTTATAAAGAATCCAATCACAGATTTCCCATAGTTAGATATGTGTGTTTATATGTATTATGTGCGCGGTGAGAGGATATATCCATGTGTGTATGTGTGTGTGCGTGTGTGAATATGTGTGTGATAATATCATACCACTTACGACCTAATCTATACTAATACTAATTCTATACCAGACCTGATCTACTCGTAGCTCAGGTCTGGTTCTGCTCTAGTCTCGTCTTGGTCTTACCAAATTCTACGTTCCAGTATAGCGTCGAAACTAATCATTAATATTGGTTGAGTAATACACCCTTACAAGTATCACGCTAATATCAGAGACCGCATCATCACTTACTAACATCAGCTGTAGCCAAGTTACAAATTAATTCTATTTCTATTAACGCTAACGCTTCGAAAGTTAAAAAATGTATGGCAATGACATATTGGATTGATAGGTTGATCACGTGGCATACAGGTAATCTATATGTATACTCTATACTATAATATATAAAGCTGAAGAGTTTGTTAGTTTGATTGAACGCGTTAATCTCAGGAACTACTGGTCCGATTTAAAAAATTCTTTCAGTGTTAGCCATTTATCGAGGAGGGCTATAGGCTATACATTATCCCCGTTTTCTTACGGGAACGGGAACCACGCGGGTAAAACAGCGCGGCGTCAGCTAGTTCCCATATATTTTTTTAAATTTTAGAAGCGTTAGCGTTTGTACCTACCTACACGTCGCGTCGTGCGACGGTATAGAAGTTTTCCCAAGGATGAAAATTCCATTAATTGTCTTGACATCTGTACAAATTGTTCATTAACATTTTCTATTTCTTGCATATACTTACAATTGAGATTAAGAATATTTCATTTAGACTCCTACGTCACTTTACATCCAATAAGTGTCGCCGCACACGGGCCACATGCGACAGCCACAAACGCCGTTACAAGAAGCAAGAAGGGGCCACAAAAGTAGCTGAAGCGCGACAGGCACTTGTGGTCGATGGTCGACACTTGTGGTCGGTGGCTGCTACTTTTTAACCCATACATGTGATTGTAGCGTGAACGGTGTGCGGCGAGTCCATATAAAATGTATGAAAACTACAGGAAATATGCCGGTAGCGACGTTTTGTGGTTGTGGCCGGTTGCCCGTGTGCGGGAGCCCTAAAATCGCAGACAAACGCTAATCTAACGTTATATTAAAACGAAACACACCACTTACAAACTGTAACAGCCTACAAGAAATAAACGTTCAACCTATCTCCATTTTACATCTATTTTTCCGAGAAAACGGGCGCCCTTTCCCATTTTCAGCTTAATACAGGACCCCTGATAAATAATCCGAACAGACACATTACTGGAACCTGGCATCGTATTTATTGAAGATAATGTTCTAACTTTCGCGAGGCTAGGATAAACAAGCTCTTTTATTTTTATGGATAATCCCAAAATCTCGCTATAATATTGTTTGATATTACGGTAAATCCTTTTACTTTGTAAAATTAATTCTAATAACTCTTGTTAAGGAGAAAATAAGATAAATTTCAAATCTTTTAAGAGCCACCTTAATTCGCAACTATATTTTTTTTATCTACCCGCGATCACAGCTTGTTTTTATAATACAATTATGAACATCTGATTATTTATTTTATTTTAAGCTCCAATGTTTTAAAACATTATATATTATTGATAGCAATCGGTACAGAATAAGCACAATTAAAATAAAGTAATTCGCATTAGATCAGCATGGTGGGTAAAGTGGGAAAATATAAGCCCTGACTTTTAAAATATACAAACCTTTTTGCAAGTTTTAATCAATGAAATTATTTTTACGGCCTGTGAAGAACACAGAAAAGTCTACACAAATAGGAATCAACTTGTTTATTGTTATCATAACGCATATATTTAAATTTTTTAATTAAATATGTTCTCTAGTTAAAAATTATAACTCGATAAATATACGCGTAAATGCGGTACGCTCCAATTTAATTAAAACTATAAACTACTCGTACATGTGTGAGTTCTAAAACTGTTACGAGAATATTTCATATTATGCGGAATATTATAAACAAAACGCTGTTTCATTTTATTATTTTTATTTTACTTCATAGTTCAAGTTAAATTGAAGTTTTTTAAGCAGACTCTGAAGTGATTACAAAAAAAAGAAAACTAATGTCGAACAAAGGTTACAACATTATTCACAACATTTGTCAGGACAACTTAATTAACAAATCAAACTGTAGCCAAAATAAGACCCTAGAATGGCAGAGAATGACCTGGAGTGAAGTCACGCACATGTAAACGTTGTGTGTAGGGTTAAAGACGCCTTGGACTGTTAACAAACACTCCCCTTTGCCACTCAAGTCACTCTCCCCGCCTATCACAAGTAACCCATAAAGAATTACACAACAAGAGATGTAGACGGTTCGAACGCCACGAGCACACTGAAGCCGTTCGTACCGCAAGTCGTTGCAACGCGGCGATAACAAGTTGAAATTCGTTTATAATTATACTACCCCATGCCCCGCGATTTCAAACATTTAGTCCCCGTCCTCGTAAGAATACGAGGATAAATTATAGCCTATGACACTCGCAAATGACGTGGTTTTCTAGTGGTTCTTTTACCACTAGAAAACCACGTTATTTGTTTGTTAGTTATTTCAAAATCGGTTCAATAGATCCACAAACTTTAACTCTTTATAATATCTATTAGTAAAGGTTACTTTCTGAAGTAAAATTTAACGAGCATTTTCTTGTAAATACAATTTTGTGAAATCTGATATGCAGGGAGTTTCATTTTTTTTGTAGTTTTCGAAGCGTTAATGAGTAGAAAGAGAATGGACTGTGTAACATAGCTAGATGTGTTTGCATGTAGTGACTCTATTTTTAGTTCAGGAATATTATTTTACTGAGTACCTATACCAGTTCCAATAACTAGCTTGTGAGTTAAAAAGTTACATGATTTTTTTTGTCTGTTTTCAATATCACTAACATCATTCTTATAGCGATCGATAATAGTTCAACATTATCACCAAGCCTGCTAACCCGTATTGGATTAGCGTGGTGGGTCTAACCTGCATATCCCCACCTTATAGTTCTTTATTATAAGGAACTAGCGTATCTTTTTTTTATTGTAGTGTAAGATATTAAACTGCAATAAATGAAGAACGTCGTTATTCCATATGCCTGTCATGCAATAAACCCAACAAAATATTTTAGTACATATTACTTTGCTTACGGAGTTTTCCAACTTTCCCACTTTATTCTCTCATTGATTTTTCTCAGCATCCGTGGCCCACGTTTGGTTAGGGTGACCATGAAGTTATTATTCTTTACAACAATGATGCTTAGAAACTATTGTATCAGTTTTCATTCGCAATTCTTATCCATAAATACATCACGACAATTATAAGAGCAGTAAAATTATTGTTTTGAATTGTTTTTTTATTTTATTTGTTTAAACATTTTATGACATTTATCTAGATAAATAACCAACATCAAAAATTACTTCTCCATCTCCAGTTTTGAATTTATTTGATTGAGGTGAAAAGTCATCTAATGTCATTATTTTCAGTGTAAAAGTGAAACAACTCTATACATACATTATTTCATAGATGGCGTTACTAGTAGGTACTTATTTTAATAGGGAATTAAATGCTAAACATTTATTTATTTATTTATTTAATACTCTTTATTTGTACACCACAAATAATAAAAGGAAACAAGCAAAACAGAAACATAAGAAAAAGTAGAATACAAAAGGCGGCCTTATAGCTTAGTAGCGATCTCTTCCAGGCAACCTTAGGCTTAGGAACTTATTAGGACAACTGTAGGTGGTGTGTACGTAGTAATAATGTACATTATACATACATACAAATAACTACACACTAATACATAAACCCTATTACACAAATTATATAATAATTTAATTTATTCACACAATTAAAAACAAATTAAATGAATATTATTAAATCTCTTGTCTAATGATAACGTGGGACCTTATATAAAAAAATTGAACTTTTGGTCACCCGACACGGGATCATAAAAATAATTTTGAGTCATCGCTACTTGCGTACAGATTTACGACTCCCCCGGAGATTTTATCTTACTTTCTTATGTCCTATTAGCAGTGAGCTGTGGACTGGCGTACAGATCATTTAATTTCTGCGGCCATTTTGTTACGTACTTGTACGTCTTCTATTATACTCGCTCATAATGTTCATACTACTTGAAGTTAGCGAACTACTTTACCCGGTTAGAGCGACCATTTATTGATGCTTTGTATGGACTGTCCTAACGCTGCTACGAAGTGGATTTAGCTACTTTTGACAGTGTAATTTTTGACACAATTGTCTGTAATCCAATCAATGTGGTGAAAAAGTTAACCATTTATATATTACTAGCAGAACTTCACAGTTTCACCTGCGTAGTTTCTGTCCCCGTAGGAGTCAGAGGATAAAACATAGCCTTTAGTGTAGCTTCCAAACAGTGAAATAATTCTTCAAATCGGTTTACTAGTTTCAGAAACTTAATAATTCGAAAAACAATCAAATCGTTCCTCTTTATAATATTAGCAAATATATACTTCGTTGTTTATTTATTTAAACCACTTTATCGTACACATATTAAAATATACACAGAGCTTAAAACTAAATAACAAACAAAAGGCAACCTTATTACTAGCAGCAACCACGTCGACAGGTTTCCTTAAAGATAGGCGCCTCCATTTTATAAGACATCGATACGTCCATATGATTGAATACTACCCTGTTTCATACTCGAACATAATGAAAGTCGTGTTGTCGTGAAAACGCAATTGATTCTAATTAAGAGTTATCACTGTATTACTTATTATTAGCAACTAAGAGCAACTCTAGACCAGATTTTTTTGCTACCTCTCTTCTGTATAATGCTTTCCTTAAGGCGTTCTTAAGTATAAGGAAAATCACATCAAACTGACGACGTTTCAAAAGATTGTTAATTACCCTACATGAAATAAAAGAATTTCAATTTGAACGGTTAAACATTTTTCCAATTTATGAGATTGCATGGTAACCCTACACGGAAAACTCGCAATAATAGAGAGATAAGTCGAAAAAAATGGGCCCAGCTGAAATAAAGTGTGCAAATATATTTTTATATTATGACAGTAATATACATGAGGTTAAAGCTATGAGCTTTATGTCCTTTCATGTATAAACATTTATTTTTATATCTGTGTAAACATTTGGATCGAATGAAACTTAACATTTTTTTGAAATTTTTGATTTTTACAGTGGGCTATTTTCAAAACCAATATGACTAAAATACACGTCACGATGTATTTAGTGAAGATAAAATAACATATTGTAGACCAATAGTAGCGAATCGAAAATGTCGCTATCTCTTTCGTTCAATCACAACGAAAGAGAGAGCAATATTTTCGGTTCAGCCCCTTTTGGTCGACTATATCTCTTTACGAAATCGTCGTCGTAGTGCGCGTCTTAGGGCCCACTGTCAAAGAAAACAAAAAAACTATAAACCTTACACTAGGTTTATAGTTTTTTTGTTTTCTTTAAATCTTCTCATATCTTCAACCAATTTTCGGTAATTTTATTCAAATGATAGATACTTAAGAAAAAGAAAGAATAAGTAATAAGTGTAGTTATTAGGATAAGTTATCTAAAATATTTTATTGTATTCTTTCTAAACAGAATAAAGATGATAAAGAATAAGTCTTTACAAGCAGCGTAGTGAAGCCGGTGAAACCCATAAAAACGTCACACGTCTCCTTGGCATCCGTATATACAAATTTAATCATATTTTGTATTTAAAACAATAACACTAACAACAATTACGTAAATTAATATAATTACCAACCAATAATAATTAATAATTACCAACAAAAAATACTCCATCTTAGTTTTTGTAACAGTTTTTAAAATATTTAAAAACATAAGACGCTATTTTTCTTGAATAATATTGAAAATTACTGATGCGACGCTTCGTGTCAAAATGACTCGAGAATTCGTTTTTGAATTATGTATTTGGAGCGGCTACGACACTGTCATGTTCCGTCCGCTATATCTGCCTATTATTGTTTAATCTGTGTTTCTAACTACAGATTACTTGTTACAGATTGAAGCGAGTGCCATGTGGTCCGGCAAGAAGTGTTCGGAGGGCGGCGCCGGCACTCCCACGGAGGAGGAGATCAAAGTGGTGCTGGTGGGAGACACGCAGTGCGGGAAGACGTCACTAGTGCAGAGATTTGTGTCCGACACCTTCCTTGAGGTAAGCACTGTTATTACTATTTATTATCATGGTCGTCTTTGTCGTCTTTGTCGTCGTCGTCGTCTCCTTGTCGTCTTGACAAAAAAGTAATACTGGAAAAGCAATAATTACCTAATGAGTATTCGGATTAAAATCAAACTCTGTATAACACGCCATTACAGCAGCCAATTGTAGTGTTGCAATTACTCATTTAAACTCTATAAACGGGAAAGAGAATTACATTTAACTAGCCTCCTTTATATATTTACTAGCCGACGCCCGCGACTTCGTCCGCGTGAAACTTGATGTAAACTTTTAACTACCCCTATCCTACCCCTACCCCTACCCTACTCCTACCTACCCCTACCCTACTTTTCTGGTTGGTTTTTTACACCTTGTGTCCGAAATACCTAAATATCTTACGGAACCCTATTTTTTTCCAAAATAAAATTTAGCCTATGTTACTTGTAGATAATGTAGCTTTCGAATGGTGAAAGAATTTTTAAAATCGGTCCAGTAGTTTTTGAGCCTATTCATTACAAACAAACAAACAAACAAACAAACAAACATACAAACAAAGTTTTTCTCTTTATAATATTACTATAGAAGTATAGATGACGTTCATTATTTGATCATTATTATCAACTATCTATTTATCGCTTTGAAAACTCTGGAATAACTAATTTCTGTGTTTCTTTATGCTGTATAAAAGGACATGCTGTCCAGTTTCACATCTACTTAAGTTAAAGTTATTGCTAAACTAAAAACATTTCTTGTACAGTCAAGTATGTGATAGCGTGAAGTAATGTCAAATGTTACGGTTAAAAAAAATGTGAAATTTGATTATGAGATTATTTTTATTATTCACAATTAATAAAAGTAAAAAAAAAAAAAAAATTATTTCAAGTAGGCTCAGTATACAAGCACTTTTGATACGTCAGTTAACTATTTGTAAAGATTCTACCACCGGTTCGGAAGGCAGATTCTGCTGAGAAGAAACCGGCAAGAAACTCAACAGTTGTTCTTTTTTTTAAAAAAATCATACAATAATACATTACAATTTATGACAACATTACAATTTCTTATAGTTTTACTTCCTGTGTGAAGGTGGAAGCTGATCCAATGGCCTCCAAGCAACTTTGTCATTAAGGAACTCATTAATGGTGTAGTAACCTCGACTAAGCAAATGTTTTTTAACACATTGCTTAAAGTTATGCATTGGCAGGTCCATCACCGTCTTGGGGATCTTGTTATAGAAGAGTACACCCAAACCTACAAAAGATTTTTTTACTCTTTGGAGACGAAATGCAGAAATAACTAACTTATGCCCGTGTCTAGTAAGACGTGGGTTTAGAACTCCTTTTCGTTTGCACAAATTAATATTTTGTCTTACATAGATTATGCTGTTATATAATAAGACGTACCTCAGTATTCAGAAAGATGTATGATATCTATGATCATAACCATTATCAATCAGCGTAATTTAACGGCCCTCTACGGCCAGCACCTGTAGCCAAGTGTCACGTCGATTCTCTTTCTACCATCGCAAACGCTTCGAAAACTAGAAAAATGTATGGGAATGACATTTGCTCTCGATAGGTCACGTGACCAAGATCTGTCATCTCCATACATTTTCTAGTTTTCGAAGCGTCTGCCGGGGCTGGGCTCACTCTTAAGCGGGCTACAGATCTCCAGTTTTAGCTGAACATTTAATCCTACTAATATTATAAACGCGAAAGTTTGAATGTATGTTTGGATGTTTGTTACTCTATAACGCCGCTACTACTGAAGTGATTTAGCTGTAATTTGGAATGGGAATAGATTTTACTCTGGATTAACACATAGGCTACTTTTTATCACGAAAAAATCTATGGTTTCCCTAGATTTGCGAAAACTGATGATTTTGATGATATGAATGTTTCACGCCTCAACTACTGAACCGAATTAGCTGAAATTTGGTATTAAGATATATTATAGCCTGGATTAACACATAGACTACTTTTCATCCCGGAAAAATCCATGGTTCCCGAGGGATTTGTGAAAAACTAAATTCCACGCGGACGGAGTCGCGGGCGTCCGCTGGTCATTAGATAAAATTGAAACTACCTCTGAAGGTCTGTACCTCGTACTACAGGAGGAGGGAATATGGAGCTTAAATCCAACAGGCTGTTCCATTGGTGGGCTTAGTACACATGAGGTAGATGGATACCGGCGCTTTGTAAGACGTGTTCGTTGCGTGCACTACAAAGTGTTCTGACATACAGACAATGGTTTTCCACATATCATGGGTTATCTAATCGCACTTACATACTTACTAAGAGCATCAATTATGACTATAAAAAGTTTTTCATATTATACGTTATTTTTATACCAATTTAACTTAACGAAGTAAAATGATCAATTTAATCAAAGCTTATTTAAAAAAAACTTACCACTATAAATCTCGATATTTCCTCGCTCTCGATGATCCACTTTTTTCTGGAGCAACAGAGTATCTGAATGCAAAATTCGTTATAAATTAAAATAAAGTCGGTCAGCAAAAAGTCCACTTAACCGAAGTGGAGCACTCATTAAAGTGTAACTCATCGGTTCACCGCTAAACTTTGCGGATATTGTGTGTCGCTACAATGCACTTTGAAGTTCATTTGGCAGATTGATACATGGTTCAATAGGCAATGGACTTTTTATGTGACCGACACGGTGTCCCTCCATATAAGATAAATGAAGTGTAGACCCACCACGCGAGTTGTGTACTTTGATGGGTGATAATGTTTGCTCTTGCAACGATTATTATCAGATGTTCTTATTAATCAAAAAGCGAGCTATGCTTGGGGTTTCTCTGCGTGATCGAATCAGAAATGAGGAGATCCGCAGACGAACTAAAGTCACTGATATAGCTCAGCGAGTCGCGAAGCCGAAGTGGCAGTGGGCAGGCTACATAGTTCGAAGAGCCGATGGACGTTGGGGTCCCAAGGTGCTGGAATGGCGACCCCGTACCGGATAGCGCAATGTTGGTCGACCCCCCACTAGGTGGACCGAAGACATCTAGCGGGTTGCATGGAACCGCTGGATGCTGGCGGCTCGAGACCGTTGTGATTGGAAGTCCATGCAAGAGGCCTATGTCCAGCAGTGGACGTCCATCGGCTGACAATGATGATGATGATATAATGTCACAAAGCTTGCTCAAAAGATTAACGCCATGTGGAATGGATTAACCATTACAGTTCCGATAGTCGTTTTAGTCAATGGGCTTAAAAGCTTCGACCAACTCCAAAAATTATGGTTTGACTTATGGATCAAGGATCATATACAGAAGGACCTTCAGTTCTTGAGATGGCGTGAATTATAACGTTCCTCACTATGGAGCCCTTCCCACCGGTTGCTTGGACACTCAAACGTCACACAGGGAAGGTTGGCTTTTTCTGTAATGTTTAATAATGTTTTGTATTCTAAATGGAATTTTATAAACATGTTCAAAATTTAAAATATGTACATATAAGTATTTGAGCAAAAAAATATCCGAAACCGATGGATATATACGGTCGAATTGAGAAACCTCCTTTTTTTGAAATCAGTTAATAAATGCTTTTCAAGGATAGAGTGTCGTAATTTACCTGACTTTGGTCAATAATGACGTAAATTCATATTTGTAATGTAAGATATCGAAATTGAAATCCCATAGCATTTCAGACTTACATAGATCTGATACAGCTTCAGAGTACAACTCCCTGGGTATTACTAACGAACTTAGTAAGTACTAAGTTTGAATCTAAGATTAAGTAGCATCAATTCTGAATCTATACGTAGTTGAGTAATCCCGTGAAAGCCCAGTGGATTGGACCTCTGCATCCGATTTGGAGGGCGTAGATTTGAATCTGGTCCGGAACATAAACCTCCTATTTTTAAGATACGAGCATTTTAAGAAATTTAATATCACGTGTCTCAAACGGTGAAACGGTGAAGTAAGTAAATATAATATATATATATATATATATATATATATATATATATATATATATATATATATATATAATATAGAAAACCTGCATACATGAGAATTTTCTTAATTCTCTACGTGTGTGAGTCTGCTATTCCACATTCATTGGGCCAGCGCGTTGAATTATTAGCCTAACCCTCTCATTCTGAGAGGAGACTCGTGCTCAACAGTGAACCGAATATGGATTGTTAATGATGATGATAATGATAGGTTCAATAGCGTAGAATAAAAAATACCTAAATAATAGACACGTAATAATTTTAAAGTAAAAAAAAAATATGATAAAATATTTTGCTTCCCTAAGAAGTTGTAAAGATATAAAATAATGTAGACATTGAAATTTCACTCTGTACTTTAACTATCTTCTCAGAAGAAAGACATGTGTGGCCCAAAAAAGTTCTTAACATAATCTCAAGTTGTTTTTGGCTTAAGTGATTCTGGCAACAGGAATAATGGTTTTTTCTGCACGTCCTAAAACAACATCCCGCGGCGAGACGCCTCAAACATGGTGTGGGTTGTAATATATGAAGTTAATGGGTATTCAGCGTTGAGCGGTTCCGAAAATATTGATATTGAGGGTAAAAGGTATAGTTAGTCCTTTACTTCGTTTGGCTCTATAAATATAACCGATCATATAGGCCTATCACGTAAACATCGAGGCAATCTAGCTACTCAACGTTACTATACAGTGATAAGACTTAAACGAACCAAACCATTTGAGTTAGTGTTTAGTGACTAGTGATAGTGTAGTGTTAAGTGCTACATAGAAAATCACGTGAACAAAGTGACCTAAAGACGTAATAGTTACTGAAAGACTAAGATTAAGTTATTGGACATTATCTTCTTCTTCTTCGTCGTTACACTCTTGACAGAGTGGTCGTGGTCGTCATTTGGGCGCGGTGGCAAGCCTCACTATCCGTCGCCATTCCTCCCGCAGTGTGGCTCTCCTAGAACATTCGTGGAGCGATCCATGGAGAGCGGTTTTTACTTGGTCAGTCCAGCGCATCTTAGTAATAATAAAAGTTTAGGTTATAGTTAAATCACTAATTAGTCACATAAGGTAAAATTAGTACTTTACAACAGAGAAAAAAAGGTCCTTGATATATGTAGAATAAAATAAAGTAGAGTAATAGTTTATTTACCCACATACAATTTTAGAAATAACAAAGCTATAAAAAAATTGCGTTGTGGGCAAAGAAGGCCTCAGCACGAAGCCAGCTTTGCCGCAGCTTTTCAGGCGAGATCTTGTGTCCGCATAGACCTACAAGCGACAATAAGCCCTCATTCGCACGAGAGCTTTTTTAACGGACGTTAAAAAAGCGTTCTATTACAACAAATGCAATATTTTAGAATTTAAACTATCGTGAGTGTTATTCATATTAATTGATTATGAAACACGGCTAAAACTCACGTGATATTACGTCGGAGTATGCCCGACTAGTTTCGAACCCATGCGGGGCCCTTAGTGAGCTGGTTCTTGCATCGCAAAAATGCATTCCCAAGTATATGTTCACACGACATCGTTTTTAAAACACGACGCTTTTTTTCGATGAATCGTAATATTTTACAACGTTCTCACGTTGTAAAACATTACGATTCTATCTATGTCTCTGTTAATTAATTGATGTTATTAAGTACTCCTTACTAACACATTTGAAATAGTTATTATTATGATTAAGTAGTACTTAGATAATTTGATTAGCTGCTATCCACGGAAAACCGACGAATCAGACTACAACATTCAGATGCAAAATTGTAGAGTAGGTATATTATGAAATTAGACTAGTTGTTACCAATCATTATACATTTCTGCATAGTAATTCATTCTTCTTATTTCGATTGAATAAGAAGCATGAATTACATAATATATAAAAGCGAAAGGTCACCACGAAATCTCGAAAATTGCTTGACGTAACGAAATTTGGCAGGGAGGTTGTTCATAGTAAGTAGACATTCGCTAAGAACTAATTTTTCGACAGGGCCGGATTAAGGAGCTCCAAGAAAGACAAAATCGCGGGTGTCCGCTTTTTTGATTGAATTTAAGCAAATGCTGTTACTTAGAACTTAAGAAGTACCTATTGCTTGAATGAGGTCGCTCATGCCGCAAATCGAGAATTTCGTGATTTCTGCTCCAAGTTACGGATTAAGTGTGTTTAGTACCCAGGCTGCTAGTACTTAGTATTTGATCTATAAGTACTATAGATAAATCTGTATAGAGATTTTGGTACCTCCTTTATTAAGAGTCCCGGTTATTATCATTCATCATCATCATCATCATCATATCAGCCGATGGACGTCCACTGCAGGACATAGGTCTTTTGTAGGAACTTCCAAACATCACGATACTGAGCCACCTGCATCCAGCGAATACCTGCGACTCGCTTGATGTCGTCAGTCCACCTGGTGGGGGGTCGGCCAACACTGCGCTTACTAGTGCGGGGTCGCCATTCCAGCACTTTGGGACCCCAACGTCCATCGGCTCTTCGAACTATGTGCCCCGCCCATTGCCACTTCAGCTTCGCAACTCGTTGAGCTATGTCTGTGACTTTGGTTCTTCTGCGGATCTCCTCATTTCTGATTCGATCACGCAGAGATACTCCTAACGTAGCTCGTTCCATCGCCCGCTGTGTGACTCTGAGCCTTCTTATGAGGCCTTGTACTCGTCTTTTATATGCGAAACGGCTGCATCTTGAAATAAAGCTCATAAAATTCAATCACAATTTTGCGATGTGGCCCTTTAGTTAAAAAGTGACGAGCGTTTGAACCGACTTTTGGGGCGTAACTAAAAAGGTGGCTGTTTTGCTCAGAACTTAGTTGCCAAAGTGTGAAAATGCTAAAAGGGCGGAAGCGTAACTTTCTGATTTCTAAGCCGATTTTGACGAGTGTCTTCGCGTTATATTAAAATAATAGGCAATTAAACCCCATTTTTGAAATAAAAGTGATTTTGGAAAATTTCGATTTGTGGCCCTTTAGTTTTTAAGCAGCGATTAATAAAGTCGCGGGCGCTGATGTATTACTAAAGGGATTTAAAAAATTGTTTTAATAATAATTAAGTAAAATTATGAACGAAATTTAAGCTATAAAAGCTCTAAACTGCCTCAGCTTTAAGCATAATAGCCTGAACGCTGGCACTGAGATTAAAAGTCTTTTAGTGAACGTACTTCCAATGTAGTTTTGTAAGACGGGCGGCCAATTATGTAGAGGGACTAAGCTGCTTTTGAAAATCCAAAACGCTCGCTAAACGATTTTATTTTGCTTCCCTACTTGAGACTTGAAACGATTATGGTGTTCAAAGGAACTGTTAAATAAACTTCTCCCTTTGAATTCTGTTATTACTTCAGTTATAACAGTATAGCCCAGTGGATTTTTTATTTATTCTTTACAAGTTAGCCCTTGACTACAATCTCACCTGATGGTAAGTGATGATGCAGTCTAAGATGGAAGCGGGTTAACTTGTTAGGAGGAGGATGAAAATCCACACCTCTTTCGGTTTCTACACGTAAACGCTAAATCGTTTGCCGGTAAGTCTTTGCCTGTAGGGTGGTAACTAGCCACGGCCGAATCCTTCCACCAGCCAGACCTGGACAAATTAAGAAAATCTCAATCTGCCCAGCCGGGGATCGAACTCAGGACCTCCGTTTAGTAAATCCACCGCGCATACCACTGCGCCACGGAGGGCGTCACGGATATGACCTCTGCCTCCGATTCCGGAGGATGTGGGTTCAAATGCGGTCGGGGGCACCGCCAACTTTTCAGTTGTGTGCATTTTAAGAAATTAAATATCACGTGTTTCAAACGGTGAAGGTAAACATCTCGAGGAAACCTGCATACCAGAGAATTTTCTTAATTCTCTGCGTGTGTGAAGTCTGGCAATCCGCATTGGGCCAGCGTGGTGGACTATTGGCCTAACCCCTCTCATTCTGAGACGAGACTTGAGCTCAGCAGTGAGCCGAATATGGGTTGATAATGACGATGATGAACACTATGAATATGGCAACACAACAAGCGGAAATCGATCCCTAGAACTATCAAATTAGTTACGACGTAGCTATTAAGGATTCAGTTATAACATTCAGTTTTAATAGTTAAAGCGGCATTGCTAGGTGTTCGTATTCAGTTCGGAGTTAATTAAATTTCCTAAGCACGTAGATACAAAGGGCACGGAATCGTAATGAATTGTAACTGAACGTCGCGTCGGGACGGTGAATTCATTTGAATTTCGTGTAAATTATAGAAAATTCACCTTGTTTCTCTAATGGCTTATTCATTTGGGAGATGAATGAAGAAATTAAGTTTTTATGTCATTAGTAGGTAGTTAAAAGACGGAGTGTTTTCATTTTAGAAATAGCAGACGATCGTTTCTCTAGCGTACTTCCCGAACTCATAAATATAGCCATGTTACTCGCTAATAATGTAGCTGTTCATTGGCTAAAGAATTTTTTAAATCGGTTAAATCAAAGCATTACAAAACAACAATTTCATATATTACTATTTAGCCTTTGTTACTCGGTGAAGATGTAACTTTGTATTGGTAAAAGAATTTTTCGAAATTGGTTCATTAGATTCAGCTAAAACATCACAATCACATCTTTAATAGCGGACGCCCGCAACTTCGTCAGCGTAAAGTTCAGTTTTTCATAAATCCCACGGGAACCACGAGTTTTTCCAGGATAAAAAGTAGCATATACGTTGCTTAATAATCTCCTCTATCTACCAGTGAGTTTCGTTTATATTGGTTCAGCCGTTCCAGAGATTAGCCCAGAAAAACAGAAAGACATTTAGACAACATTTTTTAAAAAGCTCCGTCCAGTTTTGCTGTCGTGTAAATGACTACAAATACTTGAGAAAACACAGTTATCTTGACATCACAGACAGACACCAATTTTATTTATTTGTATTGATAATATGGGTAAATCTAAACTAAATACAAATGTAATATTTTTATTAAAATTTCCAGAAAATATCAAAGAACACACATACCTTCGATATGGAATAGGTATCGAGCTGTCGACACATACAAAACATTTATGCCTAACGTAAACATTTTCAGTAAAACAACTACCCAATAAGTACTATCAAACAGAGATAACATTTGCTGCACAATAATCGACCTTATGTCTAACACCCATAGAGCTGTATTAGAAACATTAAAGATTCCTGTAAAAAAAATCTCGGTTTACCAATTTCACCAACTCTATTTATTCACTCGGTTACAGTAAAAGCGTCTTTATTAATAACAACTTAAAGCTTTTTCAGACCGTATTTGGTGAAGGAAAACTTTGTGGAGTATCACATGTTACCATTTTATTAGTTATCACAGTTACTAGAAAAGCAACTCTATTGCTGAGGTTATAAGAGTTTGTTCGACCGAATTGAAGATAGGAAAGATTTGTTTGGTAGCACATGGGGTGGTGATTAGCTTTTTTGCCGCCGAACGAATCGCATTTGGACTGATTTCACAAAGAACTGCGGAAAAGGTTCTGGATTTTTTTGTTACCAGCTTGCTTAATGCCATTTTGTACTTAACTACATCACGTAGGTACATACGTACTTAACTACGTAGGTATAAACGTACCAACTACCTTTTTAGGTTGGCCTACGAAAACCACATTTTTTTCTTCAAATTCAATAACTTTTCCTTCGAAGAAATCATCAATAAAAGGTACACGGGAATTCTCAACGCACAAAAGGGAAGTTAGTGGTGTTCTGCGTTTCTCGGCTCCGCATCAGCTGCCAAGGCCGTTCGTTCTTTCTCTTCTTAGCAGTAGCGTAAAGATGGCAGGGCTGGCAAAATGCCCAAGTAAGGCTACCTCTCCCCCAGGATTTTGTGCAATCCTATTGGTTAATATTTCTGCGTTTCTCGACTCCGCATAAGCTGCCAAGGCCGTTCGTTCTTTCTATTCTTAGCAGTAGCATAAAGATGGTGCGATGACGTATAGAAACCGAAAGGGGTGTGGATTTACTTATCATCAGGTGAGATTGTAGTCAAGCGCTAACTTGTAAAGAATAAATAAAAAACAAAAAAAATGGTCATTAATTTGTGAAAGACCCTTCCCATGTACTGCCACGGGTCTCAAATAGTATAGTCACGCCACTTCTTAGCATTATTTCACCTCTAACTTTGAAGTAACACGAGTCCTATTTATAGATGGTGAATGAGCCCTTGCCTATTGTATTGAAGTACGTATGCTCTAAACGGAGAACGCGAGTAAGTGGTTAATTAACAAGATTGTACCACACAAAGGCATCTTCACTAATTACCGCCCGTGACATCATCCGCAGTTGTGGCAAGTCAGATACATTGAGCTCATTTCCAAATTGAGCTATTTCGGTTTTTGTAACTCCAGTTTTCGCTTCTACATAAGCGAAATGCTTACCCTTCGAATCACGAGGACCCATATTAGAATAGAATAGAATAGAATAGAATATATCTTTATTTGTCCACACACGAGTAATAAAATAAAATAAATAAACAGAACACACAAATATCTGGTTGTGGACAAAAAAGGTATCCACCTCAGCACGATGCCACAGCGAGCTGTGGCGCTGGTTTTCAGGTGAAACCTTGTGAGTTCACGGACGTGTCTACGTGACGTGTCTTAACTTAAAACTTATACATGAATACAAAGTAAAATAAAATAATGAAACAAGAACGAACAGAGTAATAAAATAACAAAATTAACATTTATGGGAAACTAAAATTAACAAGGAAAATCAAACAATAATTAATACGAGTCAACCTGTAAAATGAACGATCTGCCGCCACCATAGTGTTGTAGTAAGGAAAGGAAGGAAGGATATTCGAGAGCTGAGCTCGAGTCTCCTCTCAGAATGAGAGGGGTTAGGCCAATAGTCCACCTCGCTGGCCCAATGCGGATTGGCAGACTTCACACACACAGAGGAATAAGAAAATTCTCTGGTATGCAGGTTTCCTCACGATGTTTTTCCTTCACCGTTTGAGACACGTGATATTTCATTTCTTAAAATGCACACCACTGAAAAGTTGGAGATCCATGCCCCGGACCGAGTTCGAACCCACCCTCCAGAATCGGAGGCAGAGGTCTTATCTACTGGGCTATCACGGCTCTCAAAATATGAATATTTGCCATAATATCATTTAAATATTCCAGCACACTTGCTCCAGCATTCTTGGCTTGAGCCAATTAGTAAAAAGATGAATCGCTAGTTATTTTTACTCATTACTACTACTATACGAAAACGGATTAAAAATTCGTTTAAGCGGGCGTTAAATCATGTTACAACAGCCATTAGCTTTCCAAACGTTTCTCGAAAAGAAATATTTGAACTCCGCTTAAGCTGAAGCAATTAAAAACTAAACGGTGTAATTTCTTCCGCAAAATTCGCTAGATTTAAAAACGAATAATCGCCACTGCTGCCATTAAGAACGAAATATTAATCGTTTGACAAAGTACCGGACCATTTGGTCGTGAAATATTTTTATGCGACCATCGCTTACTGTAACTAGTGCAGCAGATTTGCACAGGCATGAATATCGATAGCCATATAAATGTGAGTTCTTTATAATGGCAAGCAAGCAAGCAAATTATAGGTACATTATACTGAAAAAGTAACAAATATTTTAACAATTTTCATGAAGAAATTGATTTTCGTGTTCCTAATTTGGGAGTTGTAGGGTCATTAATCATCATAGTCTGAGCAAGTCAGCCATATTCTACCGCTAGGTAAAAGTCCAATGGGCTTTTAAATCAATACTGATATCATAAAGAGGAAAGATTTAATTGTTTGTTTGTTAGCATTGAATCGGCTCCGAAACTACAGAACCGATATGAAAAATTCTTTCACTGTTTTCCCCCGGCTGCTATAGGCTATATTTTATCCCCATATTCCTACGGGAACGGGAATGTCGCGGGTAAAACCGCATGACCTCTTCTAGTATAAAAATATAAAGGATATCAGTCTTCCGCTAGGAGTGTTGCTCGATGATTCGACTACCAGTTTCCCACGCTCTGTTTATTCAAGATGCATTCATTCGTGATAGGAGTCCCATTTACGTTGACCTCTAGGTGCGAGTCAATTGCTTAGAAAGTGAAGCTCTTCGCGTTCTGGTTCTTCCAGATCTTCGCTTCAGCGCCGACCAACTGACATTTTCAATTGAGAGAGCAATTCGCAAAGAGACAGCCGTCGAAACTCCGCTGTGCAAAATACATTAACTGACGTATTTTTTTATGAAACGGCACTTTCAATGTTGATGATTTATTAATAAAAACTTTGCTATGTGATTAATATTTGAAAGAAAAATGGGAATCGAAATATTCCACCATATGTAGTAGGTTTCGGTTTTCAATTTTTCTCTTCATACTGTTTCATTTAAACTCTGTTATAGAATTTTATACTGAACTATCAACTCTCTTCGTATGGTTTTTTTCTGTGGAAAAATTAAAACTTGATATTTTTTTCTTATTTTTTTATTTTAGAATAATATCTACTTGTAAAGAATAGGTGATATATCACTTATTTTATATATTTAAAAACATGCAATTATTATTATGCAGATCTAAGCTCTAAGAGCCGTGATAGCCCAGTGGATATGACCTCTGCCTCCGATTCCGGAGGGTGTGGGTTCGAATCCGGTCCGGGGCATGTACCTCCAACTTTTCAGTTGTGTGCATTTTAAGAAATTAAATATCACGTGTCTCAAACGGTGAAGGAAAAACATCGTGAGAAAACGAATTTCTTAATTTTCTGCGTGTGTGAAGTCTGCCAATCCGCATTGGGCCAGCGTGATGAACTATTGGCCTAAACCCTCTCATTCTGAGAGGAGACTCGAGCCCAGCAGTGAGCCGTATATGGGTTGATAATGTGTAATGTAAAAAAATATTATGTAAGAGTATAATATTATGTAGAGATATTCTCATACCCGTATGTAGTAGTAGAAAGTTTGTCGAACAATTTATTAGCTAATGTAATAAAGTTCCTTGTTTTCGCGACTTTTATTCGATATCGAGCTATATATATATGCCCAAATATTATAAACATTTACATCTAACATATCAATATTTCGCATGAAAATATAAGTACTGGGTAGGTACCTACTAGGTATATATCATTCAGCGGTCGGCTCTTACACTACGTTCTTTGGATCGGAAATATTTGCGGCGTAAAATTTGATATTTCGTACCAATGGCGATGAAAAATATGAATCGATTTGAACTGCCAATACTTTTTATTGGAAGCAAACGGCGAAGCGAAAATGGAAACCACAAAGCAAACAACTCTTTTGATGCGGCGCCATTGATGTTTCGAATAAAAGATATGTGGAACGGATTTATGGACGATATATAATTATAACTGTCTCGATGGTACAGTGGTTAGCGTGTGTGGTTTTAGATCACATGGTTCTAGGTTCGAGTCTTAGGTTATAAAATATTGAGGTTATCTTTCTTTCAAGGCATTCTGAATAAATATTCTTAGCCCGGATTTTGGAAGGCGTTACGCCCCCATGCCTTGGAGACCATGTCAAGCCGTCAGTCTGAATCACTATCATTAATATCTGATAGTGATCATCACAAAATAACTATGTGGGTAAAAAGTTTGGCTGTTGAACTCTTTAACGACGACTTTCAGATGTTAATGATAATAACCAGGACCGACTCTACCATTATAAACCCTTTGTAAAAACAACAATTTATTGTTTGTTAATAAAATGAACTAAAAAAATAAAAATTGGTTACAATCTTATATAAAAGTACTCGTTCAGACTAGTTAGACGAGCACAAACTCGATGGAGCTACGTCGTTTAATTACGGAGTTCCTATGGCCACCTTCCAGCTCCATCGTCAGATCTAAGTCATGATAATATTGCATTGTCATCCGAATTATGCAAAATTTCAGCTCAATCAAATTTAACTTACAAGATTTAATTACAGACAGACAACGGAACAGGTGAAACTAAATAAAAGCTAATAAAAACATTTCATAGCCCAACCCAGGACTAGATCCCAGGATCCCATGACCCAAAGCTACATAGACTAACCACTGCACCAAGGAGACAGTTGGAGCTACTTGACTATAACTTAATCAATTTTAGCTGGTTAAGCAACTCCTTGCAACTAAGCAACTCGACCCTCCAATTGAATTACGTTAAACAAATAACCAAAATGGAGTCGGAGCAAACTTTCTCACTTAGAATATATTTATTTATGAGATGTTAGCATAATTGAATTACAAATGTGTATTATCATAATACGAGGGTAATTTCGTAAAATACAATAATGTCGGCCGAGTTTTCGAATTTCGAACGGCTAATGTAGTAGAACGTTGCGTTTATATCAGCGGTACGTCTTTGTCGGTAGGGTGGTAACTAGCCAAGGCCAGCCAGACCTAGACCGATTAAGAAAACCTCAACCGGCCCAGCTGGGAATCGAACCCAGGAAACCTCCGTCTTGTAAATTCACCGCGCATACCACTGCGCCACGGAGGTCGTCGTTTGTATAGGACCATACTAACCAGTGACTTGTTAATTTTTTGTGAGGCAACTAAATACTAATTTGTTAGTTTTCACACAAAAACCTCATGGTACCTGTTGAACGGTTCGTGAGAACATCCCTTTGAAATTCTTCAAGCTTTTTTAACAAGTTTCCGGTATTTTTTATTTGACTACGGAATAGCCAGAGGGTTAAAATATGAAAACTCATATTATTTAGAATTTCTGTTAACTACATTTTTTGGCAATTTTAAGGAAAATGTTCTTTTTTTGTGTTAGTGGAAAGAAAGGATTTTTGAGGATATTTGTGGTGCTACGTACTCGTAAATTCTCCAATTAAATATTATCACCCTAGCTAAAGGCCGCCAACTTACCGCTAAAGCCTTTCTTGATGAGATGTCAAGTTTGCAGTTGCGAGGCGTTCATTCTACTAGTCATCCTTCCAACTATCCATCTATTCATCTATATCCTAATTCAAATTTTCAACCAATATCGGTACGGTAGAATATCGTGTATAGTAAATATTTTAACAATTCAATTCAATTCAATATTAGAGGACTTTCTTATAATTACGAACTACGACAGCGACTTTTTTCACCTACCCATACATCCAACCATCCATCCTTCTATCCATCCATCCACCAACGAACCAAAATTCTGCACAATCATATCAATTCTGCTGAAAGCAAGCGGCAATATAAGTTATAACAATTCAGGTGTCTATCTAAACATTTCCTTGACGCAGTTACCAAATTTGCGACAGCGCGACTTTCATTCATCCACTCTACCATGCAACCATCCATCCTTCTATCCATCCATCCATCAAATAACCAAATTACGGCACAATATCGATCATACCAATTATTCTGAAAGCAAGCGACAATGTAAATTTCAACACCTAATTAACAATTCAGGCCTAATAAAGGACTTTCTTGTAGCAGTTACCAAGTTTGCGGCAGTGCGACGTCGGCCGACGCTTTCAGAAGTACCTACTGCCTAATTAAACAGTCATTAGGGACACGGAGCTTGCTCTGAAAATGTTTTACCACCTTTGACACCCGTAGGACTTCTACACATAATGTATTAAGACAAGCGGTTGTAATAATTAGTAAATATGTATAATTCGATTTGTCGACAAGGGTGAAAACCTTACCCTTCGATAGTTAACCTTAAAGTTTAATATTTAACAGTGTTTTTGAAGGGTTGCCACAAAGCTAAGAGACTTTCCTGAAGTGTAGTTGTATACCTTACCTAGAAAACATGAAAAAATATCGATAGTTAACCTTAAAGTTTAATATTTAACAGTGTTTTTTGAAATCTTGCCACAAGGCTAGCTGACTTGTCTGAAGTGAAGTTTTATACCTTACCTAGAAAACATGAAAAAATATCGATAGTTAACCTTGACGTTTAATATTTAACAGTGTTTTTTGAAGGGTTGCCACAAAGCTAAGAGACTTTCCTGAAGTGTAGTTTTATACCTTACCTAGAAAACATGAAAAAATATCGATAGTTAACCTTGAAGTTTAATATTTAACAGTGTTTTTTGAAGGGTTGCCACAAAGCTAAGAGACTTTCCTGAAGTGTAGTTTTATACCTTACCTAGAAAACATGAAAAAATATCGATAGTTAACCTTGAAGTTTAATATTTAACAGTGTTTTTTGAAGGGTTGCCACAAAGCTAAGAGACTTTCCTGAAGTGTAGTTTTATACCTTACCTAGAAAACATGAAAAAATATCGATAGTTAACCTTGAAGTTTAATATTTAACAGTGTTTTTTGAAGGGTTGCCACAAAGCTAAGAGACTTTCCTGAAGTGTAGTTTTATACCTTACCTAGAAAACATGAAAAAATATCGATAGTTAACCTTGAAGTTTAATATTTAACAGTGTTTTTTGAAGGGTTGCCACAAAGCTAAGAGACTTTCCTGAAGTGTAGTTGTATACCTTACCTAGAAAACATGAAAAAATATCGATAGTTAACCTTGAAGTTTAATATTTAACAGTGTTTTTTGAAATCTTGCCACAAGGCTAGCTGACTTGTCTGAAGTGAAGTTTTATCCTTTACCTAGAAAACAAAAAAAAATATCGATAGTTAACCTTAAAGTTTAATATACAACAGTGTTTTTGAAGGCTTGCCCCAAAGCTAAGTGACTTTCCTGAAGTGAAGTTTTATCCTTTACCTAGAGAACATGAAAAAATACCGATAGTTAACCTTAAAGTTTAATATTGAACAGTGTTTTTCGAAGGGTTCCCACAAAGCTAAGTGAATTTTCCTGAACTGAATCCCTTAGAAAACATGAAAAAATACTTTTCATCTCTAATAGGTCAATTGAGGCTCAAGTCTAGACCCTTGGCCATCATGGTCCAAAATCCACACTTGCCTATCATACTTAGATACTGATGGTGAGAACATGGGCTGACAGACTTTGAGCTTTTATAAAATAACGAAGATCTGACGCACAGGCCAAATCTATACTAATATTATAAAGCTGAAGAGTTTGTTTGTTTAAACGCGCTAAACTCAGGAACTACTGGTCCGATTTGGAAAATTCTTTCAGTGTTAGTTAGCCCATTTATCGAGGAAGGCTATAGGCTTTAAATTAACACCATATACCTACGAGAACGGGAACCACGCGGGTGAAACTGCGCGGCGTAAGCTAGTACTTAGATATCGAAGGTGGTAAATTATCCCCGTATTCTTACGAGAACGGGAACCACGCGGGTTATACCGCGCGGCGACAGCAAGTTTTAGATAAAATTAAAATGAACCTTTTTTTTTGCAGGCGTACACGCCCACCGGGTTCGAAAAATATGGCTACACGTGCACAGTCGCCGACTACAGAGTGAACTTCTCAGTGTGGGACACCTCAGGTAAATCCGGATACCATTGTATTTTTCATAAGCTTCATAATTAATCTATATCTAATCTAAACTTATAATAAAACTGGATGAATTCTATACATTTATTCGCAATTTGAGATTTTACTTATACCATTTGTAACACCAAACATTACCGTGGCATAGAGTACTACTAGTGCTATCTAGAATCTATACTTATAATACGAATTCTGTACATTCTGTACATTGAACATATTTTTGGAATTTTTTGTTGGGGGGCATTATAATTATAATCGAGACTGAAGCTAAAAATATTTTCTTTCGATTTTTTGTCTGTCTGTTCATGTTTTTTTGTTATTCGAGCATCACGCTGAAACTACTGAATGAATTCAAATTAAACTTAGCACGGTTTAAGACGGTTTAAGACATAATACGGAGAAGGTTATAAGATACTTTTTATTGCTAAAATAAAATAAGAAGGGGATGAAATAGGAGTAGAAAGTTTGTATGGAAAGTCCTTCATTTTTAGAGTTACAGTTTTAAAATTTGTCTATAAATTATAAAAAAATACGAAATATAATGGGATTCAAAAATTTTTGAAATTCAACCTCTAAAGTGGTGAAATAAGTTTACATTGATTTCCACGCGGACGAAGTCGCGGGCGTCCGCTAGTAGATAAATATATAAAAGCGAAATTTGCTTGCCCAGGACTGGATTCAAACCTACGCCGTCCGAATCAAAGGCAGGTCATATCCATTGGACAGAATGTGGAGCTTTTGTGGCTTTTAATTGAAAAACATGTTATTTATACCAATATTATACCACACCAATATTATAAAAAAGTTTTGTGGTGTTAAAGGGAGTAATCTCTGGATCTATTGAACCGATTTTGAAAATTCTTTTACCTCTAGAAAGCCAGGTTATTTGTGAGTGTCATAGGCTACATTTTATCCCCATTTTCTCACGGGAACGGGTACTACACGGGCAAAACCGCTGGGCGTCGGCTATATAAAATATTTTTGTATAACATCTAATTTATAGCGCCACCCGTACCAAGTGTTATCTGTAATAAATAAATTTTTACGCGCGCCGCGTGCGATGCTGTCGCGTAGTAAAATCTGAAATTGCCCACTTTTAGCTTCAAAACAATGATAATTTTATACTATAGATCGGTTACGCACCTATAAAATCACCAAAAAAGTAATCCAAATAATAATAGGCTACAACACTGAGCGCACACATGCACAATTTTGTCTTTAATTCCATTATAACCATTCGCTGTCCGCGAGTATTTTATCGAAAAGCCCGTCTGCGTTGAAGAAGCCGACTGTCAGGGAAAGCGGTTTTAATCTACCGTTGTAAGCCATTTAAAAAATCTTTATATTCCTCTATCGCGCGGAGCATGATACTGTGCTCGTCTATTGCCCTAAGTTTACTTTATATTTTTTTACATGTCACGTAACGGATACGATTAACGGACGGGCGACCGGTCGTCCATTTAGGAGTCAAATGGATAAGTATATTTATGTATATATAGTTTTAACACTTCTTGAACATACAACTCGACATTGTAGACGATATTTAAATATTATTCGTTTAAATAACGTTCGTTGTTGACAACATTGAGTTGAGTATGAATTTTCTCTTTTGAGCGCCTCATTTTTCATGCTCTAGTAGCACATCTAACAGTATTTAATATCATTGGTTGAAAAATAAAATGCTAGCACTTATTTTATTGATATTCACGGCCGCGCCCTAACCCTGAGTAACCCGGAGCTAAGGGATGATTGCGGGAGTAAACGACAAGTGCTTACAATACATTTTAACATGTAAATGTTATGTATTCTAAGAACATGCTTATTTTGCATAAACTAGAACATCTGTCTTGATATAAAAAAGCTGTTTATTATTCAACGATAAGGACGCCCTTGACTGGTATTTCACTTGATGTTAAGTGACGGTGCAATCTACAACAACTTTGTCGGTTTCAATGCTGCATCGCTACGCTAAATACATTGGCGTTGGCATTATGTCTGGTACTCAGCCTCAGCCTAAAGATAGGCGTCCACATATCATCGGATGCATTGCATTAAACGGATTTGTGCGATCCGTGCGATGCGGATTAGTGGTAGTGCGGATTGGCAGACCTCACACACGCAGAGAATAAGAAAATTCTCTGGTATGCAGGTTTCCTCACAATGTTTTTTCTTCACCGTTTGAGACACGCGATATTTTTTTTTTTTAATTTCACATAACTGAAAAGTTGGTGGTGCATGCCCCGGACCGGATTAGAACCCACACTTTCGGAAATCGGAGGCAGAGGTCATATCCACTGGGCTATTCTCTCGGACCAAGGCGCGTTTGGAACCCTCGTAACTTTAATTTTAAGTTTTCGACTATTATTACCACCATTAGATTAAATTAAATTATGACATAAACTTGACCTTTCAAAAGTGCTTGTAAACTAAGCCTAATTGTAATAAATGAATTTTGAATTTGAATTTGAATTTATCACGTCTCAACAAGGTAGTTACAAGACATTAAAATACTAACAAAAGAAATAAAGGGACCATAGAATAAATCCTCAGTTCCATACATACAGATTTAATTTATGACATCAAATTGTCAACACAAAAGAAAACAATGGAAGTTGAAACTAAAATTATTACCATTAAACAAATTCCGCAAAGTGTCAGGAAGGCGAAATGTTTGCGATCCTACCCAGAATGTTTAAATATTATTACGTAAAAGTGCCCCATTTGCAAAGTGGGTAATTCGTTTGTATAGGTATTCATTTGTCAGGGTTTTCATAATTTATGGATGGATGTTTTGGTCTTGATATCGTGGTACTAGCTGACGCCGCGCGGTTTCACCCGCGTGGTTCCCGTTCCCGTAGGACTATGGGGATAATATATAGCCTATAGCCATCCTCGATAAATGGGCTATCTAACACTGAAAGAATTTTCCAAATCGGACCAGTAGTTAGTTAGATTAGCGCGTTCAATCAAACAAACAAACAAATTTTTCAGCTTTATAATATTAGTATAGATGGGTCGGTTGTACACATGTTTTCTTTTTGATTACGTAGTATTTGCTGTATATAGTGGGGTTTGTTGAAAGCTGTTATGGTACGAAGACTAAAAAAAAGAAAAACCGAAACCTTATTGACTATTTGAAGTATGTTTGTCACTTCTTCAAGGTTAAAGCACCGTTCATAATTCATCATTTTCAATCACTCATATTCGACTCACTGTTGAAAACGAGTCTCCTTTCAGAATGACAGGGTTTAGACTAATAATCCGCCACGCTCAATGAGGATTGGCAGACTTCACACACGTAGATAATTAAAAAACTTAATTTTTTCCTTCACCGCTCAAGGCACGTGATATATAATTTCTTAGAATGCACATAACTACTGAACAGATTTGGCCGAAATTTAAAATGAAGATAGATAATACCCTGGATTAACACATAGGTTACTTTTCATCCGGGAAAAATCCATACTTTCCGCGGGATTTGTGAAAAACTGAATTCCACGCGGACGATATCGCGGGCGTTCGCTAATAACATACACAAAAGAAGGCAAAGTCAACTTTTACTACATAGGTGTTAAAGTTACACAACAAATTCTGTTAAGTTTCAGGAAGGCGAAATGTAAATGCAGACCCGAAATGTTTAAATGTTATTACAACTCTTAACAAAAGTGCCCCGCGCGCAAACTGGGTATTTAGCTATTCAGTATTAAATGATCATAACTTGTATAATTTGTCATGGTTTACATACTTTGTGGACGGCTGTTTTTGGGAGATATGCGTTGTTTATGAGACGAATCCAAGGCTGTAGTGACTCTGCCTTGCCATGACAAAACACTGTATCTATCTGTATCTGTATATATCTATATTATATCTTTATCTGTATATTTCTCTATCTGCATCTGTATCTATTTACTATGTACTACTATCCAGAGTAAAATCTATTTCCATTTTTCAAATATATTTTGAAAAATGGAAATAGAATTCAAATATATTTTGAAAAATGGAAATGGAAGCGATTTGGCTGAATACAAATTTCAGCCAAATCGCTTCAGTAATAACGGCGTTAAAGAGTAACAAACAACCAAACAAACATACATACAAACTTTCGCGTTTATAATATTAGTATGATTTTCTATTGAAATCACCATCAATTCCAATGTAATTTTGTTTTCATTACTGTTTGCAATTTATTCTATAATTTCTTGTTTTTGTTTTATATGCTCTAATAGAATAAGAAGATAAATTTCTTCGTTCGTAACACTCCCGATGGTCTGCGCGGGCCGGGGGGCGTGTAGCGTTGAATAAAAAGCCCACAACTGATGCACCTCACTTCCCCGCACGCACGCGCAGTCTTTTCCCCCGTCACCCACATATCCCATGATATGTGGGTGACGGGGGGAAAAGACGTGTCATCAACGAACTTGCAAGACTATAGGATTTTTACTCGTAGCACGAAAATCTTCTCTTTTTTGTTACAAGTATTACAAAAAATAAGTATTGTATCGAGTAAACAGGTATCATTAACTAAATTAAACACACTAAAATTGTTAAGACCAGCTCGAACAATCAATAAATCTTCTGTATTTTATTTTGTTAATACAAGTAATTCATTCACCACTAAGCATTACTTCGAGATCGTTTCTGGAGCGCCATTTAATACGTTTCTTTATACCAGTAATGTAGGTCCTTTAATAAAAAGGGTCCGGTCCAATGATAGGCAATATTGGCCCGATAGCAATATATCGACGACCAGTCTACTACATTACACAATAGGGGAATACCCGTGAACAATGAAAACATCTCGGTCGCTTTTTACGCTGGCCAGGGCATCCGCCAGTCGATTCACTAATTTTGACTTAATTGAGCATAGAATTAACATTAAATCAATGAGAACTTGGGAAATGTCATCTACCTAGTCTATGATATCAACAAGGGTTATCAGTAGACACCGGATGATATTTTTTACCTGCAATCTTAATTTTGAACAGTTGTTTAATAGATGGTAAATAAGACATCACGGGACTTGTGAATTACTGACAATTAGCTAGTTGATAATTTTATATTTATATTTTTTTATAATATGTTAACTAACATACGTAAAAGTAGTGAATTGGGCTGCAGGTCAGTTGTTCTTGTTCTGCGTTTGCAACAATCGTCTGGCGTTTGCCTAGAGAGGAGACAAGTTGAACATTAGGATGAATGAGAAGAATAGGTGACCCTCTCCTCAACCTACCCAGATTATACATAAATGTGGCAACTTTCAGATACAACAATTTCGTGACTATACTCAACAAAAACGAAACAAGTCCTGTAGCCGTGGCGCTAATGTCTTAATGGCGCGCATTGTCATGTAGGCAGGTAATGGCGTTGTCAATTTTAGTTCAGGTTTTAGCCACGGGACTTCTATCGTGGCGCGGAGGCTAGTTAATGTTCGAATGACGTCTTTTTTTATATCCTAGTCAAATATATGGCGTTTTGGGTTGGGAAACGAATTTCGGTCTTTAAAATACTATCCAAGAATTTTATGTCCATTTTAAACTTCTTCTTAATTCAGCTCTTCTCTCTAACGCCCTCAATAGCAAGTGACATATTATTTTATTGAAACACTGCAGTAATTGCTGTTTGTCATGTCGTGAGAATCGTCACCCGTCGTGTCGCGAGAATTGCCGCCCGTCGCGTCGCGAGTATTGCGATCCGTGGCCACGCGGTTAGTACTCGGTCGCTTTAATTTGTTGTTACTGTGGCGTCGAACTTTATGAGAATTTCGCTCAAAATAAATTGGAAAGTTTTTATAATTTAGTGCTACACGGTTCCCCGTGAAATATGGTTTGTTATGAGAAGAATGTACAAGTTTCGCTGTTGCTTTTATGTCGTGAGTTTATTTGAATTGATTTACGACTTAAAGTATCCATTCTGACTCAACTTACAACATATTTAGGGTAGCGTGGGTGTGTATTTTTGTATTGCTGTGTTCTACTGAGTACAAATTTATTAAATTTACAAAAATCTGAATGTGTGGCGAGCTTAAAAAATATATTTTTGAATTGGCTTTCTTTAGTAACGTTTATATATTGTTATTTTGTTTTCTTTCATAATTGTTTTACACTGCCTTCTCTATTTACTTTCATATTAGGTTTATATTAAGCTTCTTTTAAGTTTCTATGTTCTGATCTTCCCTTAATAGGATTTGGCAGAATATGGGCGTTGTAGGTACTGATGTACTCACAACATTTTATGATGATTCGGATCGTTATAATGGCATAACACATTTAATTCTAAGTATAAATAATAGTTATAAGTATCAAGACATATATTCGTTTTAAGTCTTCAATGTGTTGTGTTAACAAAGTGTTATCTATTCTATCTGATCTGCCTCTGTAGCCAAGTGGCACGTAGATTCTCTTTCTACTATCGCAAACGATTCAAAAACTAGAAAAATGTATGGGAATGAAATTTGCTATCGACAGGTCCGTGATCAAGATCTGTCATTACCATACATTTTTCTAGTTTTCAAAACGTTTGCGATTGTAGAAATAGAATCAACTTGCCACTTGGCTACAGACGCTGTACGTATAACATGCAATGAACTTATATCGTGAACAGAAATAGACAAATTTCATTCAATAGCGGCGCAGCTGGAAATATCGCTATCTCTTCTTCCTTGCGTTGGGACCAAAGAGATGGAACTGGGACAAATCCACCGCAATTTTTCGATATTTTGTCTATTTCTCACCTGCTTTAAATCTAGGCGAATCATGATAATAGTGAAATCTATACTAATATTATAAAGCAGACGAGTTTGTTTGTTTGAACGCGCTAATTTCAGGAACTACTGGTCCGATTTGAAAAATTCTTTCAGTGTTAGATAGCCCATTTATCGAGGAAGGCTATAGGTTATATATTATTCCCGTATTCCTACGGCGCCGGGAACCACGCGGGTGAAACCGCGCGGCATCGGCTAGTAGTGAAACAAAAACAGATTAAGATTCAAGATCAAAAACACATTCACGCTACAGAACCCTCAACGTAAGTTCAACTAGCACTTGTCTGTTTGTATTTGAATCGACAAAATACTAAAACATCCGGGTTAGATAACCCAATAATTTGTGTACTTACAAACTTCAAATACCGCTTACAAATAAACTTCTGAACAGGAAGCGCGCATGTGAAAGTGGTTTAAATATTATCTTTAGATACACAACATATGTACTGCACTGCAGCGATGATGATAGCTGTTTTAGTAAATATTTGTATTAGAATTTAAGATCTTGTTGAAATATTGAAATCAGAATATGATAATGTATCAATGAACTCTACAGGTTCTTAGTATTCTCGATTATAGGTTATCTTGATTCCTTATACAGATATGTTACGTGCCTACAAAGTCACTGCAAAAAATGATCTGAATTTAGCAACACCACTAAGGTTTTACTTACATTATCATCATCATTATCAACCCATATTCGGCTCACTGCAGAGCTCGAGTCTCCTCTCAGAATAAGAGGGGACTCGAGGTCATTTTTAAAATTCATTTTTAAAATTCATATAGTTAAAGTGTTAGTGGAGAGGTTCGAGGAAGGCAAAACAGTTGACTGGCGTTAGGGGTAGGGTAGGGTAGGAAGAAGAAGAAGAAGAAATACTTTATTGCACACTAAAATACAGTAATAAATGTTTATATTTATTACTGTATTTTAGTGTCAAAACAATTAATAATTCTAAACTTAGCATGCAAAGGCGGCCTTATTACTTTAGTAATCTCTACCAGGCAACTCCTGTAGATAGGACTTGCGAAGAAAGAGCGGGAAGGTGCAATACATTATACACATATATTATTTAAACAAGGGTAGGGTAGGTGTAGAGTAGGAGTAGGGTAGGGTACTCATAGGTGCACTTTCGCATAACAATATCTTCTCTACGATTATATTTCTGATGATCAAATAAAAAAATATGTTTATAGAATGTAGGCTTATTACGAAATCCAGACCCGTTCGTGCAAACATGATGTTCAAATATGGACAAACACAAAAATGGATATTGGATATATTAAAAAAACTCAATATTTCGATAGTCGGTATCAGCCAGTAAATAAATAGGTCAGCGGTTTTCGCTGAACGCGAAAATCCACCGACATGCACGTTTCATTACGGATGAATGTTTAATTATTATATACTACGGGTTCTGTCTAGCGAATATACCTACTCATCATTGCAACCCATATTCGGCTCACTATTGAGCACAAGCCTCCTCTCAAAATGAGATGGGTAAGACTAATAGTCCACCACGCTGGTCCAATGCGGATTTGCAGACTTTACACACGCAGATAATTAAGAAAATTCTCTGGTTTGTAGGTTAGCGAATATACCTAGTCATAATTACCCATATTCGGCTCACTGTTTATTAAGAACACTGAGAATTAAGAAAATTCTCAGGTACACAGGTTTTCTCACGATGTCCTTCACCGTTTGAGACACGTGATATTTAATTTCTTTTAATGCATATAACTGAAAACCTGGAGGTGCATGACGCGGAATCAAGGGCAGATGTCATATCCCAGTGGATTTAGTTACGTTACGTTACGGAGGCGATTAAGTTACGTTTTCCGATTAGTGTGCTGTACGGTATGGAGTGCCATAGGTCGATCCTTTAGAATAGGTGTCGATCCCTTTCCAAACTGATAGGCAGGGTCGCCCCGTCCATATGGCGAACAGAGCAGCCGCTCCAGGCGCCAAATCCTAGAGAGCGCTTAAATGATATTCCTTCTCAACCGTAGACGGTACTGCGCCTGATATTCAATTGATCACCCCAGAGTATGGTCGAGATCCTCGCGTTCCATTCTTACTTTTCACTCATAATTTGGTATAGGTATCTACATATTATTAAGAACCAACAGGAGAGGCGCCACAATTAGATCTCGCTCCATTTTAAAATTTACTTCGGGCCGGCGCTGCTGATAGGTGTGTTATAAGCTTTAGTCGAAAAATGCCGAGTTACTTTATCGGCGTTCGCTGACAGAACTGTTTGATATATTATGCGAGAACAATGTATGACAAACCCATCGGCCTCAAAGAGCCCTATAAAACCGTCCGCGACAGCGTATATACGAGTTTTTATATTACAGCTAAAATACCTGCTTTTACGAGTGTGTAGGTAATAAAAACACTTTAACTCAATTCCACTTTATTCACTCAATTCAATGTAATGATGATAGGTAAGATCCAATCTAAACTTAATGCCTATTAGTAAAGCTATGAGAGTTCCAAACAAGAAGTTAAGGTCGCCATTGACGGTCAATAATTCTCACGTTTCTGAAAAGCAAACGGCAGTACCCACGCGGCATACTATAGAAACTATCTACGCAGTGACCAACACACGATCAATTATAGTCGTGGGTACAGAAACGTGAGAATAATTGACCGTTTGTGACTAGCATTAGTTAGCAACTGCAATCTCATATGATGTTAAGCAGTGGCGGAGTTACCAGTGGGCTAAGTAGGCTGAAGCCTAGGGCGGCAGATTTCAGAGGGCGGCAAAGGAAAGTCCATTTCAGGTCCACTCTTGTACCCCGTATCATTAAAATTTAAAAAATACAAGGATTTTATTAAAATCTAAATAAGTGAATAAATCTAAATAAATAAAAAGAAAGAAATAAAATTAAAACCCAAGTTTTCGAGATAAATCAAGATGGCGCCCATAAAGCAACTATGACATGACAATTGACAGCAAACGTCAAATCGACTATTGCATTGAAAACGTCATTAATCCGCCATTACATAGTGTTGCATTTCTTGGGAGAGAATGAATATTATTTCGAAAGAATTAAATTAAATTCGTAGATTTGTATAATCAAAAATAGTTCAAAAAATATTTTCTTTAATTTATTTATCATTGGATATGGCCGCAATTTCAATACTGCCATCAATAATAATTAATTAACGAAAAAACATTAAAAAACTAAATTCAGTGTTGCGGAAAAAGATAATCATTACTCAATAAAAATCCTATCAAAGATAATTTTCGATTCAATATCACTTAATGCATTTTCTATAAAAAGTAATCAATCAACGTATTTGAATACGCATTTCAAATAGTGCGTAGATAAAGCATAATTTTCAGTTCATTCAGTTTCCAAAAGCTCTTTGTTTTAGTAATGGAGTCGGCTCCATACAAATAATTTACGAGTAGGTAAGCTTAATTACAGTTAGTTTAGTGGATGTATACCCGTGGTTTAATTATACTGGCATAACAACCTAATAATTGCTAGATGTATTCGAGCTAGATTTACGCTGAATTTCTGCGAAATATTTGCGAGTATGCAATTTTCAATCGCCGAGTTGAAAATGTTACTTGTAGTAGAATATCTGAATTAGAATCTTAAGTACCTTTTACTAATTTTTATTAAGATTAAATACCATCTGTTTAATTATCATAATTATCAGCTAAACGTGCTCTTCTGCACTTAGGCCTTGTCAAGGTCAAGTCGCTGGATATCCTCGGATCGACCAACACTGCGCTTTCCAGGGCGGAGTCGCCATTCCAGCACCTTCGGACTTCAACGTCCATCGGCTCCTCGAACTATGTAGCCTGCCCATTGCCACTTTAGCTTCGCGACTCGTTGCGAGAGTTGGACGCTGGTTTTTTTTTCTTTAATGGGACCTCAGCGGCGTCACCGGGGTGTTTGGGCGAGCGCAGAAGCATCGCCTGATGGGGCCCGAAGGCAGCTGACTATAGGCCTTATTAGAAGGCTCAAAGTCACTCAACGAGCGATGGAGCAAGTGTTTGGAGTTTCTCTGCGTGATGGAATCAGAAATGAGGAGATTCTCTATCATCACTAAAGAATCTGTCTAATAGATGATAATTCTAAATTTACTCGTTGTTGACTGTTTTCAGTTAGTAGAGCTAGTTACGGTTAGTTGCTAGTATGGAGTTCCTAGGTTAATAACGGTTGTGACCATAGATATGTACCTGCTCGAGTAAATATGTCGATAAAACATCGCTTTCAGATTAATAGTTTGAAAACTTTTATTATCTGTACAATCTATATCAACTGTTGATTGATTTTATTTAAGTTTTCGGTATAGTCGTCTAGTTATTGTTACTAGATGAGATATTTGACCGTTAATTATTCAATCCTTGTTTATTTTACAATAATTGCGATATGTACACGCCAGAATTCAGAGTCAAAATAAAAAAATCCAAAACAGTTTATTTACGAAGATTGTAAATATTGCTTAAATTCTTTAGCTCGTTTTATTTTTTGAGGTAGCAATTTTACATTTAGTATGTAACACATCAATGGTTATTTCCAATACACTTACTATTCATAATAAGTAAAGGGGTAAATGCAGTGCCGGATTATGGGAGCCAATGATAGGCACTTTTCGATTTACACCAGTTAGTAGTCTACACGTCTTAGAGCAAATCGTTTATAAAACACAAAATCCTAAATTGACCCAAACTTGAAATTAATTCAGTTCTTTCCATTTTCCATTTCAATCACATTTAATTCAGTTTATTGCATCCTTTTGTGGATACAGTTTCAATGGACTAACTAAACTTGTTTGACTTCAGTACGATATAACTGTGCTTCATTAAAAGATATATTATATGGAAAACCAATAAACGCACAACAAATTAAGTGAGTTTTTTGAAAGCGATTAAGTAGTAGCTAATAGTCCAGCAGAATTGTATGACTAAGTTTTTACCATTTCATTTAGTGAAAGCGATAAGCGATCTAATGTACTAGATGCAGAGCTGTCAACTAAACCAAGGCATTACCAACTGAGTCTAGAGAAAGGCCCATATTTGGCCATACGGATAATCCGGCCCTGGGCAAACGGCAGTTTGCACTCTCGGGACACTTATACACTTACACACTTGCACACGCAAAAACACCGGGAACGGTCCCCACAACTGTGTATGGAGACAAACTTTACATACAATTACACCCGTACACTCACTTTCGTTCTGTTTATAGGTAGGTATTCATTCACCGTTGCTATTGGCTTCGTTACAATATATACTTAACTACGTACCTGGAATTCGTTTTATCACATAACTGTCTGTAACACACAAATCACATGCGGCAAAGCCTCACTTTTTCACGGTTGTGCCAAGCATGACATAGTTTAGTGGCCCGCATATCATGGGAGTGCTATCAACGAGCTTTCTAAGCTATAGTAAGGTTTCTTGTTCGCAGGGACCACCGCCTACGATACAGTCAGACCCCTCGCGTACCAAGATGCCAAGATCTTCATGCTATGCTTCAACATCGCGGAACCAGAGACCCTAAACAACTCTGCTGCTAAGGTAATGGGCATTTACTTAATATACATTCTAATTTAAAAGTCATTGAACAAATCTGGCTTAATCGACTCGCCGCCATTTTGATTTTTTTGGGTTCCGTAGTTCAAAAGGAAAAACGGAACCCTAATACGATCACTGTGTTGCCTGTCTGTCTATCTGTCTGTCAGTCACGAAACTTTTTCACGTTCACACGTTGTTATTAAAACTATATTCAGACTCGCTCCCTAAAGCTGTGAAAAACTTCGTAAAAAAGATACGGCCTAACGGTTTATGCCAAAAAACTTAGTATATTTCGACACTCTCAAATAAATAAAAGAGATGGGCCAAATATTGTATGGAGCCCAGGATCAGTCATTATACCCTGGCGGAAATAAAAGAAAATATATTTTTCAACTATTTTTAATTATACAAATCTACGAATTTACTTTAATTCTTTCAAAATAATATTCATTCTCTCCCAATAAATGCAGCACTATAATTATATATAATAATGGCGGATTGATGACGTTTTCATTGCAGTAGGTACTCGATTTGACGTTTGCTGTCAATTATCATGTCATAGTTGCTTTAATGGCGCCATCTTGATATAACTCAAAAACTCGGGTTTTAATTTTATTTATATATTTTAATTTATTTATAGCTTCCTTGTATTTTTTTAATTTTAATGATACGGGGTACAAGAGTGGACCTGAAATGGACCATCTCCTTTTAAGTATTAGTGATAAACAAGGTATATATTCGATAATTATTTTGACCGGAGTGTCAATGTCAATCAGTCAGTCAGCCAGTCAGTCAGCCAGTCAGCCAGTCAGCCAGTCAGCCAGTCAGCCAGTCAGTAAATCAGTCAATATATTATCGTTCTGTATTCCAGTGGTACAAAGAAGTCCGCACACACGGCGGCTCCGCGCCCGTCCTTCTGTGCGGATGCAAGGCGGACTTGCGGCATGACAAGGAGACGCTCACCATGCTGTCCAAACTACGGACACACCCAGTCACCAGCGAAGAGGTGCGTATCCGTGCTCCGTAGAGCAAGTAATGCTCCGTAGAGCAAGTAATGCTCCGTAGAGCAAGTAATGCTGCCGCGCCTGGCCTTATATGTTTTACAATAGTTATTTATGCCACTGTCATGTAATGAGGGCCATTGGTAGCACAAGTGATGTTTGTGCAATAGACAGCACGAGTGCTACTATTATTACGTGCAGTGGCATACAATACTTTTTCTACGAACATGACAAAAGAAATAAAAAAAATAACAAAGCTTGGTAAATAATATGTAATTGAAGTTGGGCATGACCTCCCAGATTTAGTCACGGCGTGGTCTCCCAAATTTTGTCTCTTATAAGGAAGCCCGAAATTTTGTAGCCAATGGGTACTATGGAAGTATTTAAAAATTAAAAAAAAATATTCTAGCACGGTTTATTGTACGGAACGTTACCAAACGAGCTGTAGCACCTAGTCACCAGCGAATAAATCCATACGATCCGTACATCGGAGAGCAAGTAATGGTATCCGCCCCTGGGTTTACCTTTTTTTACATGTATACATGTCACACTTATACATAATGTGTCTATATAATGTCTGGATTTGCCCTACAATGTGTGTGCATGTGAGGGCCAAATCCAGACATGCTATACGACATATCTGCAAACAAATCAAGAGTCTCCAGTTAAGAGGTTCGACGATCTGACTCATTTACTGGAACTTCGGAGAGCTCTGTTACATCCCTACCATCCATTGCTTAAGTCATCTCTAGATATATTACAACTCTAGGTCGTATTCCAATATTGAATAATATGCATATCATTGAAGTAAGGCCAAATGATTTCTTTGTAATCTTTATTAAAACGAATACACAACAAAGTTTTTTTTTTTAATTTACAAATTAAGAAAACAGGTTATTAAAAAGTGTTTAAAACCCCCCGAAAATAGTGAAACGTTCGCTATTGGTCATTACGAAAAATGACATAATTTTTCACGTTAATTACCACCAATCAAGATTAGATATTCAAAGATAAAAGAATACTAACAGGACGTTATAGAGCAAGAAATACTTGTCAACGTTATGGTGGTCTTGACGGTAGCCCCAAACATTCCATAGATCATTCCATTGATAGTTTGAATGCCATTCCAATGATGTTCCACATGACAATTGACTCCACTATTTGGGTCAATCTACAATAATTCCAATTAAATGGAAGTCCTCCGGCCAAAACAGCAGTAAATAAATTCTGGACTGCCATTATGTTGATTTACTGTAATGTTCTCTTTTATATACGGGGTCAGGGATTGTTTGGTTATTGGTAGTTTCATGAAGTAGCCTAGATTGATCAATGTGATTTATTTACTGGGAGTTTTTAACTATTTTAATTATCATAAGTGAACTTTTTTTTGTTACCACGAATTTATTTGTCCATTTATTGCATATCGCATTACAGCTGACCGCGAAATAAGGGTAAAGTAATAGGCACTCGGCAGTCAAGCTCAATATGGCGGCACTCATAATTTTACAAGCATCGTGGTTTTAAGCCACACAAAATTTTTTTGACTAACGAAGTTCATAAACATACAGAAATATTTCCAATATCGCAACGTAGAAAATACTAAACATTGACGTAAAATATTGTCAGCAGCTTCTTAGAGTAGGTAGTATTTTAGCATCGTTCTTTGGTATGGTACAATGGAACACGTAATCCTGATCTTAGCCTTTATTGTAGGTATGTGTTTACGCACACATACTCACTACAATACACTGTTGCGTAATCACGGTGATAGAAACCAGTCAGCAGAATTACATCAGTGTCTATTATAAAAAAAATACATTAATGAATAATATTCAACAGGCTCTATCGGTAGCGAGGCAGTTGGGAGCAACGACCTACGTGGAGACATCGGCAAGAGCCTCCAGTAAAGGAGTGAAAGATGCCTTCGAAGTTGCAGCGTTGGCAGCTCTGGGCAAGCTAAACAAACAACAGATGAAGCAGCAGGTGTGTGTAATTCTATACTATTTTTTAACTATCAACACTCACTCCACAAATCATACAAGGAGCACATCCATAAAGTGGAACCCGTGTCCAACGCAGAACATAAAACTCTCATATGCTGCGCATAAATATATCCCTGGTGTCCATCAACTTGAGGCACCGGAGTTCAGGCTTATGTGCTGTACTTACACCGATAACCATGTTAATCAACGCTGCAACCAGTGTTGAAGAGCACTCGAAGAACACGTTAATCCCAAGTCCCAAACATCAACTTTAAACACATACTTACAGGGTTCAACACAGACCATAATTTCACTGAAAACATGCGCAAGAATGTGTCCTACAGAATGTTCAACGAATACCGTTAAACTAATGCGTAGGTTTTACACCTAATGTGTAATTTCATCAATAATATTTCGCAAATTGTGTAACTCTAAAACATTCCATTACATTGACTATTCAATACTATGCAACAATAAAATAAAATGCCATTTATTGTTGCTTCAAATAATCATTATGTAATACTCATCTCAATAGAATCTCATTTAAATAATAATCATTGTTAAGACATACTTCATTATCATTGTATGCCTACGTAGAATATTTATTATACTTTATTTCGACAGAAGCAAGTGGGACGTAGTAAGAGCAAGCGCGACTTAAAAGCCGAGCTGAAAGGACGAGCGAAGAGTTGTTGCGTCATGTGATCCGTAGCTGGCCACCCATCCAGGTGGCCGCACGACTGCTAGGCGACCACCGCCCTTCCAGAGTACTGCAGAGTGAACCTATTTGGATTACAAACGTTACTTGTTCCAACGATCTCTATATGGAACAGTTTCGGGCCTAATGGACTACCCAGTGGAACCCCTCGATGAACTGATGCTTTTGCGTCCCTTTTTGAAAACTAATAATTACAATACCTATTTTAAATTAACAATTTGATGAAACAAATGAATACGGAAAGAATGAGTATAATAGGACAACGTAATATCTTTAGTGTAATTGGAACAGAGTTCGTTTTGAAAAAGTATATTATAAGAATTTATTGTTAAAAAAATAAGGTGCAATCGATAACCCCGAGGGTTAGGAGCATGAGAAGCCTGTGATAACGTAAAAATAGAGCATTTGGGTTATGAGAATAGAGATGAGTTAGAGTCTGAATCATAGAGAGACAATAGACGCTCATTTTAAATCGCGGAATATCACAAACTATGCATTACAGGGGCCTACAATCTCTATGACATTATAATCGGCACTAAGTACGTAATTTTGTGACAAATTTGGTTACATTTTCATAAAAGGATTGTCTATTTTGACTTTACATAATATGGGACAATAGTGTAACGATTAACATGAGATAGAGATGAAGCCAAATTAAAACAAAACAATATAAGGGTTTCTATTTACAGCAAACAATTTATATAAGACAAGCGTAAAGTAGTTACAAGTAAATGTGTGTTTTCATATACAGAAATTAGAATTAATGTATTATTGATGTTTTTCTATAATAAAGGCATTATTGTATGCTCTGTAAATATAAAAGATTATCCGTTTAAAATGCTAAGTAGACGGAAATCTAAATAAATGTACTTTTATTTTGCCACCGCACGGAGTTATAACAGAAATTCTAGTAATAAAGCAAGTTAAATAGAATGTAAAATATTGCGGTCATGTCGTTACATAGCGAGATCTTTCAGACAATGAAAGGCGTAAAAAGAAATGAACACGATTTCATTAAAATTAAGCATTTTCAGCGTCTCTCTTCCACAGATTTATGAGAAGAGCGTTTAGGTTTTTATGTTTTAGTATTCTAACGAATTTATTACAGTAGCAAGACTAGTTTGAATATTTTTTAATTAAAATAGATAATTTAATAAACAAAATGAATACTAGTTTTACCTACGTAACGCTTTCGATTTCAGATTTTAGATTCATTTCACTTCAGCATTTTAAACGGATTGTACCGATAACTAATTGTTAAGTGAATTCGTAAATTTCGATTAATTCAATGTGCTCAAATTGTTTAGCGAAGCCGTTATTATATTCTATATTGTAATAAAAAAATATTAGACGAATTGTTTTGTTGAATAGATGTTTTTTGTGATAATTATTATATTATTATAATAATTATAGTATTTTAAAAACTGAAAATGCACAATGATGGACAATATTACTGAATACGGAGGTCCATAAAATTAGTTCCACGTCCATGTTGCTGTTAGATTTTAGATTTTTGTACGTTTCATATGAAAAAAAATAACGTCATACCCATACGTGTCCCCTTAATAACATCCTGTATCAATAACTTATATACAATCATCCTGTAGTTGAATTCAATGTCTATTTAATTTTAATAACATTAATGTCGTTAAGGCTATTGAAAAATATTTATAAGATAATCGTTCTAGTAAAAAAGAAAAAAAAATATAGGCATAAGAACGAAGTTTTAAAAATAAAAGCGAGTGAACTGTGAAAAATTATAAATCAAATTTTGAAACACTTGATTCAAATTACGAATTATATAAAAACAAATATTTTTTGTAATTTCATTTAAAATTCGTAAAAATTCGTAATTTGATTCGAATTGACACGTAAGAGATAATAGATTTTATTTCTCAAATACATTAATATTATATTAAGTTGTAATAATTTATTATATTTTGTCTTATTATAAGTCGATGTCAAGCTTTAAATTTTGATGTTAGCTTTAATTACTGAATAAAAGTTATTATTATATTTAATATTTAAATAAACGATAGTATGTATTTTATCCAATAGTAACATTTATTTCACGACTGTTTTGAAATGTTCTCGTTTAATTTAATTCGAAATTTTATTTATTATAGAAAGACATATCATTGTAAAATGTTCACTTTTAGATCAATAAAGACATCGATGCAAAAAAATCAAAAGATAAAATGAGTCTATTAGGAAATAATTTATTTTTAGAAATTAAAAATATGTTAAAAATTAAGACAAAGAACATTAAGAAAAAATAAAATCATGTCAAGCGTTTTTTCATTAACTTGTTAGATACAAGTTAATGAAAAAACGCTTGACATTTGATTAGAAGATTTGAGACTTCATTTGACTGTGCATGTTTGTTACAATCATAATTTTTGCTATAAGAATTCAAGAAATAAGAAGTTTTTTTGATTCTTTAGCAAATTTTGCTATTTTGACATATTTTTATATATTTGCAAACTAAGTTTCACTTAAATTCAAATACATATTAATCAAATATTAAAAACATAAAATACAAAAATAACTTGAGTGTGAGATTAAAAAAAAAACATTTTTTATGCACATCTTTTAAATTAACATATATGTTCTTTTTGTTAATTAAATATCACGTGTCTCAATCGGTGAAGGAAAACATCGTGAGGAAACCTGCATACCAGAGAATTATCTTAATTCTCTGCGTGTGTGAAGTCTGCCAATCCGCATTGGGCCAGCGTGGTGGACTATTGGCCTAACCCCTCTCATTCTGAGAGGAGACTCGAGCTCAGCAGTGAGCCGAATATGGGTTGGGTTGATGATGATGATGATATGTTCTTTGTCTTAATTTTTATATTGATAATTATTGTTAAAACAAAAATATATTTCATATTGTAAACTGGAAAAACTATCATGCCTTTTTTGTTCATTTAATTTATTAAATCAGTCTTTAATATGTTTACTATAAGTTCAATCAAAGGCACTTAGCAAATCACTTTTATTTGTATTAACGAATGTACCTATTACTTTACCTGTATATTGTTAATAGATTAAGCAGTTGAATTGTGACGTAGAAAACATGCCTGTCTAGACAAATAAAAAGACCTTTCTTTAAAAAAACATACGATTTATCTTTTCGCAAATACACGAATCACGCATGAGTAAATTCAAACAAAATTGTATCCATAAATAAACGTTAACTAAATACATGTTAGGTAGCTTTTTGCTTTTTCTATAAAGGTAGGTAATTATTTTGTGTCTATTAAGGTTGTAAAGAAAGTTCGTAAAGTTTTCATATTTTCTTGTTTTGCACAACAATTTTTTGCCTGTTTGGCAAACTGTATATATTCATTCGATAGAGGTTTTACTGCTCTACAAAACTGAGTTATTTGTTTTTTTGGACAACTTAATTTTTTAATACATTTCTGGTTCCGAAATGAACTAAAAAATCAGCAATCATTCACTGAGTTCTAAAAGCTGCCTGCCTATAAACACTTAGATATAAAAATATTTGTACAGTCTAGACACGCATGTTGACTAATAATATAAAAAATAAAATTGTTTTTATTTACATAAAAAGAAACTGAATAGTATAAATGGTTAAATGTAAATGAGTTTGTTTGCGACCGTCGCGGCAGTAGACAGTTTTTAATTAAGCCCACTTTGAATGTTGTTTCTAGTAAGACTATTGAATATAGCGTTCAATGTTTTTGATATTTGTCTTTTATTTTCGATCTACCCTCTAAGCTCCTCTACCCATTTGTGTAATCAAAAGGGGAAAGTTTGTGTGTAGCTACACACAAACTTGGTGTCTGTTATTCTTTCACGCCGCAACTACTAAACCGATTTGGAAATAGATTTTATTCTGGATTGACACATAGACTATGTCTTTTGACGGCCACCGTGGCGCAGTGGTATGCGCGGTGGATTTACAAGACGGAGGTCCTGGGTTCGATCCCCGGCTGGGCAGATTGAGATTTTCTTAATTTGTCCTGGTCTGGCTGGTGGAAGGCTTCGGCCGTGGCTAGTTACCACCCTACCGGCAAAGACGTACCACCAAGCGATTTAGCGTTCCGGTACGATGTAGAAACCGAAAGGGGTGTGGATTTTCATCCACTTAACTAGTTAGCCCGCTTCCATCTTAGAGCCACCACTTACCATCAGGTGAGATTGTAGTCAAGGGCTAACTTGTAGGGGAAGTCCGGGAGACTTGACCCCCTTTTTACTTAAACGTATTTAAAGTTGGATGTGTAAGTGGTAGCGGCTCGATTTTTTGCAAGTAGAGCATATGCCTAAATAGGTATCGTTATACATTAATAGAATGGCAGTATGATAAATATATTGGGTGCTGAATTCCTTTTTTTAAAAAATGAGATGTGGCTCATATCTCCCCAGCCCCTGGGAGAGTTGATCAGGAGATGAGGGAGACTTGACCATATGCATATAAATCAGAGAAAACTACTAAAAAACAACAGTTTTATTGAAAATATTTAATAATAAAACACACAAATGATTTAACAGAGTAGATAAAATTAGGAATAGGCACACACTTTTGAATAACATTCAGCATAGAAAGCATTTAACATTCGTCTTTGTCAGTCAACCCAACGCAATCTTCATGAACATATCTTTTGCATGAATTACACATCAACTTTGAGAGTTTTTTTTGGAGTTCTGTTTGGTAAACTTCTTGCGGTTATAACCCTCCTTGGGTTTGTATCGAAACGGCATGATTTTCCTTAAAAGAATAATAAACAAATTAATTTCACTCAACATCACATACATTGATCTGACTTCTAGATCAGTAGCTTAAGCACTCGTGTCACGTATATCAGAATCAACAGTGGAATCACGAATACTACCATAATAAATACCAAGAGTCAGTGTTCCATCCCTGCAATATATTGCGGGGATGGAACACTGACTGATCTGAACTGGACTCTGAACTGATCTCTTGGTACAGAAGCAGCGTTCACTAGCACTGTAACAAATGTGTCGTTAAACAATAGGTACCTACCTACAATCAAATCAAATTCAAACACAGCGCTGGAGAATTCTACCACTGATCATGTCTCCCTAACATGAGCCTGGTCAAGTCTCCCGCACCCCCCTTTGCCGTATTTAACAGAAGTTTTCTTGAAACTATTACAACTGCGGTTTAAACTGCTTATCTTAAGTAAAACTATATTCATCATTAAAAACAATACGATTAAACAACACCACTTACCTATAAAACTTTTTGATTTATTGCTTATATTATTATTATTATATTATTAATCCAAAATCGTTGATATTTTTACTTTTCTACCACGAAACCCCGTTTACGCCGCTCGTTGCAAAACTGAACTGATGCCGGCCAAACTGGAGTCGTCATTATACGCGCCTCATGTACGAGTATGAAGCAAGCTGTCAAGGCGCCGGTCACGCGAAATTTAAATCCAAATATTTGAGGTGGTTCAAGTCTCCCACCTGAGCAAGTCTCCCGGTTTTCCCCTAAAGAATAAAGAAAAAAAAGAAAATGTCTAGGCTTCGTCTGCGGATCTCCTAATTTCTGATTCGATCACGCAGAGAAACTCCAAGCATAACTCGCTCAATCCGCTGACTTTGAGCCTTCTAATAAGGCCCATACTTAACGACCAAGTCTCGGATCTGTAGGTCTTCACTAGCAACAACTGATCGAAGACTTTCGTCTTCAGGCACTTGGGAATATTGGACACGATGAAATGTATATAATATATATAGCTATCTTATTCTGGTAATCGCTTATTTATTACGTTTTATATCTGGACGATTAAAAGTCTGTATTTTTGAAACCTGCTACCTCCAAAAGCCACTACGGCCTAAACTCCATTGTTACCTATGGTACTATTAGGAGCAGGGGCAGAAAAACATATTAAATAACGAAGATCTGGTCAAAACAGGCTTCCGTTCTATAACATCAAATATATATGTATAAGTCGTGAGTTCGATTGCGAGGGCGTAGGTGCATGCGCCTCCAACTTTTCAAACGGTGAAAAAATAACATCGTGTGGAAACCTGATAATTTACTTAATTCTCTACGTGTGTTATGTCTGGCAATCCGCATTGGGCCAGGTGGTGGACTATTAGCTCAACCCCTCTCATTCTGACACCAGACTCGTGTTCAACAGTGAACCGAATATAGATTGTTAATAGTAATGATGATGATTTATGTACAAACAAAATCCGCACGCACAAACTTGTAGAATAAAAGTCAATCTCCTAAAAGTTGTATCCCGAAATTAAATTATTTCATTAGTGAAACTGTGGGCTCCATTAGGAGGACAAACTTATTACAATTTCATTTGGTAGGACATTGGCATCGGGACATAAATTGCGTACACTTTTTTTTGGGTTACGCGAAAATAGTTTTGAAACGTATTCTTTTAGGGCCTACCCATCTTCCATGGCATCAATGACATGCAGTCCGGTCTCTTGCCATCGTCACGTACCAAATCGTTAATTTTTAAACGGCAGGCACGCCGGTGACAAGAGACACATCGGATGATGTCGTTGAGGCTAGCGTGCCGGTTACGGTTAGTGCTCCTACTGCAAGAAAGACCGTGGTGTCCGAGTTTATCGATTAGCTCTCCACAGATACAGCAATGAAGAGAAACACGGAGCGCCCAAGCGAAGGCAGGTGGCGATACGGAATACGGTTGTGAGTGTGACTGAGCTGGACGAAGGAATTGCTTGTAGCCAAAGGCCTGATTCCCATTCTCCCACAGCCAGCAAACGGGCACGCACCGCAGCGCTGGCGTAGGTACCTACAAATAAGTTCCTCTCTTACCAGTCTGCAGAGCGGCTCATCCCACTATCTCTGGGAAAATGAACTTTTTGGTTTACCTATTTATATGACCAATATTTCCATTCCCCTTCAACTATAGTCAGATAAGACTGTGTTAGGAACTTAAGAGTGGATAAGTATAACAATAAAAGTCCAGCGAACAGGGATAGAACCACGGTGATGTTTACTGTTGAGGTATTAAGGTTTGATAGCCCAGTGGATAGTCATATCCACCTCCGATTCGGGAGGGTGTGTGTTCGAATCCGGTCCGGGGCATGCATCTCCAACTTTAAAAAATTTAGTAGCACGAGTTCAAAACGGTGAAGGATTAACATCGTAAGGAAACCTGCCTGAGAATTTTCTTAATTCTCTGTGTGTGTGAAGTCTGCCAATCCAGCCAGCGTGGTAAACTACTGGCCTAACCCCTTTTATTCTGACAGGAGACTAAAGCTCAGCAGTGAGCCGAATATGGGTTGATAATGATGATGAATGAATGATCCATATATGACCAATATTTTTATACCCCTCCAACTAGTCAGAAAAGACTGTGCTAGGTCGGGACTGGATTGAAACATCATCTCTTGGCTCCTTTACCGTTGAGATAAGAGTTTACCGTTTAGCGATTCCGGCTAAAACACTGAGGTTTGATATGGAACCGATTAATATTTCCGTCCAGTTCCCACTTGACCGCCATGTTTAATATCGCGGTGCAAATTCCCAGCGAATATTGTCACGTCGCGCCGACCCTTAATATTGTCAGCGGTCACGACTTTTAATAAAAAGTTTACGAAAATTACACCGAAGGAAAATTGTACCTAACTTGTTGAGGACAAATTTATTATACAGAATTAAGTTTTTTTGAGTAATCTACGGAGGGTAAGGCGAATGATCTCTTTATTTCATGTACTGGCACACGCCACTCGGTTTCACCCGCTTAATTCCCTTTCTCGTAGAAATACGGGGAAAAATATAGCCTACAGTACACAGGGGATAAAATATAGCCTATAGTACCTGTAGTGTAGATTTCTAAGAGCGAAAGATGTTTTCTAAATCAGTTCAAAAGTTCGGTCAAATCAATCAAATATTTCCTTCATATGGGCCCACTTACGCTATATGTCTTGTTTGCAACTCTGGTTTTATCTACGGATCTCCATCTGATTCGAGCACGCATACTCCAAGTATCCATCTCTCTACGTCGCCCGATAAGATATATGTTTTTATGAGGCATAGATAATGACCAAAGATCTCTCTCAGAATCTCAATAATTAATCATCACTAAGAACCAAAAACACAGGCACCAAAAGTGCTGATGTTTTCAGATTTTTATAACAGCGGCAGAAAACAGAATGTTGTAGTTTTATTTACTTAGGTATTTGTTATTGTACAAAATACATATTAAAATTAAACCTAACCAAGATGCAACACAAACCACAGTTGGTTTTACTGTGCACTGGTTATCATTACATATTGGTACAATATTAAAAAATAGTAGATTGTTATACAAGGGGCTAAAAAGACCCATTATATACGAGGTATTTTTAGGGCCCGAGACGAAGGCGAGGGCCGCCTAAATAGAAACCGAGTTTATAATGGGTTTAGCCCCACGTGTTACACTCTGCTTTTCACTACGATTGCGAGAAAATAAAATAGTTTACAATATTCAATGATTTATATTAATTGAAAATTAAATGTACAAAATCTACAATTTTGGATATTAAGGGAGATGCTTTTACCCGGCAACATAATTTCCGACTCCTGTGAAGATGAATAATGACTATTTGAGGTAAACGTGGAAGATAATAGTTTAAAAAACTACTTTCGTAAGTGAATCCATTCGTTGTTGTTTTCTCCACATTACCTAGGTAGGTATTTAAGTAAATGCGTCTCGACTTTGATGGTAACAGATTGAAAATTTCATCCATCTCCAAATTAGGATCACCATTATCACTAGATGAAGACAACAATAACAATTAACGTTGAACAATATGTATGTTAAGGTCACAAATTTACAATAAATTTCATTAATAAAAATCAAGTATGGATTATTCACGGCAATATTGTTTTAAAAATTCTCGCTTTTTAATTTTATTTTTCTTTCACGAGAAAAAGGCAAAGGTATTACACCGTACAGGATGTCCCATGTCTTCAAATCTCACTCTATTCGCAACTCAAACAAAAATTAAATAAAAAAATGAACGCATTCCACAGACAAGAACGCTGCATTTCATTCTAATTTAAAGTTTTTTATTTATTTTTCAAAACAATCAGGGCCTTACCTATAATGATTCTATTTTCGAATAAAACCTCCTCCGTTTTATAGTAGGCTAGTGCTTGGCTAGTACTCGTAACAGACAAGAATTAAAAAAACAAAATTACTTTAGCCCCTAGAGGCTAAAATGCTTGTTTAGCCCCGCCGTGGAGTGGTAATATGACAGTGTTTTGAGCAAGAGTAGTGAAAAATATATTATAACAAACAAAAAGAGAAAAGAAAAACATAGAACAATCATTATCGGGTAGTAAAGTTGTAGTTCTATTATTCAACTCTTTATAGAAATGTTTTTACATAATAACCTATGTTATTGTGAAAGTCCTCGTAAAATTCTATGGGTTAACTTTCGGGGCATTTTCGTTGTTATTATTTCCTATTATTCCACTAACATCGCTATATACAAGGCAGCGACGATAATAAGCTACTTTTTATATGAAGTACTGTATACATTATATTTTACTTAGGTTTTTACATTAATTGGGATTATCAAGTCATAAGCCGAGCGCCTGCAATAGCGGGATCTACCTCATTTTGGAATGTAGTTTGTCAGCCTATGCTCCTACCACAGGTAAATAAGGGTATGCCTCAGACCAATTAGAGAAGTACCAGTATCGCACCCAAATTTACGAACAAAATTGTCTGTCATTTTCTGAGGAAAACGAGCTTAGATTTCGTATATATCTTACACTAAACTAGAAGTTTTTGACCGTTTTTTACACCATTTAACTACACAAAACGGTATTTTTACGGAGATCTTTAACTGATGAACACGATTTAAACTATGAAACATCGATTACTTTATAGACAGTTTGTATAATCTCACAAGATCGTTGATCATGTACTTTGACAGAAAAGTAACGGCTAGCGAGGCAGGTCCTATACAATAATTGGTCTGAGGGGTATGCCCAATGCCCATCCCCGGCCCTGGCCTACCCTAACCACATAACTACATAACTATAGTTTACTTATATCCAAAAAAATCTTGATAACTCTAACAATAAAATCTTAACTTTTTCGGAAAATGTTTGCTACAACGTTTTACATTTTTAATTCAACTTTAATTTGTCTTTGCACATGCAAAGATCGTAGGCCATACATCCTGAGTATTACGACATTTTTTGAAGACTTCCGATTGGTTTGTTTGTCTGTTTTATTGATTGATTAGTAAGCTTGTTGGTAACAGAAAAAAATATACTGTCCGCGTATATCCGCGAACTTATTGACTTCTCCTCGTTTATTCGTTATGCTATACTATCCAGATCATCAAATACCTACCTGTACCAATACCAAGAAACCAGTACCTGATAATGCAACCCCAGAGAAATCGATGGAACTCTTAAATTTTTTAATGAGTTCAGTATTTATTAACAACTTTATTAAGGACTGAATTGCACGCAACTCCGTTAGCGTGAAATTCAGTCCTTAATCCCGCGAGAATCATCATCCAGGGTATTATCTATCTTCGTTTCAAGCTAAATCGATTCAATCGTTGCGGCGTTAAAGTAACAAACATCCAAACAAACTTTCGCGTTTATAATATTTGTAGGATATTTTAATGAAATGAATATTGTAAAAAAAAAATTAAATTACCAACTCAATCAAGACAGATAGAGTCAATGGCCCATCACGAAGTTGTCTTGCATACTGAAACAACTGTTCAGTGTAACAAGCTTGTACGAAACGTGCCAGCGTAATGTTATAGCGACTAAGCTCGTAAAAGTATATGAGCCATCTCTCTCCGGGTACGTTGTTATTTTTCTATTTGCCACTAACGCTGATGTAAATATGGGTGAGGGGGATAAATGTGCATATTTAGATCATAAAACTACGTGATATCATACTCTGAGTGTAGGAAGATATTCGCTATATGTACCTATTCGTCTAAGAATATCTACAGAGTAAAAATATCTTTTACGAGTTCAGTAACTCAATCTTCATTTATGATCACTTTGTTGTTCATCTCTTTGTCGAAACCCTTTTTGAAAAAGGTAGTGGCGTGAATAAGGTATTTAGGGCATAATTAGGGTAGGCATTATAATGATTTTTTTATAAATATTATTTGTCATATATTTTTGGTATGGGTATTTTACTGAGAATGCGGTATGGGTATTTGGCATGGTTGCTATGGGTAGGAGAGGAGTAGAGGTAGGGAAGGGAAGGGTGGGGGTAGAATTTCACGCGGTCGAAGTCCCGGATGTCCGCTAGTTTCGTTTCGACGGCCTCCGTGGCGCAGTGGTATGCGCGGTGGATTTACAAAACGGAGGTCCTGGGTTCGATCCCCGGCTGGGCAGATTGAGATTCTCTTAATGTGTCCAGGTCTGGCTGGTGGGGGGCTTCGGCCGTGGCTAGTTACCACCCTACCGGCAAAGACGTACCGCCAGTACGATGCCGTGTAGAAACCGAAAGGGGTGTGGATTTTCATCCTCCTCTTAACAAGTTAGCCCGCTTCCATCTTAGACTGCATCATCACTTACCATCAGGTGAGATTGTAGTCAAGGGCTAACTTGTAAAGAATAAAAAAAAAAATAGTTATCAAATAATGAAAAGATCATCTCAAATCATTCATCTATTTCAGTATAACTCGCTTTTAAAACTATTAGTGACTTCCTTGAAGAAATTATAAAGGAAAAGGAGAAGGAGGAAATGAGAAGGAAAACAACAACAACGATATAAGAAATAGGCAATAGTGTTTCCGTGTTTTAGGCTGAAAGCCGGGTACACGGCTAACAGGGTGGTAGGAGGGGTTTTAGCCGGTAAGAGTCCGGCACTACCCTTTAGGGTGTCCATGAGGATTTCCCCTCCTGAGAGGAAAAAAAAAAAAAAGTATAACTCGCTTTATATTCCAATATGAAGATGATCAGCTGTACAGCGTGTGCCGACACAGCTCGTACCGCTCCAGCCACAGCCTGCCGTTGGCGCTGCGGTTGAGCGGCGCGTGGCAGCCCGGCCCGCCGTTGCCGTTCACCATCATGTAGTCGTAGCAGTCTGTCACACCGTCGCCGTTGCAGTCCTGATCAACCATAGAGGAATTAGATAATGGAGATGCATCGCACTCAAATTCACGAACAAAGTTGTCTTGAGGGGGGCGAGGTAAACTCACATCGAAAATATTTAACACCATTAAAAATATTCTATGTCCATACACTACACACAACTATAAATTTGACTCCTAATACACACACGCAAACAACTACACAAACACATTCAAAAAAGTCAAAAGTCATTGCTCAGACTATCCACAGATTAAATACATAGAATATTCGATTGTTGATCGATGTTTGGCTGTTACGTCAATATTGATACGTAAATTTGTAATAAAAACAGTTATAAATTGTTTTTATTACAAATTTGATAAAATTACTCCATATTTTACTAAACTACAAGTTTTTGGCTGTTTTTTGTGCCATTCAACTACACAAACCGGCATTTTTAGGGAGCTCTTTACACGACGAAAACGATTACAACAATGAAACATCGATTCTATAGCAACAGTTTTTATAAACGCGTTAGATCATAGATTTTTTATCTTTGCCAGAGGGGTAACGGTTAGCGAGGCAGGTCCTTTTATTTAAATGGTCTAAGTACGCAACAGAATAAGATGGATGAATCATTTATTTATTTATTTACTCAGCATCCATGCACTTACAAACTAATACAAAAGCTTAGCATGCATGTCACATGGGGCCCTGTCATTGCTAATAATAATAATATTACATTCTTATAATAAGAGATAAGATATATTAAATACATTACATTGGACAAAATTAGAATAAAAATAAAATTATAGTAGAATTGTGCATATATTATGGAAACCTCTAGGAGTTCTTACTCGACGACTAGTAGGTACAACCGCCACTAAAACAATACTGAAGATTTTTTAATTAGAATATTTGCCATATCTTTTATATGACCAATATTTGCCATATTTGTAATATGACCATTCACCTTCAAATAGACTGATAATACTCTATTAGTGGGTACGACAATAGTCCGGCCCCTTTACCTTAGAACTATTGAGATGGGTATTGGTTGTAGGTGTTTGTGCTCAAATATAATGAAGTAATTGCTTACTCTTCCATATCTCTGTAGATATCCTTCTATAATTCTTGTGGCGCAGTCGTAATGTCTTGCGCAGTCATCCCACGCTGCAAACAAAGGAAACTATAGATAAATCATCCGAGTAATTCAAAGACGGGTGCTTTAATGTTAAAAAAATTCGTAAAAAATTAAAAAAAAATTAAAAAAACCCGACACTAACGCTCCTGCGGTCCTGTTAGACACAGTTAGTAGTAGTCACAAGTCCTGGATTTTGCTTGATGTTTTTCTCTCTACCACGCGATGGACCCGGCACCTGCACGGTGAATCCATAGAATGCTGAGATATTCGTCTCTGTACCCGCACAAGTAATAGCACATGCTAGGCAGCTTACCATGGTTCCTGTCGGGATCGTCCTCGGGCATTACGACCCTGTTAGAGTCCACCCAGTACACGCGCGAGATGTTGAAGGGCCCGCAGTAGCCGCCCGTACAACCATGCGACGTCGCACAAGCGGTCGACGCGTAGCACAGACAACGAAAACACGACTCCGTCAGATTGGGGATGAAAACACCTTAAAATAAGCCATACTTTATATCAGAATCTAGTTTCAATTGATAAAAATTTACACCAGTGAGCCATGCGACTAACGACGAACTAATATCTCGTGAAAAGAAATAGACAAGTTTCAACCAATAGCGGTGAAACGGAAATACCGCTCTTTCTTTCTTTCCTTCTTTTAGGTCGAAGATGAGACTGGGACAACTGGAATAGTTTGACGTTTTGTCTATTTCTCTTAACTTGGGCGTACAGTAAAACTATAAACATTCTCAGACGTCAAATTGAGACCGGAGAAATCTTACGCTCTCCAGGGAGATGTTCACTTTACTTTACTATGTTACCCTTATGGTAGACTTTGGCATAACTTCTACGCTCCACCTAAACCAAAAACCGTCAAAGACGTACCGCCAAGCGATTTAGCTATCCGGTACGATGAGGTGTAGAAAGCGAAAGGGGTGTTGATTTTCATCCTACTCCTAACAAGTTGGCTCGCTTCCATCTAATACTGCATCATCATTTAAGGCCAGGTGAGATTGTAGTCAAGGGCTAACTTGTGATAAATAAAAACCCCGACAGTTAACGCTCCTGCGGCTCCGTTAGAGAGCAAATACACAATTTGAAAAAAAAATTGCTTTTCCGAATAATTTGTAAAAAATATCACTGTCTTTTAAAATACAAACAACAATATTCCTTTCCCTTTCAACTAGTCGTAAAGACAGTCAAGAGTTGTTACAACAATTAAAGTCCAACGGGTCTATGATCAGTAAAACCTTACGTAGTTAAGTCCGGCCGCTTTGCCGCTTAATGTTTATGTACAAACAAACTGCATTACAATATAAATTACATATAATTTACAAGCATATATACATAACATATATTTAATAATTTAACGTGATTTATGTGTTGGAAATGAATGCGGAAAATGACACTATAAACTAAGACGCTATGAACTGATATATATTAATCAAAGATGCACAGAGGTCAGACCCATCAGTCGACAAGTTATAAACGATGATATTGTTTGTATCGACACAGCAATTGTACGATTATTTATTGTATTTGTACTAACACGTGTTAAAACTTATCTACTCGTATATACGCAAATTGACTGACTGACTGATAAGCATCAACGCTCAGTTCAGTAGAAACTAATGAAGCAATACATCTTGGAACGTTTCTTTTGTTACATAAAGTAGGTACCTAATAGCTGAAGTGATCTGCATTTCTTTGTTTGCAGTTTTTTGAGGCAAGATAAAACCTTGTATTGTATTTCTTTTACAATACTCTAACCTCTAGGACCCAATGTATTCGCCATGGGGCCCAGATTGTATAGTTACACCACTGGCTTGTACAAAATTTAGAGATTTACTAGCGAACGCCCGCGACTTCGTCCACGTGAAATTTAGATCTTCAAAAATAGACACACAGACAAATATTTTCTGGTATTTCTGTTGGTATTTTATGGTACTATGTAAATAACTATAAGCATTTAACAAAACGCATTTAGTTTGAAATCACAGACAGACGTTTAAATTTTTTTGGAACGAAGTTCTATAACACGCGTTGCGAAAGGCCTTCCGAACTCAAAAAGCCTCCCAAACATAAGACCCCCAACACCAAAAGACCCAAACTTCATGCTGCTATTTAAAGATTTTTCTTGTAATAAAAATCCCAATAACATTTTTTTTGTTGGCCTGACCCTGGATTCGAAGACAAATTCATGGACCTCGTTGTCTGTAACTGAACCAGCTGACCACGGGACCAAATATGCAGTTTTATAGTTTAGTTTCGTCTAAATATAAATTAGATTTAAAAATAAGTACCTCCACAACCGGCCCAGAAGAAGATCGCGGCGCCTAGGCAGACCGGTATCGCAGCTTGCAAGCCTGTTCTCATGCTGCACTGACTACTCTAGAAAAATAATGTAAAAATAACTTCATACGACTGTCGTCCTTTACACCCGCTACCTGAAGTAAACAAATATTATAAAGTGGAAGAATTTGTTTGCTCAGAATAGAGAAATTTTAATATTAAGTTCAATTGAACGCGTTTAATTTTAGAACTTCCAGTCCTATTGCTGTAAATCTATACTATAATTTACTTATTACTATAATATTATAAAGAGGTAAAGTTTGTAAGTTTGTCACATTTTTTAAATGGGGTAATCTTCGGAACTACTGGTCCGATTTCAAAAATTCTTTCACCAGTAGAATGCTACATTATCGGGGAGTGCTATAGGCTATATTTTATATTGGTATCATATATATTAGTTGAGTTATCACAGTTTTTGTCATACAGGTCGGACTGAAAATCCTCTTAAACAGACTTATTCGCATGCGCTGCCTTAACTATTGTGTAAAATTGAAATTAATGTATGGAGACTTTATGTATCTTTAAAAGTCCTACAAAAAAGTCCGCGACACTATATATCTACCTTCTATATATTAGCAGATATAGTACCTTTTGTGTTTTAAAAATTATTAATTTTATATACTTAGGTTTACGTCATTATTTATACAACTAAACTTTAATCCTTATTAAAATAAATTATTTAATAATCACAAGGATATTATGGAAATAAGATTTACCCTTTACAGTATGTTAATTACTTAAATAGTTTCGGAGATAATACAAAATTTCTAAAAGACGCAGAAATTCCGCTATATGACGCCCGGCGCTTTCATTTACGTAGTTCCCGTTCCCGTGCGAATATGGGGATCAAACATAGCCTATGACACTCGCAAATAACGTAGCTTTCTATTGGTAAAACAATTTTTCTAATCAGTCCAGTAGATCCAGAGATTACCTCCTACAACCACACGAACATCTTTATATTATTAGCATAGAAGTCTCTATTTCTCTTGGTCATACCACAACTCTCAAAGGACTGGACCGATTTTGCTAAGGGTAGGAGTAAGATAGAGAAGTTACAGGGTAGGGTACGGGTAGGGAAACGTAGGGGTAGGGTAGGTTTAGGGCCGGGTTTAGGGTAGTGGTAGGGTAGGGGTAGAGGTAGGGTAGTGGTAGGGTAGAGAAACGGGTAGGATAGGGAAGTGGTAGGGTAGGGGTAGGATAGGCGTGAGATAGGGGTACGGGTGGAATAGGGGTAGGAAAGGGATAGGGTACGGGGAGGGTAGGGGTAGGATGGGGGTAGGGTGTAGGTAAGGTAGGGGTAGGGTAGGGGTAGGTTTGGGGTAGGGTAGGGGTACGGTGGGGGTAGGGGTAGGGTAGGGTAGATGTAGGGGTTGGGTAGGGTAAGGTTGGGGTAGTGGTAGGGTAGGGATAGGGTAGGGTAGGGGTAGTAGTAAAGTTGACATCAAAATTTACGCGGACGAAGTCGCGGGCGTCCGCTAGTTCTGTATATTCTTAGATCAACTAGGTATATTGTTGAACGAAGTGTATCCTACGAATATTATTAACGCGAAAGTTTGTGTGGATGTTTGTATGTATGTTTGTATGGATGTTTGTATGGATGTTTGTTTCGATGTTTGTTACGATTTAACGCCGCAACTAGTGAACCGATTTGACTAAAATTTGGAATGGAAATATATTTTACTCTGGATTAACACATATGCTACTTTTCATCCCAGAAAAATCCATGGTTTCCGAGGAATCGTGAAAAACTAAATTTCACGCGGACTTACACACTTACACTTATCATATTGCTTACTAGCGGAAGCAAGTTAATTCATGTTTTTTACTAATTCCACGGGAACCATGAATTTGGCGGGGAGAACAAGTAGCCTATTTTCTGCTTTAAGAATCAGTTTATCTGTGTGTGTGTGTGTATGTGTGTGTAATTTCAGCCAAATCGGTACAGGGCTTAGCCGTTAAAAGGTAACAGACAGACTTAATTTCGATTATTATTATGGATATGAATATGGATTATATTTCAAACCCTATTATTATGATGAATAGAACCTGCTAAATACACGCATAATGTGTAGGTACACTAAATCAAAATAATTATCATCATTACAATTATTATTAACTAATATCTCTCCCATCAGTTACATTATCCTTGTATTGTGTTGTAGTAAATTAATGATATGCAACGTAAGTACTTGATTAAAATAATTGTGAGTACTAGCTTCTTTGTAACAACCTGTAACGCCAGTATAAAAAACTTAGCAACTTAACTGGTTACGTATACCACATAAAATAATAAGAGGTTGGTATTTATTAAATATAGTTACCAATAAATATGCAAAGTTAATTTGAAACCTAGTTTTACGTTTTATTTTTATGCTAATATTAATATGGGAACTCGTTTCAGTCAATGGTCTTATAGCAAAAAGCATCGACCAACACGGTAGAGCTTTCGCTTTAACTGTTGGATCAAGAGTCGGATACAGAAGGCAGTGATTCTTGAGACGGCGCGTATTGTGAGGAGGTTCCTCACTCTGGAGCCCTGACCACCGGTTGCTTGGGCACTCAAATGTCCCGCAGCGGAAGGGATTTTTATACATTTTTAATAATGTTGTGTATTATATTTTGTATATTATAAACATCGTTACAATTTAAAAAATAATTGACAAATAAATAAATGAAAGACAAAAAATTAATTGGACTATCCACCCAGGAAAAAATTGACAATTAGAACCAGATTCTTGAGATCTCGCACGTTCAACTAAACAAACTTTACAGAAAAAAGAATATTCTGCTTCTTTTAGCACATGTTACAAAAAAGATCCTTTAAGTTTTTTAGTTACTGTTTAAAAAAAAACATTTAAAAAGGAAATATTTTTACTTCCTGTGCGAAGGTTAAGGTTAGGTACAACATTCTTCAATTATCTGAAGGTAAAGTTAAGACCTCTAAATACTTTATAAATAATATTTTAATCTTTTACACTATAGCTGAACAAAAAAATATGAAATAAATACAAACTCACCACTTATTAATTTCAAAAGTATAAATCCAAATAATTTTTTAAATGTTTCTTCCGCCGACACTTGAAACAATACAATTTATTTGAAAGAATTAAACCATATATTACAACTTGTATGTTTATTATACTAATTAATTATTATTTATTTTAATTTACACTGTCTATATGTCTGTACAAACTGACCGGTGTGTGTCCCTTTCAATCATATTTACAACTACTTGGAAACAAGATACAAGTTATGTATGTTCATAGGTAGGTATATAGATTGAGATCAGGTTTTATATACAGTACAAATATGCAGGTATATAGTTTCATCTGAGACCTCCACAAGAACTACGCATTGCTTTTTTTATGTTACATTTACTTTTTAGGGTTCCGAACGTACGTAGTACAAAAACAAAACCATTATATTATCACATTTTAATGTCAGTCTGTTTTCTCCGAATGTAATGAACCAATCCAGTTGATATTTGGTACACATATAGATTCTTGTGACCCAAATACGTGAATGGGTAAAATTTGAATATGGGGGGCACTTATGGGAGGGTAAGATGGAAAGTTGAAAAAAAAAACTGAAAGCTCTTGTTAAGAGGATTTTAATTATTTTTTTTATTACATGCTAGGATACGCCTGCGATTTTGTTAATAGAATTAAGTTTTTTTGATGTTACTTTATCACTTTACGTTTACTCTCTGTAAACTTAGTCAAAGTAAGTATTTAGACCTATAATAATAGTAGATAATCTTAATACCGGCAAACACGTACGCCAAGCGATTTAGCGTTCCGGTACGATGCTGTGTAAAAACCAAACGGGGTGTGGATTTTCATCCTCCTCCAGTTAAGCACGAGTCTCCTCTCAGAATGAGAGAGTTAGGTTAATAGTCCATCACACTGGTTCATTGCGGATTGGCAGACTTCACCCACGTAGGGAATTAAGAAAAATTTCAGGTATGCATGTTAGCTTACGATATTTTTTCTTCACCGTTTGAGACACGTGAAAAATTTCTTACCGTCTTCGTGATAGCCCAGTAGATATTTTTTTTTTTTTTTTTCTATTGATCTCGTGCGATCAGTCGATAGACTATGAGCAGAGGAGTTGTAGGGAGATTTGGCGGTTAGAAGCAACCTTCCCCAGCGGGAGAAGCTCCATATATATGTATGTCATATGTGGCTTTCAATCAAGAATTTGCCGTCTTTTCAAGCGTCGAATCGCCTGTGGTATCGTTAACTGGACAGCCAGATGATTCGGATGATTTCTGAGTCTATCTTTGTACTTGTCGTTAGTGGATTTTATTTCTGCTTTTACTGTTGACATTTGTAAGTATTCGTGAATTTCTGGTATTCGTAGAAACCACGGCGCGTTCGACACTTGTTTCAGTATGTAGTTTTGCGCTCTTTGAATAATGGTGATGTTGGAGTCGCAAGCTGATCCCCACAACTGGATTCCATACTTCCATATGGGTTAGGTTAGGTTAGGTTAGGTTAGGTTAGGTTAGGTTAGGGCCCAATAGATATAAGATTCCGCGCCGGAGCGTCGTCGCGAGCGGTCGCGCGCACTGTTGCTTTGCTGTCTCATTTATGAAATTGGTTTAAAAAAAGTCTAAAAAGATAGGTGTTCGTACAGTTAGGTTGTTCGTTAGGTTGTTAAAAAAAATCCTGGGGCGCTCAGGGCCCTTTGGGAGTCGTTGTTTTTTGTTAAGTTATAATATCTTCTACTATTATTATTGTAATATTACGGTTAGGTCGAAGCGTCCTCCTGCGCGCGGCGTATCTATTTATAGACGCCCGCGCGGGATTGTCGAGTACGAAGTAGCTATACTTATTACTATTACTTCGTGCTTGACACAATTAAGTGTTTAAAGTCTTTGGTCATTTTCTTGGTTTGGTTTATAATTCGAAATTTTGTTTTCTATTATAGTTTCTCAACATTTAACTAGTTTAAATCGTTGTTAAAATTGCCTTGTATATTCTTCGTTTTGAGTAAGTAGTTCTTTTCCATATGGCGGACTCGAGAGATACTTCTCGAAAACACGACGGTTCATCAGGATCGAGAGATGCTTCTCAGCCGCGAAACACTGCGGAGGGTCGCAGGGCTCAATCACGGACGCGAAGTCCGATATTTCGAGTGCCTCCACGGGACACAGATTCCGAATCTGAAGGATCTAGGATTAGGTCTGACATTGCAAGTCGGGGCCGATCCATGGTTAGAGGTCGTGGTACGGGAATCACGCGCGCCCGAGCAGAGTTAAAAGAAGCACGAGAGGAGGCCTATGAGGTGGCCTTTAACCAACTTCTTAGGGACAGGGCTTACCGGAAAGATTCACCTCAGGTTATTACTGACCCCGAGGAGACAGAGGAGAATGAGATAATATGCCCGGAGGTCCCTGCCAATCTTACTGCAGAGGAACTTAGGGCCCTTGGTGGGCATAATGTGGCCAGCATCATGCATGTCGCTACAAAATCGCGCAACCTCAAGGGAACGTGGGTTAAACGTCTTAAGGAGTCAGCCCGTGTGCTACAAGAGATTTTAGAAGCGTTAGCATCTAGGACGGAAGCCGATGAGACGCGAAGGTTGAGGGCGGACAACACACGTCTCCGTAATGAGATCGAAAGCCTCAAGTCCGATCTGAAGGCTCATCGTCGAGAGTTTTCGGAAATGAGGACCTCCATGGCGGCGGCAAAGAGCGGAACAGCGCCTAGCTTGAGCAAAGACGCTATGGAGGAACTAAAAGCCTCTATTGTTGCTTCTTTGAGTGTAATGATAGATGCACGTTTTGCTGGAATTGAAGAGAGGCTACTACCTGAAACAGTACTACGCCCGCCTTTGGCGGCAGGTCAGGGAAGACGTGCGACAGCTAGACCCCAGCCGTCGTCTGTTACGCCGACAACCAGATCTGTCCCGGTGGAACACGACAATATAGTGACGGAACCTTCTGCCGGAACATCTGAAGCAGCAGCTGGCTCTAGTCAACCCAGCACTGCAACTGATGACTGGGCCACAGTGACAAGGAAGGGAGGAAAAGGAAAGAGTAAGAAAACAACCCCCTCCGCAGCCTCGATAGTTACTCCCGCTGATAAACAGGCAGCCTTACCCAAGCTTTCCCCACCCAAAACTGCCGCAGTCATGGTAACCTTACAACCAAAAGCGGCAGACAAAGGGATGACCTACGCCCAAGTTCTTGAACAGGCTGAGCAGAGTGTGAACTTACAGGAGCTCGGTATCAACGATGGCATAAGGATCCGCCGAGCTGCTACTGGAGCCAGGTTACTAGAGCTGCCCAAAAATCAGACCCCAGAACAAGCAGAATTACTTGCAAGCAGGCTTCGAGCGGCTTTGGATGGTATTGCTAACGTAGTGCGGCCTACTCAATCAGCGACGCTCAGGATTATCGGGCTCGACGACTCGGTCACAAAAGAGAAATTAGTTGCTGCAGTTGTTCGCGCTGGTAACTGCACTACTCAGGTAGTTAAAGTTGGGGATTTGCAATTGGGCCCCAGAGGTATGAGCACTGCCACTGTGCACTGTCCTATTGAGGTGGCTAAGGTTTTGTCTGATGCTGGAAGGCTTCTAGTTGGATGGAGTTCCGCTGAGGTTCAGGTACTCGAACAGCGCCCCTTGCGGTGCTATAAGTGTCTTGGTATTGGACACACACGGCCTCTTTGTCCATCCATAAAAGACCGGGGAAATGTGTGTTTCCGTTGTGGTGGCGATGGACACAAATCAGCCGATTGTTCGCTTGAGATGCGTTGCATGGTGTGCTCAGATGCAGGACTTCCCGCAGGCCATATCATGGGGGGAAAGAGGTGTAACCCTCCCCATACAAAAGGAAAGACGTTCAGAGCGCATATCAACGTTGATGTTGGACGTAGTCAAATGCAGGAGGAAGCAAATATGTCATCATGAGCCAGCTACAACATATCAACTTCCTTCAGTCGAACATAAATCATTGTTCTGTGGCACAAGATCTGTTGCTGCAGTCCATAACAGAGTGGGAAATTGATTTAGCGGTCGTTTGTGAGCCTTACTATGTACCCCCACAATCACAATGGGTGGGAGATTTGGATGATTTGGTAGCCATTTTAGCAGGAAACAACTCTGGTCCTGTACTAATACCGGTTGAAAGGGGCTCTGGCTACGTTATGGTGAAATGGGGCATTTATTTAATTGTAGGGACGTATTTCTCGCCTAACCGTACTCTAGCCGAGTTCGAAACGTACCTGGACTCTGTTAGGGAGGCCGTCGGCAGACAATCAGAGGACAAGGTTATTGTTCTTGGTGATCTAAATGCGAAATCTCAGGCATGGGGAAGTCCTAACACCGATGCCAGAGGTAGAGCAGTGCAGGATTGGGTCTTCATTATGGGTCTATCCATACTCAATAGAGGATCGGTCAATACCTGTGTACGACGGCATGGAGAGGGAGGATCCATAGTAGACGTCTCGTTTGCTACTTCTGCAGTTGCGGGTAATATTTCTAACTGGCGGGTAGAAGCAGAGGTAGAGACGTTCTCAGATCATAAGTACATCAGGTTTGAGATCTCTGCCTTGCGAATCGCAGTGAACCATCCTAGGAGACAAAGTCGTTTTCCGCGCTGGTGTCTTAGTCAACTGGACCGGGAGCTGGCCAAAGAGGCTGCCATAACTATGAGGTGGTCATCATTTGGCAGAAACGAGAATAGCACGGCTGAGATGGCGGATCGTCTTTGTAGTGCCTTTACAGATATTTGCGACGCTTCTATGCCAAGAGCCAAACGTCGCCCCCGACGTCGTTGGGTATATTGGTGGTCTTCAGAGATTGCGGACCTTCGTAAAGCTTGCATTAGAGCTCGGCGAGAATACGTTCGATGCCGCAGGCGAAATGGGCTCGACCCAGATTTAGAGTACCAGCTCCAAAACTCCTATCGCGAAGCGAAGAAATCTTTGAAGGCGGCTATATACAAAGCAAAGGAACAATCTCGAGAGGAGCTACTAAAGACGCTTGACAAGGATCCTTGGGGACGACCATATCGTGTAGCACGAAATAAACTCCGCTCACAAGGTGCCCCAATTACGGAGGCTCTGCAGCCTGATCTTGTACAGCGAATTGTAGGTCAACTATTTCCTGAACCTCAGGTACATATTCCCCCAGTCATGGCCCCTCATTATAGTGATGTCCCGCTAACAATTCGTGACGTACCCCGAATCACTGAAGCTGAACTGGAAACAGCTGGTGAAAGATTGCGGCTCAAAAAAACAGCGCCGGGCCCTGATGGAATACCGGGCAAGGTCATCTTTCTCGCTATGGAGTATGCTGGACCGGTTCTCCGTGAGCTTTTTGATAAATGTTTAGTCAACGGAGTGTTTCCAAAGCAGTGGAAAGAGGGGAAATTATGCCTTTTACGTAAAGAGAGCCGTCCGATTGACTCACCCTCAGGATACCGACCGATAGTTCTTCTCAGTGAGTTGGGTAAACTATTCGAAAAGATCCTGGCTACCCGACTCACTTTGCATCTTGAGACAGTGGGTCCAGGTCTTTCAGACGTGCAATTTGGATTTAGGGCTGGTCGTTCAACTCTGGACGCTCTGGAAGCTCTGAGAGTTCTATCCTTGGAAGCTGTGGAGGCTGGAGACGTCGTGCTTGCAGTTTCGCTGGATGTCGCAAATGCTTTCAACAGTCTTCCTGTCGAAACATTGCTGGAGTCACTTCGTTATCATGAAGTACCACTCTACCTAAAGAGACTCTTAGAAGATTATCTTCACGATAGAGAAGTTCTTTGGGAAGGAGCAGATGCGCACAAGCATAGGCATCGGGTAGGTTGCGGGGTACCGCAGGGATCAGTGTTGGGGCCCGTCCTTTGGAACATGGGCTTTGACTGGCTCTTGCGGTGTCCATTACTTCCTGGCATGAAGATTATTTGTTACGCCGATGACACCCTCGTCACTGCCCGCGGAAAAACATTCGAGGAGGTGTGCCGATTGGCCGCTGTCGGCACGTCTTTGGTTGTGGACAGGATAAGGATGCTAGGTATGAGGGTCTCAATCTCCAAAACAGAGGCCCTCCTATTTCATGGCCCACGCCGCGGTCCTCCACGAGGTGCACATATCGCTGTCCAGGGTACAGTGATAGAGGTCAAGCCCTGTATGAAATACTTGGGTCTTACTTTGGATGGACGATGGAAGTTTGAAACCCACTTCAAACAGCTAGAGGTCAGACTCGTGAAAGCTGCTGCCGCCCTTGGCAGGCTCTTGCCGAATATAGGAGGTCCGGAGTCAGTCTGTAGGCGACTCTATGCTGGAATAGTAAGGAGCATGGCCTTGTATGGCGCCCCAATTTGGGTGCACTCACTGACTCCCGTCAACAAGGTCCTCTTACGAAGGCCACAAAAGATAATTGCCGTGCGAGTCATCCGGGGATACCGTACAGTGTCATGGACGGCTGCTGTAAGGGCCAGGCTCAATAAAAACACAGCTTTTGGTAAAATCGGCTTATTTCTTTGGATACGTGTGTGGTGACCGTTGCTCGGGTGAAGGAAAAGTCGTTGGTTTTCAAATTGGTTGTCAACGAGTGACGTTTTGATTTTTCTGACATTAAGTGACGTTTGCTGTCACCACACGCGTTCCATTTCACCATTTATTTAAACTATATACATAATACATTTAGGTACATAATATTATTAATACGCGTCGTTAACACTCTCCACCCCAGTGCGCTTTAGCACTCGCTCCTCACTGGTAATATTGCGACGCGTGCCACCAGTCGCCTTAGCAGCCCCGACTTCGCCCGCAAGTCCAGAAGCGGTCAGCCAGGAGCTGGAGAATGTGCGCCATTGCCTCCCCAGGAACCTGCCAGAGTCGTTGCACTCCCGCAGTACGGGAAGGTTTGACGAGGTACCTAGAATGAAATGATTAGACGTGATGGCTTCTGCCGCGGCGGGTAAGTAAGTGGCCGGCTGTTGACAATCTGCTCCACCTCCGCTATCAGCGTGAGCAGAACCTCTTCTTTCAGGGCTTGTTCTATGAGCTTTGAGAGCTGTCTTCAAGTTTTTAATTAGTCTTTCCCACGCTCCACCCCAGTAGGGACAACGTGGGGCTGTGAAGGTCCACGTAATTCCAGGATGACGCCCGTCCGGTTGCTTGACTTCTCTTGAGATTCCAGGTGCAACGTAGATGCGGCCAACTACTCGAAGAATGCCTTGCTCGTCAAAGAATGGTGTTAAGGTAAGTAATTTATTTTTCTTTTCTAAAATGTTTTCTTTTTTCAGGTGTTCCAGGTCATCAGCAAACGACTGAGCTTGTGCGCACAGCATCAACACCAGCTCCGCTCGCGCCATCGTGGCACCATCTACTTCGCCGGTAAACCTTTTACATATTTTATCTGCGAACGTTAACACCGTGCATGTAGACTTTAATAGCCGTAGCCAAGAAGATAACCTCGCTGGATCGGGACCAGCAGGTAAGCAAGTAAACTTATTTTCTATAAAGATCGTATTTACACATTCTGTGATAATTTGCTCTGTTTCAGTACCAGCCATATCTTCAGGCCATTCATCCGCATCGCAGCATAGAAAAGTAGGCCCGTACAGCCATGCGCCACTGAATAAGGTCATATCACACACTTCTCTCGTAGCCGCGTCCGCGACATTCAGTTTGGTGGGTATATAACGCCATTCGCTTGCACGACTATGTTCGTCTATTTCTCCCAATGGATGTGCTATGAACATTTTATAATTTCGCGCGCTATTTTTTACCCAGTGTAATATAGTAGTTGAATCGCTCCAAAAATATTTTCTGTGCGGTTTAATTATTGTATCCGCCAATCTAGCTCCTATAACGACGGCGCACATTGCTTTTATTGATGCATCGGTAAAAACATGTAATTCTAGTTTCGAGTAGGCATCGCTTACACTGTTCGGTGCAACATTCACTGCGTTCTCCATCTCGCTCGCGCGCGCGGCCGCGCGATTGTGACGCGGTAGGTACATCTTATCGATGCATTTTAGCAACTTTAACCATTCGGTCCACTTATAATAAAGTTCCTTATTAAGTGGTTCATTCCAGTCGATTCCAGATCGCCATGTTTCTTGCAATAATATTATGTCTGTAGGTATACGCTTGAAAGATACTTTTAAACCTAACGTGTCTATGTTAGGTAAACACATGATGCCTAAAGTTCGTTCGGGGTGCTGATCACTATTGGATTTTATAACACTAGGTTCTAATGCTTCAGTATTTTCCCACGGCAACCCAACATGCCACCTTCCTTCCATTAATTTACAGGTCCGTTCCAGATGAGCCCTAGTCTGCAGGTCATCGGAGTTCTCTCGCGGCTCAGCGGTTATACTTAAAGGTTCAATCGCGCATAACTGCCGTACCTCTTCATGAATCTCGGGAGGTAAGTATTCATTTTCTATATTGTATCTTGTATTCCTGTGATTCGAGCTGAGAAGGAGGGAAGAATGCAGTGAGCTGTATGAGGTTTCGCTGGTCTGACCGTGGATACACCACCCAAGCGGCGTAAGTGTTGCAAAAGGTTCTCCTGCTTTGCCTTCAACTACTTGTAGTGGTAATAATAAATGATAATTATCTTGCCCTATCAATATTTCGGGCTTATAATGTGCGAGATTAATTTTATTTTTTACTTCAGATAAATAATCGTATCGCGTAATGCATAAATTCGAGGAATCTTGCGCAGGTAAACTCAAGTTGTCTACACTATTTCCCGTTAGCGAATATAGTTGGCCGTCTCTGTTTGTCACAGTAAATTTCAGTGACTCGCTGTCGCATTCTATTGCATTGTTCCATGCGCCACACACGCGCATCTTTGTGTGACGTCCGTGTAAACCAACGCGCGCCGCCAGCTCCGAGTTTATTAGTGTGACAGTTGATCCGTCGTCGAGTAACGCGCTTGTAGTCTCGGTTCCGCTCGGTCCATGTATGTGCAAAGTTACTACCTTTAGAAGTACATTACGACTATCCATAATGTGTGTTACTTGCTGCGCTTCCGTGTTCATCTCGCTGTCGTTCGGTCGAAACTCGGACTCAGGCGCGGCCGTGATGTTTTCATTTCGTAAATTGTGGTTATCGTAGTGCAATAATCGGTGGTGCGCCTTACCGCAGCCGTCCTTGTCGCACCTAGGCGCCGGGCAATGGTCTCTGTCGTGCTTAATAGGTGCAAGACATTGAAAACATAAACGATATCGTTTCACGTGATGCCAGCGATCCTTGCGTAGTGCCTTCTTAAATAATTTGCAGTCCGGTAGATTGTGGACTTTAGACCCACCGCGATCGTTACAGTAGCTGCATTTTATTCTTACATTTGTGTTAGACTCGCTTTGCACTAATACGTTATGCGACTTCGTGTAGTTTTCGGCGTATGGTTTTCTTTTATAACTGTGCTCGGGCTTAATGTAATTAATAATACTTGCGGTTTTTGTTGTTTTGACTGCTTCGTCCGTTAAAAACTCGGATAGTATGACGAGCTTAGGTTTTGTTCCGTCTATAATTCGCGGATAACTGTAGTCCGTCCATTTTGCTAACAGGACCGTCGGGAACTTAGCTAATACGGCCGATATGATGTTCATGTTTTTCAGGTACTCATCCTCTCCGATCGCGACGACTGCTGCCACGAAGTTCTGGATCTTGACCGCGAACTTGACTATATCTTTATGATATTCGTCTGCTAAGGTGGGTAATTTTTGTACATCCATTATTATTCTGGAAATAATTATATTTGGGTTGCCAAACTGTAATTCCAGCGCCGACATTATTTTGTCGGGGGTTGTGGCTCCAATTAATAACGACGTGACCGCCTCCTTGGCCGGTCCGCGTAGGCAGCTCCGCAGTCTCCATAGATTTTCTTTTTCGCTGAAACTGCAAACCTGCGTGGACTCTTCATATGCCTGCTTAAAATGGAGCCACTCCATCGGGTCACCCATAAATACCGGTAGCTCTTTTTGCAAGCTGATGCGGCTGATGTTGCTTGGGGCGTTGCGCAGAGAAAGGGCTGCCATATCCTTTATAGCTGTGGCCAGCGTCTGGAGCGTCCCTTCAGTGCCGCCGCTTGCTGCGACGGGCGGGCACGGCTCGTGTACAGCGGGCCGTGCTGCCTGCTCCTGCTGGCTACGGTCTAGCCATTCCTCTACATTACTAGTAGTACGCACCTCATCTTGTGGACTGTATTCATCTTCGTCATCTAGCGCCGCTACTTCAGCTTCTAACCTTTTATTTATTAGTTCTTTATCAATGCGAGCTTTTGCCTCCGCTGCCGCTAGCTCCAGCTGTGCCTTTTTCGCCCGGATGGAGGCTGAGGACCGCTTTGAATGTGCAGAAGCCCTGCTACGTGCAACTGATATGTTGCTTGGGCCACTAGGGCCCGCTTCTGCAGTATCAAAAAGTTTTTTCCGGATTTCCTCTTTAATGAGAACTTGCCTTTCGATTTCAGTGTCGCGGTGTTTCTGCTCCCGTTCCTGCCTTCCTTCGGTACGCGCAGGATTTGCCATGATGCTTGGCGGCGGAGTTTGAAACATACCTTTTATATATATCGGCTCAAGATTTGGCTCGAAGACCACTTTGTAAGGGCCAGGCTCAATAAAAACACAGCTTTTGGTAAAATCGGCTTATTTCTTTGGATACGTGTGTGGTGACCGTTGCTCGGGTGAAGGAAAAGTCGTTGGTTTTCAAATTGGTTGTCAACGAGTGACGTTTTGATTTTTCTGACATTAAGTGACGTTTGCTGTCACCACACGCGTTCCATTTCACCATTTATTTAAACTATATACATAATACATTTAGGTACATAATATTATTAATACGCGTCGTTAACAGCTGCAACATTGCTGGCTGGCGATCCACCCTGGGAACTTCAAGCCGAAGTCCTAGCTGAGGTGTATCAATATCGGGCGCTAATGAATGCACAAGGTGTGTTGGCAGGAGCAGACGAGGTAAGAAGAATCAGGACCCTTGCTCAGTCAGTCTTGGTTGAAAGATGGAAAGAGGATCTGGAGTCTCCTATTGCTGGCAGTTGGACGGTTCTCGCAGTTCGTCCTCACATAGAACGGTGGCTAAAGAGAAAACACGGAACGCTTACGTTCCGACTGGTGCAGATACTAACAGGACACGGCTGCTTTGGCAAGTATCTGCACCAGACAGCGAGGCGAGAATTGACTCCGGTATGCCATCAGTGTGGGGCCACTGAAGACACAGCGCATCACACACTAGCTGAATGTGCAGCCTGGAGCCCGCAGAGGCACATACTATCATCCACTATTGGTAGAGCCGTCTCGTTGCCCGACGTAGTTGACGCCATGATAGGCAGTGAAACGTGCTGGACAGTGATGCTGTCGTTCTGTGAGGCTGTCATGGGTCTGAAAGAGGCTGAAGAGAGAGCGAGGGAAGAAGCTGCCGATGCTCCCCTCATACGCAGGCGGAGGCAGGGTAGAAGGAGGCGCCGATATGCGCACCTTCTCCCACCTTAATGTAGGGCGAACAGGGTAGGCGGCGACGCATAGAGACAAACGTCGGGACATCACAGTAGAATGTGCTAAATGATCCTGTGATGTCACCAAAGGACGAAGCCGGATCCGCTGGGTTTTAGTGGGTATTCCGAAGTTTCGGCGAGTCCCACATACCCTCTGGAGTAGGGATGCGTAAATGCATTTCCCAGCGCAAAAAAAAAAAAAAAAAAAGGGCCCAGTAGATATAACGTATGTATTTGATTTGGAAGGAGTAGGTTTGATTTCGGTCTGGGACATGCACCTCCAACTTACCAATAATTATTACTTTTCAACATACTGCTTCTGAGGCATATTATGCCTCATCTGATGTTAACTAGAACCCTTTAAACAGCACTTCGAAAGGCGTACTCTTGCTAGAAACAAATCTAATAACGCGTTGATCTGTGTTAAGCCAAATTTCTCGAATTTCAGGTTCCTAATCTTCATAATTAAACAACAGAGCTATTTACTGGCAGCAAGTTTAATCAGTAATTTTAAATGTTACTCGTTGACAAAATTAAGCATGACTGTAATAACCCTTCATTCGCACGAGCGCTTTTTTAATGGACGTTAAAAAAAGCTTCAAATACAACAAATGCATTCCGAAGTATATGTTCTATATTCACACGATAGCATTTTTAAAACACGATGCTTCTTTTCGAGCAGTGTTGCATTTTCAATTTTGGGCGTTGGAAATATTTTTTTTATTTTTTATTCTTTACAAGTTAGCCCTTGACTACAATCTCACGTGATGGTAAGTGATGATGCAGTCTAAGATGGAAGCGGGCTAACTTGTTAGGAGGAGGATGAAAATCCACACTCCTTTCGGTTTCTACACGACATCCTACCGGAACGCTAAATCGCTTGGCGGTACGTCTTTGTCGGTAGGGTGGTAACTAGCCACGGCCGAAGCCTCCCACCAGCCAGACCTGGACCAATTAAGAAAACCTCAATCGGCCCAGCCGGGTATCGAACCCAGGACCTCCGTCTTGTAAATCCACCGCGCATACCAAGGAGGCCGTCACAAATAGACATTCATTTAACTTCGTACTATATCTGAACCCTTTTTTAACGTCCGATAAAAAAACTCTCGTGCGTATGAGGGCTTAGTGACCTCATTAAAAGTTTTATAACTACAATTCAAAAACAACTACAATGTGAGTTGAAAATTCGTTTGAATTAAACGAAACGGACTCTAATATTCTTACAAAATTATGCAAATCCTCAAAGATATTTCAACAAGTTGGCACGTGTAGCCCCGAGTTACTCCCGGTACAAGATAATAATCACGGCGGATTGCTGCCGGGACTTTTCCCGGGAAAAACTGCTTGTATTTAAAGATATTGCAAATTTTCGTGTATTCTATTTTTCGAGACACCAATTTTACTTTATACTTAATGGAATACTTGTATTTTTGTGACCTCTTTTGCGCTACACAGGTCATCCCTGGCTTTTTATTTACCACGTAAACACAATAATACGTAAAACCACGTAAAACTTAGAAATATTTAGTGAATATACCTACTTTGTTTCCAGGTAACGCGATATCATCTACTTTTTTATTAAGAAAGAATACAATAAGGAACTTAATAGAATAAACTTAAAAGAATACAATAAGCTAACTTGTCCTATAACTATACAAATGCCCACGTGGAATGGTGGCAAGAACACTGGCTGCATTTCCGGACTGCCAGACTGATCCTTTGGATACCATATTGGATTGTTTCTTGACATCATTAGGACCGCACAAGACTCAATTTATCAATAAATAAAAAAAATCACGGTATCTTATACATAAATAAAAAAATATGATCGTGATTTGTATCTAAATTCAAATCTATTCTAATATTATAAAGCTGAAGAAATTGTTTCTTTATTTGTTTGAACGCGCTAATCTCAGAAACTACTAGTCCGATGAAAAAATCATTCACTGTTAGATAGCCCATTTATCGAGGAAGGTTATAAGCTATATATTATCTCCGTATTCTTACGGGAACGGGAACCACACGGGTGAAACCACGCGACGTCTGCTAATCATAGATATAAGAGTCGGTACAGACTAATAGATCTATGCTTCAAATAGTGTAGATATTCTGGAAATTCAGTGTACACCCGTAATTTGGTATTGGGATCTAATATGGAATTACGAATATTAAATCAGGATTATTGTGCGACGCATTCAAACTCGGTACCAATTTCCTATTGGCATCGGCGCCCCGTACTAACTACCTGGTCTGGAGACGTGAATATATTTCCGGGACACTGTACTGCATTCAGATGCTGTAATTTGTACTGAAATATTGGTTGCACAGACTATAAATTATATTACTATCTAGGTTCAATTATTTTACTTGGCATAAATCGCAATACATAAAATATATAAATTTCAATAAAAATTACACTAATTTTTATTTTGATATTTCAATCTAAAATGATTTAATAAGTGTGACGTAAAAATTACACCAAATTTTGCAATTTTACTTGTTTAGTTATTGAGTACCTGACCAGCAAAAAATCTCGAAACTCGCGATCTTCTTTATCTGTCAATCTATAAGCTAATTAGTATTCAAGGTCTTTAGCAGCCTTAATGGCCCAGAATTTACTTAGGGGCTTAACATCAGTTTGTTTTATGCCTTTGTTTGTTATTAGACCAGCACAATAAAGCACAACGCAGTACGTGCAGTTTTAGTGTTTTGAATTTTCATTTTACACTCCCTGAACATAGACCTTGACATAGTAAACATTTAGGTATTATTTGTTTAAATAACTTTCGTTGTTTACAATGCAAGTAAATGAAATTATGACAAATAGCCACTTTTGACCGCCTTAGTTTCGACGCGCTAGTGATATGTCAATAGTAGAAAATACTAGCATAGTGAACGAAAGCGCTCATTACGGGCAATTTCCGTTATTTTCATTTTAACAAGAATTTACTGAACCGAATTTCATGCAAATTAAAAGGCACCAATCTGGATGTATACTCTTTCAAACAAAAAAAGAATTTTCAAAAATGGTTATGAAATGACGAAGTTATGAGGTAACAAACATAAAAAAACATACGCTTCATATTGGGAACCTCCTCCTTTTTTGAAGTCGGTTAACAGTAAGCACTACATTAAAGGGATTTCCACTAATATTTAGAAACGTGTCATGTAAAATTATATGGCAATTAATAACAAACTGATATTAGCGGATATGTTTTAATTAATAAACGGATTGATTGTTATATGGCCGCTCCGGTAATATTAATCGTATTATAATAAATAGCAAAATAATATATAAATAGAACGTGACGATGTAACCGCAGCAATATAAACGCATTTCTGTCGCTTGATGAATATATTAAACGCCATTTTATGTTATTAATTTACTAGCCGACGCCGCGCGGTTTTACCTGCGTGGTTCTCGTTCCCGTAGGAATACGAGGATAATATAGCCTATAGCCTTCCTCGATAAATGGGCTATCTAACAGTGAAAGATTTTTTCAAATCGGACCTCCTGTTCCCTGGTTCCTGAGATTAGCGCGTTCAAACAAACAAACAAACAAACTTCAGCTTTATAATATTAGTATAGATTCTGTATAAGCTGATGCTCGCAAATTCGCGATTCAGGAGCGAATATAGCCGTTTCTGAAAGAACCACAGAAATTTTGTAATTGAAACGGCTTGAATTAAATTGGCTTGGCACCGCCTTCATACTGATCAGAAGGTTGCATATAGGTTAGTTGTTATTTTTTGCTTTTTTGGTGTAGGTTAATTTTTAAATTGGAAGTCGGTTGAATTTTTTTTTTTTTAATTTTTTATCTAAATTTTAGGTTTAGTATTTTTGGAGATAGGGGTGAGGGTTTAATTTTCGTCGTTTTATTTAATAACTTGGAAAAAAAAATATTTGAGATCCTCTTTATAAGCTCCTTCGCACGATGCAGTTAGATTTTTTTATTTTTGTGTTTTCCATCTTGCCCCTAAAATAACTTATTTAGTTTATTTAAAATAATTTATTCATATTTTATTTGTAAATAATCACTACACTTATAGTGATTTATAATTTAGTGTAAGTGATTGTAAATAAACTTAATAAATAAATATTGTATAAATTAAATATTTCTGAGGTTTTTCGGAAATAACTTCTGTTTTTATTTTTTTTTCAAAATAGTAGGTTTAGTAGTTTCGGAGAAAGAATGGGGGGGGGGGGGAATATTTTTTAATTCTCTTAAATATAAGACATTTCATTTGATGTGTCACATGAAGCAGACTTTTGTTTTATCAGACAGATTTTTGTATTATCCATCTTGCCCCCTAAAAGTGAATCTTCACATTCAAAAATTTCAGACTTCAAAATTTTCTAGAAATTTTCAAGTAAAAAGCTAAATTTTTCAAAATTTTAGACAAGTACAGTAGTTACATACATATTACATTTTTACATACATATTTAATTTTCGAAGCGTTAGCGTTTGTAGAAAGAGAATCGACGTGCTATATGGCTAGAGGCCCAGTTTAGTGAAACCCCTTTACATATTATGAAGTGCTGTTCACCAAATATTCGTTGCATTTATGTTACGTACCAGTCTAGTACAGCGTCCAGCTAATTTTATAAAGGCTTGTTGAAACTTTAGCTTAGAATTCTGGTTAGTGCTTCCATGCTTATATAGAACGTAGGTAGGTACTTCAGACTTGCACAAATTGCTTCTAAAATTACATAGACGGAACAATTTGAGTAGCAAAAAGGAATATAAGTATAGAACAGAAAGAACAAAGAGTTTAGAAAAATCGGGTTACAAACAGAGGAGAATAAATATTTAACCTTATTGATCGCTGTTTATAACCGATTTTTGTTTGTTTATCTTCTATACTTTATAATAAATCTGTAGAGAGTCAATGCTGTACATGAAATATATTTTCAAAATAACTATCAGGGGGTTATTAGTGATCGATAGACTTCTCTACAGATTTATTATAAGTAGGTATAGATTATTACTTGAGGACTGGCTAAATGCAAAAAAGCCAGAAATATCTAGGCACACGAACTCCGAGCTCGTAGTTTTTGTCGATATTTGTAGTTTTTTGAGAAAATTGGGGGCTTTATATTCTACTTTCAACGTGGAAACGTTAAAAACTCGTCAAAAACAAGTAAGTAATCAAAAAGAAACCAATTTACAAAAGGAAGAAAAACACCTGAATTTACTGTTTAAAACTATTTGCCCATTTTATCACAAACTAGTAGTTGCCCCACGGCTTCACCCTAGTTCCCGTACCAGTGGCAATACACTGCGTAAAATCATTTTCAGAATCAGTTCAGAAAATCCAGATCTTACTGCCAGCAACCTCAAAAACCTACAAAGTTTACCTCGTTTAGTACAGAAATATAGATATAGATTAATCATATTACTTCAGGTCAGCATACTTCTAAAACAGAAGCGTGTTCCTGTATTTAACAAACACATTGTCCGTCGCATTTTTGTCCGCAAAAGCCTCGAGGATTTTCGGAAAAACCGCAAAAAGTAATCTAAAACCCTGAACGCGGTGCACCGAAGCGTAGTTTCGACTTTTCAGTGCATTTTCGCAACTGTCCTGGTCGTGTCGTGCTATTTCAGGCAATGGAACAAAAAAGGCGAAACTTTCTTTACTCTGGTAAATACCAAGTTTGTAAACGTTGACTATTAGAGAGATTATTTTATACGTAAGAGGTAAAGTAAGATGAAAACTTTCTCTTGAAATTTTGGACAGTTTTGTAATACTGTCGGCAACACAATATCGCAGATTCATGACACCTTACTATAGCATATATATTGCTTTTTTATATTTTTCCGTCACAGCAACGGTTCACTCACACTTTTTTTTAACTACCCTATAATGATTATTCTTGGTATTTAACCTCTTCTGTTTGTTAATCTGTTTATTTATCCTCTTCTGTTTGTTAATAATGTTCTGTTTGTTCCTAAATATTGTATTATGCAATAATAACCAGTGCACAGTAAAACTAACTGTGGTTTGTGTTGCACTATGGTTAGGCTTCATTTCAATGTGTTGTTTGTTGAATAATAAATAATAATAATAATATAAAATTCTCCTGTTACAATGTTCGCTATTTCAGGCAATGGCAGTGTTATTTCAGGCAATGGAACAAAAAAGGCGAAACTTCCTTTACTCTGGTAAATACCAAGTTTGTAAACGTTGACATAATATTAGAGAGATTATTTTATACGTAAGAGATAAAGTAACATGAAAACTTTATCTTGAATTTTTGGACAGTATTGTAATATTAGACCTAGTTGTCGGCAACACAATATCTCAGATTCATGACACCTTACTGTAGCATATATTGCTTTATATATAAAATTCTCATGTTCGTTCCCATACTCCTCCGAAACGGCTTGAACATTTTTTATGATTTTTTTACGCATATTCAGTAAGTCTGAGAATCGGCTACTATCTATTTTAAAAACCCCTAAGTGATAAGAGTTGTCCAACCTAACATATTTTTCTATATTCCCATATAAACGATTCGTACTACTTAAAAGGCAATTTGAATACTATCGTAATACTTAGAAGGCAATTTGAACTTTAATACCATACCATAAAATTCAAATGTTAGTGGAATATTTCCGGGAAGGCAAAACAATTGATTGACGTTAGTGTAGTGGTGGGGTAGGAGTAGGGTAGGGATAGGGTAGGAGAAGGGTAGAGGTAGGGTAGGGATAGATTGGGTAGGTGTAGGGTGGGAGTTGAATAAGATAGGGGCATAGGCGTATATAGCGGGTGGGCCGGGTGGGCCGGGAATTTTTAACTTGGTAAATTGTAAATAGTATAATTAGTAATTGGTAAATCTTAATATATAAATGCGAAAGGTCACTCATCACGAAATCTCAAAAACCGCTTGACGTACAAAAATAAAATTTGGGAGGGAGGTAGTTTATAGATAGTAGAGGCCCGCTTAGAACGGATTTTGCGATAGGGCCGGATTAAGGAGGTCTAAGGGCGTCCGCTAGTAGTAGCATAATTGGCTTCGGCATAGCAACCTCGCTTGTGTATCGGACGCCCCATAGATTTTGTCTCTTTTATGGAAGCCTGTATTTTTGTAGCCAATGCCTATGTAGCTAATGGAACTATGTATTTAAAAATGCAAAATAGTAATTTTCTATGAGAAAATATAACCATCTCGCAATGTATCTCATAAAGCAACTTAATCAAACGTTCCGTGGTAGAGGTTATTAGAGTTTCCTCCTAGTTTACTTACTGATGTACCTACCTAAGTGTTGTGGTTACCGCATAATTTTCCGACGAGCTGGCTAGTTTACATTGCCAGCGAAGATATTTAATCTATTTACTGAGTCACGTCATCAACCCATATTCGGCTCACTGCTGAGCTCGAGTCTCCTCTCAGAATGAGAGGGGTTAGGCCGATAGTCCACCACGCTGGCCCAATGCGGATTGGCAGACTTCACACACGCAGAGAATTAAGAAAATTCTCTGGTATGCAGGTTTCCTCACGATGTTTTCCTTCACCGATTGAGACACGTGATATTTAATTTCTTAAAATGCACACAACTGAAAAGTTGGAGGTGCATGCCCCGGACCGGATTCGAGCCCACACCCTCCGGAATCGGAGGCAGAGGTCATATCCACTGGGCTATCACAGATTTACTGAGTATGTACATAGAATCAATGATGCTCGGAGGTAATTGGATCGTCTATTCAGACGAGAAGTTACAGAAATGTTGAAATCATAATGTGTTATAAAAAAAATAATAATGTGTTGCTACTTTTTTTTATTCTTTACAAGTTAGCCCTTGACTACAACCTCACCTCATGGTAAGTGATAATGCAATCTAAGATGGGGGCTAACTTGTTGGGAGGAGGACGAAAATCCACAATAGGACATCTTATCGGAACGCCTGCTTGGCGGTAGGATGATAAGATAACTAACCACGGCCGAAGCCTTCAATCAGCCAGACCTCGATCAATAAGAAAACCTCAATCAGCCCTCGGGATCGACCCAGGACCTCCGACTTGTAAATCCACCACGCATACCACTGCGCCACGGATGCCGTCAAAATTACTCAATACAAAACTCAATTCTCTTTCTACAAACGGTAACGCTTCGGAACCGATAAAATGTATGGGGATGACATTCGTTTTCGACCTGTCACGTGATCAACCTATGTAATCCATCCACCTATGTATAAAATCCTTCATCTAATCTAACAGATATGTCTATATCCCATACATTATTTAGTTTTCGAAGCGTAGAAAGTACTACAAAGAGAATCGATGTATGTACCTTGGCTTCAGGCTCAGAATGGCTCGATCAATTTGACTAATTGATTTTTTTTTATATTTTCATTCACATGAAAGGTTCAGAATTATGAGAAGAAAAAACTTGTAAATGCAAGGAAGATGTTAAAAAAGAACACTTCTGTTTACCCTTACAAAGCAAACATGACAACCTATACGCTTGAGCACTACGTACAGTTCGCGCGGCGAGAGTTTGGCTTTGACCTTCGGATGGAGGGGATTACTGCGCATGGGTACTGTCACGCACACAATACTTTTCCTTTTTTATGTACCAGGTTGGATATTTGAGTGGGTCAAAATTCATGTATAGTGATAATAATGCTAGAAAATAATACGAAGTAGATAAACTTCTTCATTTATTAAAACTATTGATAGTTATTTTACATATTTAAAATGTTTATACAGAGACAGCAATGAAAATTCTAAATAATTGTTTTTAATAAAATTATTTATTCCAAGATACATGTAAAATTGGTACATAAGAACAAAAGAAAACTTAAAATAATTATTAAATACAGTGTGTCCCTGGATAATCTGCAACACCAAAAGGGGGTAATATTAATATTTAACAAAAAAACTTAAACAAACAAACTCAACAAATAATAACAATCGACAACAATTAACGAAAATAGCAATTCATTTGTGAACGTGATTGTACAACAGGAGTGCGCGGTACGTCGTTTCGGTGCGAGAGGCAGGTAACGACTGGAGCGCCAATCAGAGCACCGCGCACCCGCCCCGCACCCCGCTAATGCCCGTTGATACCCAATTTCTGATTTCTGCGCAATAACGGTCAAAGCCAAACTCTCGCCGCGCGAACTGTAATCATTTACCTTTTTTATATTTTTCAATAGTTTGTAGAAGGTTATTTACTCTACTACTTTTCTACGCAGATGAAAACGCTGATTATAGCTAGCATTTTTATTCAAAAGAATATAAACGCAACTAGGTAATTTCACAGAGCCATAATGTAACTGATGTCGCTTGAAATGGAAGCTCATCTCAGTGAAGGGGTAATATAATAAAATGACATTTATTAATGGATCTCGTATAAGTAAATTATTTTTGCCTGGCACATTGGCGAGCTTTGCTTGCCTAGGTACCTATAGGTAATGCCTTAGAAGTGTCAATGATTGAAGTGTTTTCTTTATTTTTATTTAATGGTTTTTCAAATATCCGGGACATGCACCTCAAACTTTTCAGTTGTGTGCATTTTAAGAAATTAAATATCACGTGTCTCAATCGGTGAAGGAAAACATCGTGAGGAAACCTGCATACCAGAGAATTATCATAATTCTCTGCGTGTGTAAAGTCTGCCAATCCGCATTGGGCCAGCGTGGTGAACTATTGGCCTAACCCCTCTCATTCTGAGAGGAGACTCGAGCTCAGCAGTGAGCTGAATATGGGTTGATGACGACGACTGATATATTTATACAGTATCTTTCATAATCCCTTTGAGATATAACAAAAGAATAATCCTTTTTAGTAGAACTCATCATAATGTAGAAGTACAAAAAAGTAACTTACAATACACATTTAATCTTCAAAAAATTGTCACGTCACCATCTTCTGAAACTATTTACTCGCAGAGGGCGATGTCGTGGGTATCTGCTAGTAGACAAAAAAGAACAATCATCTGCTCCAAAACATTGGAAAAATCCAAAAGTATATATCTTCTATATCACTATCTCTATTTAACTATCACTATTTAACAAATGGAAGACGATAATCTATTCCGAGAATGCGATTACAACTGAACTGCTCAACTAGCAGACTACAGTGGGGGCAGGGTACCCCACCTGTCAAGTCATACCGCCTACGCCACGCGCCATTTTGACGCAATGATATTGGACGAGAGTCACGTTATCAACCTTTTACAGTCTTATTTATTTAAACAGTAAATAATTAAATCCCAATTACATGAAAACCTGATTCTAATATTATCACAATAATTAACGTAGATTTTGCTAATTATCAAATAACTCACTCGCCGACATATAGGTATTTATATTTAAATAAATAACTCGTAGGAACAATCGTCTGCTGCAAAATATCGGAAAAATTCAAAACGGTCTAAAAACTATACCAATGACATTGCGACTCCCTTTTTGCAAGTCGGCCAAAACAAACAACACAAAACAAAAAATGAAGCGATCCAACCATCTGTCCGCTTAGGACTCCGCACATATATTATTTTTTTAAATTCCCGTGCGCAATTTCCCCATTTCCCGGCCTGTCATGGACACTAATTTATGTGACAGGTCATTTCAATCCTGTAATTCCGCTCAAATACCAAAAGGTATCTTCCCATATCTACCTAGCTGTTCCATAGGTATTTATTTATAAGCTGATATTTTCCATAACGAAGTGACTGCCCGGCGTGTCTCGAAAAGATTCTGTCCTGGTTCGATCCCCGGTTGGGGTTTTCTTAATTGGCCCAGGTCTGGCTAGTGGGAGGCTTCGGCCGTGGCTGTGCACCTTACCGGCAAAGACGTACCGCTAAGCGATTTAGCGTTACGGTACGATGCCGTGTAAAAATCGAAAGAAGTGTTGATTTTCATCCTCCTAACAAGTTTAGCCTGCTTCCATCTTAGATTGCATCATCACTTACCGTCAGGTGAGATTGTAATTGTCAAGGGCTAACTTGTAAAGAATAAAAAAAAATATGCACCCTATTAATTACCATAAAAGTGGAGCTTTTATGTGATTTTCCCTATTTTAAGATTTTTTTTCTAGGCTAAGCTGTGGCAATTCTTCAATTCTGACCTGGGTTAATTGTGTGGGTCAATCACCAATTTTGTTTTGCGAACAGAAATATTTCTTTGTAGTATTTCATCATTTATGGAATTACGTATTACATGTCCCCCATTTTGGTATTCAATTTCCAATATGAATTCATATTATTATTTCATTACATATACTTACGGGTATCATGTTTGTAGATACGAGCTACACTCTCGTCCAAATATTGACAACAACGCATTTCATATTTCAATATGAGCGGTGCCCATACTCTCTCGGCCTGAATTACTTTTGTCCCGATATGCACGCATTTTGTTCCCTCGATCGACAGTGTGGTGGGACCATCAATTTGTCTTTAGGAGAACAGTCCCGGTCTTTGTACTCGGATGATTGATGGTCTGGACACTTGAAACATGCTAGCTTCCTAAACAAAAATCTTCCCAAACTCTATAACTACTTGCTACCGATGATCCGTGATAGCCCAGTGGATATGACCTCTGCCTCCGATTCCGGAGGGTGTGGGTTCGGAACCAGTCCGGGGCATGCACCTCCAACTTTTCAGTTGTGTGCATTTTAAGAAATTAAATATCTCAAACGGTAAAGAAAAACGTCGTGAGCAAACCTGCATACCTGAGAATTTTCTTAATTCTCTGCGTATGTGAAGTCTGCCAATCCGCATTGGGCCAGCGTGGTGGACTATTGGCCTAAACCGTCTCATTCTGAGAGGAGACTCGTGCTCAGCAGTAAGCCGAATATTGGTTGATGACGGCCGACTTGCTCCCGTACTTACTTAAGGAGGGAACATGAAATGAGTGAGCCGTGATAGCCCAGTGGATATGACCTCTGCCTTCGATTTGTAGGGCGTAGTTTCGAATCTTTAACCTCCTTTAGTTTGCCAATCCGCATTAGGCCAGCGTGGTGGACTACTGGCCTTACCCCTCTCATTCTGAAGGGAGATTCGGGCTCAGCAGTGAGCCGAAAATGGGTTGGTAGACGTATATCTTGGCTCAAGGACTTGCGCCAATGGTTCATCACGACCGTTTTGAGCAACAATAAACAAAATTAAATTAGCCCTGATTGCTAACCTCCGATAGGACATTTTTTTTACAACTTAGCCCTTAACTACAATCTCACCTGATGGTAAATGTTTACGCAATTTAAGATGAACCCTTCCATCATAGAATCGCGCAAACCCCTTTCGATTTCTACACGACTTCGTACCGGAACCCTAAATCGCGTCTTTGCCGGTAGATGACAGAAAGAAGAAGATAAACGAAAAAATAGTAATTTGAAAAAATAGTTTGACCTAGATTTTTAGGAATAAACTAATAAGATTGATTCATAATTGTTTATTCATAAAAATCTAGGTCGAACTTCATTTCATTCATTCACTCATTCTTTCATCAGTTCATTCATTCTTACTTGTCACAAAAGCTGGTGTTTCTACTCGTGAAGATAATTTGTCCGCCCCGGATGAGTCCTGCAGGCCTCGTCCCGCTGATAGCGTGGATTCGGCCTTATTTTATATTTATTCTGCCTGCTCAGCGAACGTACCTATGTAAATATTTAAGGCCTTAATATACGGGCGACTGACATTGCTCGGCTTTGTTTTTTTAAGCAACTTAAAAAAAACACAGATTAATCATTAATAGGTAGATGGAGCGCACGGAACACGACGGTGTCGTAGCCCCGCCAAATACAAAATTCAAAAACGAATACATTCTCGAGTCAGTACGACACGAAGCGTCACATCAGTAACTTTCAATATTATTGAAGAAAAAATGGCGTCTTATGTTTTTAAATATTTTAAAAAACTGTTCACAATAACTAATTACTATAGAAATAAGATAGAGTATTTTTTATGGATAATTATTGATTATTATATTAATTTACGTAATAGTTGTTAGTGTTAAATTTTGAAATACAAATTATGAAAAAAGTTTGTATAAGCGGATGTCAAAGGGACGCGTGACGTTCGTTTTTTTATGGGTTTCTGCGGCTTCACCACGCAGCTGGTGACTTACTTTGTATGATCTTTATTTACTATGTAAAAAAGATTGACTTTCCGGTCTTAGTTCCAGCCCAGGCCCAACCGGCAATTTATTTATAAATATAAACTTGATAATTTTACTTTAATATGAACATAATTAATAACTTTATCGAAAAAAGTTTGCTACAACGTTTTACGACATTTTTAATTCATCTTTAATTTGTCCACAACATCAGGGACCAGCTAAGATCGTTGAACATACAGCCTTAGTTTTATGATATTTTTTAAAGACTTATGATTGGTTTGTATTCTTTTTTGATAAGCTTGTTGGTAACAGAAAAAAAATAATACAAATAAATAATATAGCTATAAAGCTTCAAATGTTACTTCTCCGCTTTGGTACACCTGCGAACGTTTTGCCCTAGGAGAGTGATAAAAAGAATATATTTTTCTTCAAGAAACATACTTTTATTGAGCCAATTAATTAACCAGATCCTTATTTATACATCATATTATTATCATCTCCGTATAGTTTTATACGGGAGTATATCTGGGTTCCCTGGGCCAACGTTATATGTGCCGGTGGGCATTCACCTTTTCAAATCTTAGACAAAGAAAAGAGATCTTGACTCTACAATATTCAATTGTAAAGTAGTTGAATTGAAAATTGAAGAGTCAACATCCTCTCCGGTACAGTTTCAAAGTAAAACGTACGTAGAGTTTTATGTCAAGTCGATTTTCGCGGAGAATAGCATAAAAGTCAACTATCAAGGAATAGTTGAATACCCATAAAATAGAAGTTAATAGCTCAGCGGTAAGCGACTGGGCTCATCACAGAGGTGGTGGTTCGATCCCCGCCCGATGGACTATTGTCCTACCTACCCCTTACACCAGTGGCGTGCACTTCATAGATACAAATATGCACTGCCTACCCTAAGGACTCAATACAAAACTATGTTGGACCACAGAATGCATAGTTGGACAAGGAATATTCTAATGTTTACTTATAATGCATACCCCAGTTAAAAACCTTATGCACGCTATTGCCTAACAGTCTTTTTCCGACTAATTGAAGGGGAATGGGAATATTAGTCATATTTAAAATATGTGGCAAATTAAAAAAAAACGAGCGATACGACTAAAGTAAAACTTCTTTATCTCTCCCTCTCAACGTCCGTTCGCATCCACCGATTACATTTAGAAAGAAAGAAAGAAAGAAAAAACATTTATTTAAAAAATTGTGCCATACACCACAATGCCTAACTAAGCACTATTGTTGTGTCTGATGCTTCAACCACCTGATCAATTGAAAATCAAAACTAAAGTAGTTGAAGCATCAAAAACCACTTCGTTATGTTTGGCACAACCTTGAAAAAAGGTAACAGCTCAGCATTGTGCCGCATAAACCAAGCAAAGTACTTGGCCAAGCGGCGCTGATTTTCAGCTGCTACCTCGATCCAGGTGACACCACGGAAATACATAGCCACAGTGACAATATGTTATATTATTACCTTTTAATTAAAAACAAACAACCTTGAATTAATATGCTAAATAATAGGATTACGCTAAACAAATAAAAGTGTTTCAACAAATTAAGCAACAATATAAAATTAAAAGGTATAAATAAAACACACACACACATACACAATAATGATATGCCTTATATCTAACAATCTACGAGTATAATAATTGAAACATGAAATGAGGAAATCAAATAAAAATAAAAACAAAAAGAAAAAAGAAAATATTTTTTTTTGCATTAACTAGTTTACAAAACTACTGTAGTATGTACCTAAATAACGAAATCTATGAAGATTACTTGGAAATTTCATTCACTAAAGAAGTGAAAACTCCGCCACATAATCCTGTAATTCCTCCTGTTTGCTAAGCAAATATCTTTTTAATTTCTTCTTAAATGTAAACTTACTCTTAAGGTTCTTTATAGGCGGAGGGATATTATTCCAGCATTTAGTGGCGGAGTACGTGAATGAGCCCCTAAAAGCTGCAGTACGATGAAAAGGGACTCGAAGCACATTACGACAAGTTCGTAGACCCTTTTCATTGTCACTAGACCAATTCAACTTATTAAATAAATAAGGTGGCTTGCCCAGTTTGATAACGCCAAAGAGAAGACCTGCAAGATGCAATTTTCTCCTAGACCTCATTTTTAACAATCGGTGATAGTTTAGAAAAGGAGTAACATTTAACGTACATTCACCAGTTTACTCCTCAAGTAAAGCTTTCTTAGGTATAAAAGTTTTACTTCAAAAATGTTTTTTGACGGCCTCCGTGGCGCAGTGGTATGCGCGGTGGATTTACAAGACGGAGGTCCTGGGTTCGATCCCCGGCTGGGCAGACTGAGATTTTCTTAATTTGTCCAGGTCTGGCTGGTGGGAGGCTTCGGCCGTGGCTAGTTACCACCCTACCGGCAAAGACGTACCGCCAAGCGATTTAGCGTTCCGGTACGATGCCGTGTAGAAACCGAAAGAGGTGTGGATTTTCATCCTCCTCCTAACAAGTTAGCCCGCTTCCATCTTAGACTGCATCATCACTTACCATCAGGTGAGATTGTAGTCAAGGGCTACCTTGTAAAGAATAAAAAAAAATAAATGTTAGTAGGTAAATATTAAAACTGAGTTCCTCAAAAAATGTTACAAATTAGGGAAGGTCTACAGATAGTGACAAAGGGGTGGCTAGCAGATAGCCATACAAGTGGCTTATTAGTCAGTCTAGGTCACGAAGCTTTGTTCAAACCACAAAGCCTTGACTGTGGTTTCGGCAAAGATTTTATAATAGAGATATGTCACGCGTCAAAACTGAGGCGAACAAAAGCGGCTCATCATCATCATCATCTCAACCGATGGACGTCCACTGCAGGACATAGGCCTTTTGTAGGGACTTCCAAACATCACGACACTGAGCCATCTGCATCCAGCGAATCCCTGCGACTCGCTTGATGTCGTCAGTCCACCTGGTGGGGGGTCGGCCAACACTGCGCTTAAAAGCGGCTAATTTGTCTTTTAATTTCATTGAGTCGCATAGTAAACAACGTTATTCAAATAAATAATACCTAAATATTGTATATAGTGTCGAGTTGTATGTTCAGGAACTGTAAAAACTGTATATCTTAATCTCCTTCTTCTTAGGGTTCCTCTCCGACTAGCGAAGGTTGGCAGTCAGTTTCTTGAACTCGTCTTTATCCTGGCGAGGCGAAATAAATGTGCGGCGCTCGGGATCCCGGTCCACTCTCTGATGTTTCTCAGCCAAGACTTCTTCCTGCGACCAACACCTCTTCTACCAGCAACCTTTCGCATCGAGATGAGCTGTAGAAGCTCGTATCTCTCGTGTTGTAGCACGTGCCCTAGATACGCGACTTTTCTCGTCTTGACGGTCTACAAAAGTTCACGCTTCTGATTGACGCGTCGCAGAACATCGGCATGCGTCACTTTGTGAGTCCAGCTGATAGCCAGCATGCGTCTAAGCGCCCACATCTCGAACGCTTCTATACGTTTCCTGATGTCCTCTTTTACTGTCCAGGCTTCACCTTATACCTTAATAGATAAATATTATTTAATAGTATTAAATTATAATTATGTATACCTTAATTAAACATAAAACTGTGCATCTGTGTCTCAGTGGAGCTAAATTCGGATCACTTTTGCGGTGATTTTGTTGGCACGTAACATGTCTATAGTATAAAATGTCGTTGGGTTTCGAATACATTTTAGTTTCTAACGAGTCAAACTCTCACAAGACTTACAAGTTAGATCTGCAGACTAATTCACGAACTTTGACGTATGGTAGTTGACTTATGCGAAAAATTCTATGTAACAAATGTCATCCGTTGCCTGATGACCCTTCATGGATATCATACAGTAGATGACATTTATCGGTCGTTTTGAACCAAATTAGTGAATATCCCAGTGTTTCAACCTGTTCAGAAACACTGACTGGACATGAATTTTTTCATCATATTTGCTCGAAAAAGTTCATTTTGCTTGGGAAAATCTATCGGTATTGTAATATCTAAGTATGTATTACTAATCTATTATCACGAAATTCCATATTGTATTCTTTCTCAATAAAAAAATGCACTTAACACATGGACAGTTAAGATTCTAGTCCCTGAAGTATATCGCACCCTAATTATTCAAGAACAAAACTGACAATAATTTTTTGAAAAAAAAAACGAGGTTATATTTGGTATATAGTTTATACTAAAATGGAAGTTTTTACCTGTTTTTTCACCATTAACAAAAAGGTACTTACCTATTTCAATTTTTATAATCACTTATGATCGTTGATCATATACTTTAACAGAAAATTAACGTCTAGCGAGGCAGATCTTATGCAATCCGAAGGGTTGTCTGGCTATTCCAGGACTTTTTAAAAATAATAAAGTCATTGGAATGAATAAAGATAACACCATCTTTGGGTTCGTAACTAAAACTGTAACATACGCTTTGGTTAGGTCTTAGTAAACGCCACTGGTTTGTTTCGAGAAAAGTTCCTAATTCCCTCGTCACAATCATAGAGGGCATTTTACAGTAAAATAAAGGTTCTGAAAAATGTTTCATACATTTGCTTTGACGAATTTTGCCTTGAGGTAATAAGTAATTAAATAAATTAATTTCTAATAATAGTCATAATTTACAATTTATTAAGAATTTTAAAAACAATAAATTACTTGTATTTTTCATGATATTTTTTTAACAATGGCGTGCGGTCGTAATTTGCGATTCACGCATGCGTCACAATTTCCTCTTTTTTTTTTCAATGTCTCTGAAATTCATGAATGGCGCTAGTCCACAACCTGACGTCTATTTAATAAAATTTATTATTTTAATGTTTGAAGATGTTACATCAAACCGATTATAATAACAGTGTCGAACAAATTAGGTAGTGTTGTTATAAAGGAAGCGCTGTGCTTTCTCGCTAAAAATCTGACAATAAACGTGAGTATTTTTTTCTTAAAATATGTTCTAAATATAAATGCATGAATATTAATAACATTTAAAAAAATATTTTTTTTATTAGTTCAGGAATACAAGACTAATGCGTATAAAAATTTAATTACTGTCATTATTAATTGAAGTGGTTTAGATTGTATGAAAACAAAACTGCGGTAATTTTATCGATTTGACACTTTACCCCAATTCAATGTTGTGAATCGTTTCTATGCGAACTTTTTATGTAAGACATCAATTAAATGGGTTTGACTGTGCCAGCAGAAGCTTGAATTGATTGAGTAGGTTTTATGAATTTAAATTTTTGGATCTGTTTTCGGTACCTATAGAAACAGTTTCCATTGCATTGCAACTCTCAAAAGGAATATTTGATTTATATTTTAGTTAAGCAAAATTTTGTATCGTATCGTAAATCTAAAATTAAATAAAAGAAAAATATTTTATCTAAAGATTTTCATCTTAAACTTGGCGCTCTTGGCATTCAAAAACACGGTACAGTCTATGGTCATCTAAAATTCTGTAAAGACAAGCGCGCACGTTGTCTGTTTTAAGTCATTAATACCTAATGTCTACGTGTTGCAGCGTTTCTTTGAATAAGTAGAATTCGGTCAAGGACAACGAAATTTTTACCTTTTTTCTCGCTTCATAAACAGCATATATAATAGGATAAAAATTAAAAGATTACAATATGAAAGCTTTTTAAGCTTGAACGTTTCATCCTAAGCCAATTTATAGTTTTTGACATTCAAATATACATAGGTTAGGTAGGACCTGTATGTGGTCGAAAATAAAATTTCCTCTTTCAATTTCAACAAAAATAACTAGATGTATAGATGTAAACTAAACATTAGAATACACAAATTATTCGGTTTGATAAATTGAGAAAATTTTCATTTTAGTAGCAAACCATGTCGAGTAGCCCGTTTCCGTATACCTGTGAGCTATGTGGCGCGGAAGGTCTCACAGATGAAGGCATGAGGTCTCACACACTAGAAGCGCACGTGGCGGGTCGTCCAGACTGTCCTTTCTGTGACTGCACTGTACCTCAGCCGCAGCTGGTCGGTCATGTACAAAGGGCTCATTTACACTATTTAACACCAGAACGGGAGTTGATGGCTTTTATAGACGATCAAAGTCCAAGGTAAAAGTCAATAATAATTATAAGACGTGATTTGCATTTAAATGACTAATGTTGTTAAATCTTCGGTAATGACTGAAGTTAGTTAAAGTCTTGGTCTTCAAAGGGTACACTAAGGGTCACATAATATGGGCTTATCTTTATGTTGTTAATTACAATATAAAAATAAGTCCTTATTCTTTTCATTCTTAATTTTGACCGAGACTAAAAAGGTTTTAAATGTCGGGCGTCTAATATAGAATATATATATTATTTAAATGATTATGTACCTAATATATCTATACTACATAACATATCTATACTACGTTTGCAAATTGATAAAAAATCTCTCTTAGTAATAATTTATCATGAATTAACCTAATATCTCTACTTTTGTTTCAAGTTCAACATATCGTTACAGCTTTGACGATGATTCTAAAATGACAACAGACAGTTGTAGCTACAATACACCGGGATCAATAAATGGCTGGCACAGTCCAGACACCACGTCATCGTACCATAACGGTGCCATATCTAAAAATTCCTACTACAATAGTTTTCAAGAGAAAGATAATTACCACAACAAGAGTGAAAAGGACGACGATAAGTTCTCGAGGTCACCTAAAAACATCAATCTGACTAATGGAATGAAGAATATTCATATCAATAATGGTGTTAAACCAAAAAAGAACTGCAGTAAAGAGAATTCCATAGAGCGTGAGGGAATGAGCGTTGTTAATGGGCTTGATAAAAAAGGTAGGTCGAGTACACATTGTATATAAATTACTGAGTATCGACTTATTACAGATTAATAGAATACTGATTACTGCGTCATACATTCAAAGTAATTGAACTAAGTGGGTACCTACATCTGCATGATTATTAGGTTTTAGTAGGCCCTGAAAATACAAGGTACTTACTACTAGTAATATCAATATTGTTCTACATAAATATTAATCAAAAATATGTATTTATTTAACTGTGCTTTTTCTAGGTGTTCATTCAAACTCAAACCATAATAGTACCGAAAATTCACCAAGTAAAAATAAGGTAAAATAAATAACATTTAAAATTTAAAAATATTCATTGCAAATGCTTATTAATAATTAAATAAATTATAATAATTTTCCTCTGATTAACTTACAGTTAACAATGGCAAGTGCAGGTCAAGGTTCTCCACTTAGGTCACAACTAGCTCTAAAACTTAAATCTAATACACCTAAGAAATCTGCACCGACACCTAGTCCTACAGTTCAGGTAATATAAGAAAATCTTTTAGAATTATATGAGATGAAATTTGATTTTTAAATTGTGTTGATATAATCAAAATTCAGCGTATCGCTAATTTTTATTTAATTGCGTTATATTACGAGGGTGGGGTGAAAAGTTCTCGGCCTGACAATATAAGACTATGATTTTCAGTTTAAAAATAATTTTATTTTTGTACGTAGTCACCCTTGACTTTCACTTGGTCCAGCGTTTCTCCAACAGGAGTATTCCTTCCCGGATGTGAGATTCTGGAAGGCTGTGAAAATATGCATCTACAGTTTGCGTAACTTCTTCATTGGATGCGAAGAGCTTTCCAGAAATAAATGGTGATAGTCAGATGGCGCCAAATCTGGGGGATAGGGGGGATAACTGAGCAAATCATACTTTAAATCCCGTAAGTTTCCTATTGCCAACACACCATTGTGGACAGGCGCCTTGTCGTGGTCGAAGATGACTTTTCGTCATCATGCCAAGCCTCTTCTCGCGAATTTCGGCATCCAATTGGTCAAGAAGGTTGGAGTAATATTCGCCTGTAACTGTTCTGCCAATTTCTAGATAATCAATTAACAGGATTCCTTTCGCATCCCAAAAAACGCTGGCCATGACCTTCCCGGCAGATGTGGTTGTCTTCGCTTTCTTTGACGCTGAGCTACCGGCTTCCACCCACTGCTTCGACTGCTGTTTCGTTTCTGGTGTATAGAAGTGAACCCAAGTCTCAGTCATAGTTACAAATCTCCGGACAAAATTGGTCGGATCCCTCTTGAATCTGTCTGTCTGTCTGTCTGTGAAATATTCTTGCAACATTCTACGGACTTAATTTTGATACGCAGTCAGCAAACGGCAACCATCTTGCGCAAATATTTCGCATGCCTAATTCTTCTCGCAAAATGTTTCGCACCCTTTCTTCAGATTTCCCCACTGAAATTTTCGTGGGAGCACACTACTTCAAAGAACAAGTTGAAACTTGCCATACGAACTAATAAGTTGTGCATTTAGGCAGGAAAAATATTTTTTTCCTGCTTGGAACGCTCTATCTATTTTAGGCCGAGAACTTTTCACCCCACTCTAGTATAATAAAATGTGGATTTGGCCTTTTTATCTATTTTTAATCACTATAAATCACACTTTTAATATACATATAGTTGAAAAATAAAATACGTTCATGTGTAATGTTTAATACTACTTTAATTATGCCACAATGAACTGATTTGGGACTTTTCATCCCGGTAATATACATGGTTTCTCTAAAGAGAAACACACACACAAAAACCGCTAAATTTATTTATTTATTTAAAAAAGTGAAAAGCGAGTGATTAAATAGAGATGCGCGCCAAATTTTTTGTTTATTTTAGAATACAAAAATGACAGACGTCTAATTATTATCTGTTTGAGCATAGGTTGTCAAACTCAAATTGACATTGACATATTATTAAAAATATAATTCGATTCGAAATTTCGAATTTCGATTTGAAATGAAAAGTGAAAAGAAAACTCATTTATTGAACTTTCATTTCGGCGCCAAAATTTCATTTCAATAAAAATATTTTTGCAACAAATCATAAACTAATCCAAAACATCGAATCACTATAAAAAATACAGCTAAATAATTGCAGTGTCTCCTGTGCGAATTTAAATCGACATGCCCGCGAAAGTTGGAGGAGCACATAAACAGGGCCCATTTCGATCTCACATCGCCTTCCGTGATGGCTAACGCTAACAGCAACTCTAATATAACGGAAAACGTGACACTGGGGCTTAGTAATGCTACATTAACCCTTGAAAACCCCACCTTGGCGTTGAGCGCTATGGCCCTATCGCCTGGACCTCACGGCTCTAAATTCCAATGTCCGATATGTGAAAGGGACTTCGCTAATGGTTCGGACGTGGAGGTCCATGTTAATGTCGAGCATAAAGATATATTGAGTCCACAGAAGTCGGTGAGTGCCTTTGTTTCATTATATTTTTTATCAGACGGCGTCTCTGGCTAATACTTTGCCTAGCATTAATTCCAGCTGATATATTTTTTATATAAAATCAGATGTGGTGGGTCTAAGCTCCATATTCCCTCTAAAACAAGAAGGGATGTCTGGCTCTTTATAGGACCATGAAATGGGCTGCTAAGGACAATGAATATGATGAATCACCTACCAATGCAGTTGACGATTTTCAACAGCTATACTATAACCACAATGAGCGTATAAATCACTAGTCATTTCACACCTAATAGTAATTATAATTAACTTGTTCTTCAATTAATGAAAATAAATTCTATTAATAAGCTTAGAACTGAGATATAATTGATATATTTTGTATAACATTGTAAATAAACAATACATGTGCTATCTACCTTCTATTGTTATCTATCCCGATGGTCCGCACGGGCTGGGGGGCGTGTAGCGTCGAATGAAAAACCCACGACTGATGCACCTCCTTTCCCTGCATGCACAATTACACGCCCGCGCAGTCTTTCCCCCGTCGCCCGCATATCATGGGAGTGTCATCAACAAACTTGCCAGACTATACATAAGACTGCAACAATTTTTTTCCAAGAGCAGCCTTCATTTCTTCTTCCATGTTAAAAGGGGATACAAAATCTTTTACTTGCCCAAAAATTTTGTACTTAATATTAATGGTGTAATGTTTCAGGATCAAACAGACAATGCCTCTGGTGAGGATGTGGTGATGATGGAGGAGAGTCCTGTGAGCAACTGCCCCGTCTGCTGCCAGCCTTTGCCACTCTCACAGAATGAATTGGTAATTATCTTTTTTTATACACACAGACTAACAGACTTCTGCGACTAAGCCCTATTCAATCCTAGGTTCTGCACCTGATTGGACTTTAATACATGTTGGAGATATGAGGATGTTGCTATTTCAAGATCTAAATCAGTTGTTTTTCTTTTTTCTGAACAAACTAAAGCTTAGTTTGTTGATAGTACTTATAGACCTTAACAACACAGTATAAAAGTGAATAAAAATTATGAAGAAAGTAAAAATGGCTATGTGGCCTTAAAAGTAAGTGCGAGAGGATTAACAGTAAAATCTCTCTATAACTTGCTTAAAGAACTTGGTCTCACTAGAACGGCAGCAAGCTCTATATTAGAAAGGGTATCCAAAGCTGCTCTAGTAGGATCTTACAAAATTTGGAGAACATCATGAGCGGAGAAGGGAAATGTTGGTTAACTGTCAAGGATGTCCTTAACCCTACATCCATCGGTCACAAGTCCAGGGATCTGCTTGGTGTTTTTCTTTCTGCCACACGATGGACCCGACACCCACATGGTGAATCCATGAAATGCTAAGATATTTGTCTCTAGTCTAACATCTTTCTCAATAAATGAATATTTCAGGCATGTTCAACGTAAAAATTATTTTTCTTTATACCTGTAGTTTTTAAGATTGGCGTGTTCAACAAACGCTTTAGCTTTATAATACTTATTAGTTTAGATCTAGGTACTTTCATCTTCTTATAACAGTACACTTACCAATGTGGGGAGTCAATCATTATTGTTCCTATAGTGTTTTTAGTCAATGGTCATATTGCAAAATACTTTGACCAACAACCTATGAAGCATAGGCTTGATTTTTGGACCATGGATTGGACACAGAATGTTGTAATTGCGCCACCACATACTATAAAATGACTGTGTTGTATATTTTTCTTTAATTAATAATTTTTAAAATTAATAAAGGTTAAATCACACTAATATTATAAATGCGACAGTTTATGTGTAAGTGTATATGTTCGTTCCTCCTTTGCGCTGCTGCTACTGAAGCGATTTGGCTGAAATTTGGAATGAAAATAGATTTTTTCTCCACTAACATATAGGCTACTTTCCCGAAAAAATACATGGTTCCCGCAGAATTGTAAATAAATAAAGCGTGATGTCTTATGGTTGTTTGTATCAGATCCAACACATAGAGGAACACTTTGAGAGAGGGGAGGACAGCGGAGCGGCCACACTCACTGCAGCAGAGAGGGAGGCGCAAAGGAATAGAGAGGAACATGAATTTCAACTATTGAGGGTAAGTCATCAAATATATAATATACTATCTGACGCCGCGTGGTTTCACCCGCGTGATTCCCGTTCCCGTAGGAATATGGGGATAATATATAACCTATAGCCTTTCTCTATAAATGGGCTATCTAATAATGAAAGAATTTTTCAAATCGGACCAGTAGTTCCTGAGAATAGCGCGTTCAATCAAACAAACAAACAAACTCTACAGATTTATAATATTAGTATAGATTGAAGCCATCCAGTTAAATTAGCTAACTAATTGGTTATTATAAGCTGCTATTCATTCAAGTTCATGAAAGCGAAGTACATACATATCTTCAAACTCCACTCCAAATGTACCTACCATTGAATAGCTGTTTTCCAAAAGAAGTTACTCAAGCTATTAAATATCTCGAAGGCTCAAACCAAGTATAGAACGACCTGTATCACACTCATTGTCACGAACAAAATTGTCTGTCATTTTCTGAGGAAAACGAGCTTAAATTTTGTATATATCTTATACTAAACTAGAAGATTTTGCCTGTTTTTTACGCAATTCAATTACACAAAAAGGTATTTTTACGGAGCTCTTTAACCGACAAACACAATTACAACTATTTAACATTGATTCTATTCAGACAGTTTTTATAATCACATTAGATTGTTGATCATATACTTAGACAGAAAAGTAATGTTTAATGGGGCAAGTCCTGTACAATAATTGGTCTGAGCTTGAAGTCAAAAAAACTCCAGTATACGACCAAATAGATGATATTTTGTTAAAAAATTGCCACACAAACGAGTCATACTCCAAGTTATTATTTTTAATGCCTGTATTATTCTGGCTAGGTCATTAGCCAGAGTATAATCGCTCAAGTGGTCATGGTGCCAAAACCTGGTAACCACCCCAAGAAACATCATCCTACAGGCACTCTACGCTATTGATAGAAAGACAAACTGCCGGCCTTTATAAAATGTTTTATGTCTGGATATCTCTCTTGGGCCATAGATGAAATGGCGTTAGTTAGGCTATAATATAAGCTTTGTCTCTAGGCTCAGTATGGAATGGAGGAAGATGAGGAAGGCTACACGAGCCGCGCTGCCAGCAGTCTGAAGCGCGCGGTGTACAGCGGGGCGCTCTCCGTAGCAGGCTACTATGAGCGCAGCGTGGGCCTCAAGAAGGCCTCCGCCCAAGGCCTCGACGCTGGATGTTCTAGGACTAATGGTATGGTTAATATTTTTTTTCAGCATTTCACAGCAAATGTGCTATTGAACGATGGGCGATGGAGCGAGTTATGCTTGGAGTATCTCAGCGTGATTGAATCGGAAATGAGGAAATGACGAACCAAAGTCACTGACATAGCTCAGTGAGTCGCGAAGCTGTATTGGCAATGGGTAGGCCACATTGTTCGAAGAGCCGATAAACGTTGGGGTCCCAAAGTTCTGGAATGGCAATACCACACCGGAAAGCGCAGTGTTGATCGACCCCCCACTAGGTGTACTAAGGACATCAAGCGGGTTGCAGGGAGCCGCGGGACCGCTGTGTTTGGATGTCCATGCAAGAGTTATATCCAAAAGTTTACGTCCATCGGCTGATAATGATGGTGCTATTGGAAAAGATCATTTAAGTTGCTCTATTTACTGTTAAAAAAAATCGGTTGTCTGTAAAGTCGGTTTACTGACGATATCTGAACGTGACAACGTCATAAAAAAATACTGATGGAATGGTCGCATTTTTCAAGAGAAAATGGTCGTTTTTATAAAATACTGTTTAATAATCTTCACCTGAATATACTTTATTTCTTGTTAAAAAAAAGTTGGCAACTCTAGAGCGAGGGAACGACGTATGACGTCATCTTTTTTCGAGTGTGCAGCTCCATCGGATTATAATAAAATCTGTTACATAGTAAATCTTATCCCTATATTCTCAACTGCAGGTCTGCTAATCTGATTATAATTTGACCATTGATTGCAAACATCAACAATAATAAAATAATAAATGAAGGGTTTAATACTATTTTGGAACCCTCGTAACTTTAATTTTAAGTTTTCGAATGATTATTGTCACCATTATCTTAAATTTAATATTATTACCTGACGTTTCTAAAGAGCTTGTAAACTAAGCCTATTTGAAATAAATGAATTTTGACTTTGACTTTGACTTTCACTACTAATATTTTGCAGGTATCCTGGAAAGGATAGCCCAACTAAACGGCCAGAACCCTAGCATAGCGAAGACTTACCTGTGCAGTGCGGTGGATCACTACGCCAGCACATATGGGGATCGGGGCTGGGGCTGTGGATATAGGTAATATTCATCATTATCATTTAACCTTATGTGTAGACTTATGGTATCCAGTTATGGAAATATATATAACAATGTATCCGGGTATTTAAAAAATTAGATATTGTGGCATTCAAATGAACTGTATTTTCACTATTATTTAAAAACACACTGAAAGTCTTTTATTATAGAAAATCTGTAATGTTGAACTGTCTGCCATGTTGATCTGTCCGCCATGATATACTGTCTGCCATGTTGAACTGTCCGCCATGATATACGGTCTGTAATGTTGAACTGTCCGCCATGATATACTGTCTGCAATGTTGAACTGTCTGCCATGTTGAACTGTCCGCCATGATATACTGTCTGCAATGTTGAACTGTTTGCCATGTTGAACTGTGCGCCATGTTAAACTTCGCCATGTGGAACTTTCCGCCATATTAAACTGTCCACCATGTTGAACTGTCTGCCATATTAAACTGTCGGCCATGTTGAACTGTCTGCCATATTAAACTGTCCGCCATGTTGAACTGTCCGCCATATTAAACTGTCCGCCGTGTTGAACCGGTCACCACGTTGAAATGTCCGCCATGTTGAACTTTCTGCCATATTAAACAGTCCGCCATGTCGAACTGTCCGCCATATTAAACTGTCCGCCGTGTTAAACCGGTCACCACGTTGAAATGTCCGCCATGTTAAACTGTCTGCCATATTAAACTGTCCGCCATTTTGAACTGTCTGCCATATTAAACAGTCCGCCATGTCGAACTGTCCGCCATATTAAACTGTCCGCCGTGTTGAACCGGTCACCACGTTGAAATGTCCGCCATGTTAAACTGTCCGCCATGTTGAACGGCCGCCATATTGATGCGCAGGAACATGCAAATGGTGCTATCGTCGCTGGTGCGGCACCCGCCGTACGCGGCGCTGCTGGGCGGCGTGACGGAGCGCGAGTGCGAGTGCGTGCCCTCCATCCCCAGCCTGCAGCTGCTGGTGGAGCGCGCCTGGCAGCTCGGCTTCGACACACAGGTACATTCATTACCCATCTGTACTATCCACAGAACGTCATCATCATCATCAGACGATGGACGAACACTTCTAGACATAGGCCTCTTGCATGGACTTCCAAGCACAAGGATCTAGCCGCCAAAAGCCAGTGGCTACGTAGTGCGGGGGCGACCAACACTGCGCTTTCCGGTGCGGGGTCGCCATTCTAGCGCCTTGAGACCCCAACGTCCATCGGCTCTTCGAACTATGTGCCATGCCACTTCAATTTCGCTACTTGCTAGGCTATGTTAGTGACTTTGGATCTGATTCTTGGATTGTTTTATGTTGTTATTTTATTAGATTACTTTGATTTGGATTATACCACAGAACATAGAAAACGTTAAAGCTAACACTTTAGTAATGAAAGTAGCAAGGGGGCAGGGCCTGCAAACTCTCTGTATGAAGACGCTTACGCTTTTGTATTGTAAGAAAACGAACACTGAAGAACAACATATTTATCGAATACACTGAAGAATAATAATATATTAACCTGTACTAGATAACAAGTTAGTCGTATGACCTAAAGCACAGGTTTTTTTAAAGTAAAACTTTTTCAAAAATCAAAAAACAAAGCGTTATCTATGCCGTCAGACATAACTACATCACAACAGGTGCTTGAAGAGTAGAAAAAGGGATTGTTTCAAAGTTCTGAAAAAACGCCATCTACTGGTAGTTTAACATAACAAACACTGTTACACTATGCCTGTAATGGCAGCACGCATTTTAAAAGCCTCGCGCGATTACTTTTTTCGTAACGCATTCATCAACTTACTCTCCAAGTCAAGCATACATAAAGAGGTTTTACATAAAAAATGGAGTGGATTTAGTTGAGTAAGTATTTCTATTAATACTCAAAATGTAATTTTGTCGCCAGGGTTCGGAACAATTAGGCTGTAAGCTACACAACACGAGGAAATGGATCGGTGCTTGCGAGGTGGTCACTGTATTGTCTTCACTTAGGATAAGGTAAAATTATTTCTAGTTGTCTATTCACAGATGGCGCTTTTTAGTATTTATTTATTTGTTATTTATTTATATTTTATTTGTACACCACAAAATAAGAAAAAACAAAAATAGTAAGACAGAAAAAAGTATAGCACAGACATACAGGATAAACTATAGCCTATAAGTTAGCACTCAGGCATAGTACTCAAATTGAATCAGTAGTTTCAAAGTTATTGAATAAACTTTGAAACTACTGATTCAATTTGAGTACACAAACAATCAAATCTTACATCTTTATGTTATTAGTATAGATTAAAACAGGTGTCCAGGGCTACTTTGGTGTGATCTTGCCAGGTATGGATAAGGAGAACAGGGATAAATGATATCTGACTGATTATCAGAGGTTAGATATAATCAGGGAGAACAAAATGGAATATGTTAATGGATACCTTAACCCTACACCCACCAGTCACAAGTCCGGGAATCTCCGAGGTTTTCCCCCTGCCTCACGATGGACTCACCCAAACGCTGTGAATTATAATTTTGTTCAACATTGTTGTTTCTTAAACCACGGATTAGTTATATAAAGATATTTATGTTTTGTTGATGATCAGGTGTCAGCTAATAGACTTCCACAAGCCGACGGCGGGCGACGGCAGCCACCCCGCGCTGTTCGACTGGGTGCTGCGCTACTTCCAGAACGAGCCCGGCGCGTTCAAGCCGCCGCTCTATCTGCAGCATCAAGGTCAGAACCTCAGACCAATTACTGTATAGGACCTGCCTCGCTAGACGTTACTTTTCTGTCAAAGTATATGATCAACGATCTAATGCGATTATAAAAAGTGTCTCTATAGAATCGATGTTAAATAGTTGTAATCGTGTTCGTCGGTTAAAGCTCCGTAAAAATACCTTTTTGTGTAATTGAATTGTGTAAAAAACGGGCAAAAACTTCTAGTTTAGTATAAGATATACACCAAATCTAAGTGCGTTTTCCTCAGAAAATGACAGATAATTTTGTTCGTGACTAAGAGTGCGATACAGGTCTTTCTATAATTGGTCTGAGAGGTGAACTAGTTTACTGCTGCCTGTTTGTGTCTGTCACTTGCCAGTTAACAGACTTCCGTAAGCTTATAGCTTGAGCTGGCAGCCATTCAGCAAAAAGACCTCGTCAAAATATAATATAAAACGAATGTGCTGTAGAAAACACGACTGAAGTAAAACTTCTATATAAAAAAAAATAAAGCGCCATCTATGAGTCTCAGGAATAACTGCATCGCAACAGGTTCGTGAAATGTACAATAAGGGATTGTTTCAAAGTTCTCTAAGAACGCCATCTACTGGTAGTTTAAAATAAGAAACACTGTTTCACTATGCCTGTAGATGGAAGCACGTTTCTCCCAATTACAATTTTCGTAACGCATTCACTAACTTACTCATCAAGTCAATCATGAGCAAAGAAGTTTTACTTCATTTAAAAATATAATTGCTTCATAATAGATTCACATTCATAATCATATTCACATTCATAATAAGATATTAAGTTTCAACAGCTCAATGGTAAAGGGGTCGGACTCATCACTGGGAGATAGTGGTTTGATTCTCGCGTGCTGGGCTCTTGATTGTCGTACCCACTCCTAACACAGTATTTTCGAAAATTTTGAGACAAAAGAGAATTTTTTTTTTAAGCAAAAATTTACTTTCATCTTAACACTGTTCTGAGTCAGTTTTTAATACTTAGGTTATACGTTACAGGTCACTCGCGAACAATAATAGGTTACGAGAGACACAAGGACGGCAAGGCTACTCTACTAGTGTTGGACCCGTCGCACTCTCCGGCGCAGGTGAGTTACTGATACGATTGACATCAGCATCGAGAATCGAGATATGGAGCTCAGACCACACTGTTCACAATTAAAATTTTCCGGTTGCTAATTATAGGAGTTCATCGTATAATACCAACCGTAATGGTTGGTATTATCATTCGTTATTTATGTTTTTGTGGACAGTGATGGTATAAATTAGAGCGAATTTTGATGACTTCAGCTCAGTTTTTTGTTAGGCAGCGTGGACACCGTCACGCTGCTAGTCGCGTTAGTGATTTTGTGCAATAATGTTTCGTAGTGTAATTATTGATCTTAAGTTGTTTAGTGTGGGCATGGAGAACATGTCGGGTAGGAGACGTGAGTGTTTATGCGTTCTAAAGGAATCCCTCAAACCTACACCCAAGGTCACAAGTCCTGGGACTTGCTCGAAGTCCTCTACCACAAAATGATGGTTTATATATCTACTAAATTGCTCTACTTTAGTCTGGCAAGTTCGTTGATGACACTCCCATGATATGCGGGCGACGGGGGGAAAGACTGCGCGGGTGTGAAATCGTGCGTGCGGGGAATTGAGGTGCATCAGTCGTGGGGTTCTTGAGTTTATTAAGGTTATACATGTAGTATAAATAAGAGTCACAGTGGAATTGCTAAGTTTTATTAAAACAATCAGAGCTAATTTACATTTTGCGTGTTCCCTATCGCAGAGCTGGCGGAAAGCGTGATTGTCACAGACAATATATTATAAACTAAGATGACATTGACAATTGACATTAATAGGTACACTATGGTTGTGAGTGCAGACAGATAATTATAAAATAATTAAGATTAGCAATATATTAATATTGCCTGCCCAATTGCAATTATCACTTTACAACACTTCCCCTCATGCGTAACATGAGAACAAATCTCTACAATGCAGGATTATACAAAACATAAAAATTAACAACTCAGGTTAATAACAAAAATAATCTCTACATTGCCCATCTCATATCTAGCATGATAGTATAAGTGGTACAACAGACTCACAATTATAAGGATACCAATACTCACAAGAACAGATGCCTATGATTCTACATCTTTCATACCCAAGTCATTAACAAAACCTAAAAATTTATGATTAGTTAAAGGTTTTGTAAACATGTCAGCTAACATTTTTTCAGTGGGTAAATAGCTGACTGTGACATCCGTTTTTCTAATAAAATCCTTAACAAAATGGTAACGAAGGTCAATGTGCTTTGTCTTCTTGTGGCAATATTCATTGGTTTCAAGCAATTTGATTGCACTTTGATTATCACTAAAGATTCGACAATTAAAATGTTTCACAAAAATTTCATACAAGAAATTTCTAAGAAAACACACTTCTTTGCATGAATCACTTAGGGCTAAGTACTCGGCTTCAGTACTTGAAAGCGCAATACATCGCTGTTTGCGCGACTCCCAATGCACAGTAGAGCCGCCAATTTTAACTATATATCCACTATAAGACCGTCTGTCTACGACATCATTGGCCCAGTCGGCATCTGCAAAAACTGTTAAATCAAAAGTACCAGATTTAACGAAAACTAATTTCTTATCTTTAGTGCCATTTAAATATCTTAATATTCTTTTTGCAGCCAGCCAATGATCTCGTGTAAATGCAGTATTAAATTGGCTTAAATGACTAAGAGCATAAGTAATATCAGGCCTTGAACATACTGACAAATACATTAAGCTTCCAATCAACTCTCGATATGGATACATACTATCCTCTACAATATTGTTACATGAGCCTTTTTCCAACTTATTAGCAACCATAGGTGTAGAGGCACTCTTACAATTTGTCATACCAAAACGCTTTAATAACTTGTTAATATAGTCTGATTGGTCAAATGTTATAGTCCCATTGGCTCTATCTCTATGTATTTTCATACCCAAACAATTTTTTAAAATGCCTAGGCGTTTAACACTAAATTCAGATTCTAGCAAGTCATACAAGTTTTCCTTATCCTTAGAACTATTACTAAAGATATAAAAGTCATCAACATATAATGCCAGAATCGTTAATTGCTTGTTATTTCTTTTTATATAAACACATGGCTCACATCTATTTTGTACATAACCATTGTTAGTCAACAAAACGTTTACACTATTATTCCACAGCCTACTTGCCTGTTTAAGGCCATATAAACATTTCTGTAACAAACAAACTTTAGTCTTATCATATGAGAACCCTAAAGGCTGTTCCATATAAATAATTTCATCAAGACTACTATGTAAGAAGGCTGTGTTTACGTCCACATGTTCTATGTCCATATTTAATTCATTAGCAATACAAAACAAAATTCTAAGAGAAGTATGACGTACTACCGGTGAAAAAGTTTCAGAGTAGTCAACACCCGGTTTTTGACTAAAACCTCTTGCCACAAGACGTGCTTTATATTTTGTACTGTTACCTGACTCATCAGATTTTAATTTATAAACCCATTTGGAACTAACTATATTGCAGTCCTTTGGTCTATCAACTAATTGCCAAACATTATGTTTTATTAAAGAATTATATTCATCACGCATTGCTGTGAGCCAACAATCTCTATTAGGACTTGCCATTGCCTCATCATAAGATTGAGGTTCATCATAGATAAACCATTGACAAAGAAAAGATACATCTGATGAATCAGATAAGTCATAATCTTTATACCTATCTGGCTTTTTATTCCGAGTGGAACGAACCAGTCGTTCGCAACTGGTACTGGGAACCTGTAGCACTAAACCTTCCCCTCGAACGATAGTCTCGTTCCATACCATTGCATCTGACTGATTACTGTCTCTTTCACTCAGCACACTCTCCTCAGCACTTTGGAAGGAAGATTCCCCTGAAACTGGAGACAAAAATTCATTATTCCGCTCAGATTGACTAGAATTAATGACCATGTCATTTTCATGATTGCATGGACTATTGCTTTGCAAATCCATGTTATTTTCATTTGGACCTATGCTTTGCATATCCACATTATTATTAATATTTCTATTTTCAGTTGGAACCATGCTTTGCAAATCCAAACCTGAATAATTTTCATTTATAGGGTTGCTTTGCATACCTATATTATTATAAATAAAATTATTATTATTACTACTATCACAGTGTATCATTGTATTATCACAGTGGTTTAAGAAATGGTTTTCAAAAAATATTACATTTCTGGAAACAATTATCTGCTTAGGGTTAGTGGGGTCAATCAATCTATAGCCCTTAGTGTTCTCACAATATCCTACAAAGATGCAAGATCTTGATTTAGAATCAAGCTTATCTCTTTTTACCTGTGGAATAAGTGTCATAGCTAGACAACCAAAAACACGTAAATGGCTCAGGTTGACTTTGTTACCTGTCCATGCCTCCTCTGGAGTTTTATTGGGAACTGCTGCTGTAGGGCTTCTGTTCTTAAGATATATAGCTGTAATTACAGCTTCTCCCCAATACTCTTTAGGAAGACTAGCTTCACGAAGCATACAGCGAACTTTCTCAAAAAGTGTCCGGTTAAGTCTCTCAGAGACACCGTTTTGAGACGGACTATAAGGAGCAGTAGTTTGATGAACTATACCCTCACTCTGTAAATATTTAGAGAAATAAGCACTGCAATACTCTCCACCCCTATCAGTTCGCAGACATTTTATAGAAAACCCAGTTTGCTTTTCAACAGTTGCTTTAAAATATTTAAATTTGGACAAAACTTCGGATTTATATTTTAATAAATAGCCATATGTTTTTCTAGAAAAATCATCGGTAAACGTTACCAGATATCTAGACTCACCCAGACTACATACAGGCATCGGACCACACACATCAGAATGAACAAGCTCCAACAACTGCTTGGAACGTTTTGCTTCACCCCTAGGAAAACTTTGCACTGCTTGCTTCCCCTCAACGCATGTTACACACTTGTTAGTGATTGCACCATGCTGAGTCGAGTGAATATTAACACCAAAAGCGAGTTTACAGAGAACACTTACCCCATGATGACTCAAATGTCCAAGCCGCTTATGCCATAAGCACAAGTCAGGTGTAACTTTGGCATTTTCCGTTGTGTCAAGCGAACTTTGTGGCTGGGACACAATATTCACATTGGTTACAGCTAAAGACTGCTCCTGTGAATCATATAAAACATTGTCCAAAATATAAATACCCCCCTGTCTGGTGGCAGATACAACAAGAACTTCCCCTTTGAAAACATAACATTTAGTATTATTAAATTTAACAGACAAAGCCTTCTCACATAATTTATATACACTAATTAAATTTGTTGAGAGGTCAGGTACATATAAAACGTCTGTAACTAATTGTGTCTTGTTATTTTTCATAGGAATCTTAACACTACCGTAACCTAGACATCTTAAGGTTGTACCATCAGCAACTTGTACAGTTCTATCACAATTTGTAATATAACTAAACCACTTTATTTCTTTACACATGTGCATAGACGCGCCTGAATCCACAATCCAGTCCTTGTTCTCGAAGACACCAAAACAGTTGGCCACCAATGCTGTTGTTGTGTTGCCTCGCTGTTCTTTCTTGTATTTAAAACATTTTGATTTTTTGTGTCCACTGCGTTGGCAAAAATCACAAACAGGTACCTTTTTAGCCTTACGGTATTGTTGCTTTGACAAAAGGGCCATATCGTCTCTGCTTTCAGTCCTTCGTCGACGTTCTTCTTCTTGCAACAACCTGGTTCGTACTAAATCACTGGATATTATACCTGTGTAGGCAACCGCTTCGAGACTGGAAACTATTATATCATATTCTTGTGGAAGGCCGCTTAAAATTATCTCCGCCACTTCAGCATCCTCTATGGTACGACCAATATCTACCAATTGTTGTACAAGAGTGGTAATATGTTCAAAGTATTTCTCCATACTATTAAAATCGGCATATGAAGCGTGATGTAATAGTCTCAACAATGCGACACGCCTCCCGAATCCTTTGTCTTCAAAGACTGAGCTTAATTTGTTCCACGCTTGCTTTGCTGTAGTAACATTTCGTATATATTGCACACATATAGGTTTAACAGATAAACTTATACGAGCGAGCGCGCGTAAATCCTTTGCAGGATCGACAGGCTCAGCTCCTTCAACACAAGACCACAAATCTTCTATGATGAGTAAGTGACGCATGTTAAATTTCCAGATTACATAATTACTCACGCCTTCTAGCTTTTCATGATGCAGATATCCACTCGCAACAGGATTCGCAGAAGCCATTTTTGATGAGCTCTGATGACAATGGGTGACAACGTGTTACCACGCGGTCCACGCAGTAGATGTATTTTCTCAAAATTTTCACCAAATCTTGTAAATCGCGTGATCGGCCTATAACCTCTTGAGTTTATTAAGGTTATACATGTAGTATAAATAAGAGTCACAGTGGAATTGCTAAGTTTTATTAAAACAATCAGAGCTAATTTACATTTTGCGTGTTCCCTATCGCAGAGCTGGCGGAAAGCGTGATTGTCACAGACAATATATTATAAACTAAGATGACATTGACAATTGACATTAATAGGTACACTATGGTTGTGAGTGCAGACAGATAATTATAAAATAATTAAGATTAGCAATATATTAATATTGCCTGCCCAATTGCAATTATCACTTTACAACAGGGGTTTCATTAATCGCTACACGCCCCCCGGCCCGCGCGGACAATCGGGAGTGTTACGAACCAAGTTGCCTAGCTATAATCTAAGAAGAGCGTGACGTCACAATCCTATCGGATTTACTTTGGGGCGTTTTTAAACGATCTTCGGCAGCGCTGTAAAAATGTCCCTATATCGTATATCGTAGTTATTGCAGATACACAGTTGCTTCTACTAAATTGCTCTACTAGTAGCATACTATTCAGTACTATTCAGTTTGGATCGTGCCGCGATGCAAGAACCAGCTCATGACTAAGGGCCCCGTATGGGTTCGAAACTAGTCGGGCATACTCCGACCTAATATGACGTGAGTTTTAGCCGTGTTTCATAATCAATTAATATGAATAACACTCACGATAGTTTAAATTCTAAAATAGTAGCATACTTCTAATTTAATCAATAAAATAAAATTGTCAAATACATTCCAGGTACGGCAAGTGGTGTGCGGCAGCGCGTCAGGCAGCGCGACAGCGTTGCGACTGTTGCGTCGCGGCGCGTCAGCCTTGCGCGCCAAGCAGTACCAGTTGTTGTGCGTCAACGGGGTCATGGCGTCCGACAACGAGTATCAGGTAATGAAACAGATATTACAACTTTAATCTAATACACATTATAAATATTATTATTACGCATCGCAGATATTCAAACGTAATGCAGATATTAATTACGCATTACTTATATAATATAATCATTACGTATTACAAATATGACAGCTATCATATAATATATTTATTACGTGTTATATATAGCCACCACATATAACATATCTCATCACGCTTTACATCACACTCATATTATATAGGCGAAGGTTTGTGTGTGTACATGTTTGTTCCTCCTTTACGCTGCGGCTACTAAAGCGATTTGACTCAAATTTGGAATAGGAATAGATTTCACTCTTGATCAACACATAGGATACTTTTCATTCCGGAATTTGTGAAAAACTGAAATCCACGCGGACAAAGTCGCGGGCATCCGCTAGTATATTGTAAGTTACGATCATTGCGAGTTACAACCATTATGCATTACAGATATTACAGCCATGACGAATTAGGTGCTACATATTTTTTAGTTGTTGCACATTACAAAAAGTTATAACGCGTTATAGATATTTCAGCTATTACACGTTACATATACTATGCACAAAAATTAAGGGAGCAGAAAAAAAATCCAAATTTTTGGGGCTGTAACTTACACAAAAATGGTCGTACAGCAAAAAAATAAAAATCAAATTGTAGCTCTAAGTGTTTAGTTTTTGGATCTGAGTTTGAAAATTTCTTTTTTGAAAATATTTTTCGAGTAATCATAAGAAAACCACCGAAAAAAAAATTATCGAAATTTTTTTGGTTTTTTTTTTTAATCTACGGACGTGGAAAAAATTTTTTCGACTCAACCTCCATATGGACCGGATAGCTTGTTTATTCAGATTTAATTTCGTTTAAATGATTGAAAAAAATTTTTTTCAATCATTACATGAATTTGAAAAAGCATCCAAAAAAGGGCTTTTTGTCGTTTTTTGGAAAATCAAGCGCCCAATCAAAAATATTGCGGAAACCACTGACGTTAAGTGTGCCTTTTACTGTTCAATATACTCACAAAAACCCTACAAAGTTTCAATTCAATCCAGCCAACCGTTTTTTTTCCCACTTGATCGAATTTTTGAAAAAATTAAGGGAGCAAGAATTTCGCTCTGAATATCATAATTTTTTTTTTTCTTAAATTTTTCAAGTCACTAATACAGAATTGAGAGAAAAATGAAAAAAAAAAATTTTTCATTTTTGATAAAAATTATGACATTTTCAGAGCGAAATTCTTGCTCCTTTAATTTTTTCAAAAATTCGATCAAGTGGGAAAAAAAAGCGGTTAGCTGGATTGAATTGAAATTGGTTTTTGTGGGTGTGGGTGGGCAATCCGGTTCATATAGAGGTTGAGTCGAAAAAAATTTTTCCACGTCCGTAGATTAAAAAAAAAACCAAAAAAATTTCGAAAAATTTTTTTTCGGTGGTTTTCTTATGAATACTCGAAAAATATTTTCAAAAAAAAATTTTCAAACTCAGATCCAAAAACTAAACACTTAGAGCTACAATTTGCTTTTTATTTTTTTGCTGTACGACCATTTTTGTATAAGTTACAGCCTGTTGAAAATACCCCAAAAATTTGGATTTTTTTCTGCTCCCTTAATTTTTGTGCATAGTATATATTATTATCATAATTACTCATAACATTAATATGCTACGCGTAATTATGACTATAATAAATGTATGCGTAATGCGTAATAGTTTTAATATAATTATTACAACCATTACGCATTACATATAAAACAGACATTACGCATTATCTATATTATGGATTTTAACGCTTGTACTAAAAAATAAATCACATATTTATAGTAATTAAACATACATTATCCCTTCCAGGCCAGTAAAGTTCTACAATCAGTGCGCATACCGTAGGAACCGGACTATATCCACGCCTCATCTATACAATATACATTATACATATTTAGTATACAAGTACCGTCGCTTCTTACACCTTGTATAACCCACCAATAGGCTAGTTGACACTTTTTTTAAAAGGGTCTTAAATTGTTCATTAGCGTTCTACTATATTGAAAAAAAAAATACTATATTTTTTTGAGACATGAATACATTAAAAATTAAATCTTTAAATAATTATTTGACAATTAAAACGCTGTCGGCCATGATGGTCTATGTTTTAACTGTTTCATGACGTCACTTTAACTTTAGTGTTAACGTGACGTCATGAAACAAACGGAGTGTTTGACAAAATGAGTAGTTATCAATAACATCGTGACGTCACAAAATGGACGACAGCGTTTTTGACGTTTGGAAAAATTTATTAAATTACATAATTTATAAACATAATTTTTAAATTGAGTCTTCTGTGAAATCCTTTTATTAATTGATATCGATATATTTCGGGCCCTTATTCCATGTAATACACGAAATTAATATTGTTTATTATTAAATTTGATATGAGTCAACTATCCTATTGTAACTTTAGTTAGTTAGTTAGTATTAGTTATACATTTACTTTGCTAGTGTTGTTGGATACTTACAAGCATAGAGACCAGTAGCGAAGACTGAAATATTCTCGTAGGTAACCCGTTCATGTGGGTTTTAGTCTGAATGTGTTTTTGACTGAGACTGACGTTAAATTATTTGCAACCGTAAAACTCGTGGTTTCTTAAAAGGTAACCCGGTAGGAATCGGGTTGTTAGGAACCATCGCCCCTGATAGAGCCTTAATAGCTCAACGGTAAGAGCTGACGGACTCCTCACCGAGGGGTGGCGGTTCGATCCCCGCCCCGTAGGTCTATTGTCGTATCCACTCCTAACAGTCTTTTCCCGACTAATCGGAGGGGGATGAGAATATTGATAATTGATCATACATATAATCTTCAAAGATACAAATATGCACTACCTACTCAGGACTCTTTATAACCTAAATTGACGAAGGAAACCTCCATTTTGCGGAATGTGTATGTATTTTTACCTATATTTGTATTATCTGCCCAACTGCCTACCCTAGTTAAAATTGTGTGCACGCAGCTGATTCGTAAATAAACGTTCGATTATAAATAAACCTTAAATGAATTATTTTTTTTAAGCAAATTTATATTTTTCATTTACTTAATAGAGAGAATTAATGGATTTTTAATTTATTTATTTTATTTAACATACATTTTGTTAATACTATTTTAAGGATATTTTTGTACAGTGTAAAAAGATTTTCAATTTCAAAAAAAATAGATTTCTGTTACAACTCAAGTTAAAATTATTCATACGGTATTTGCTTTTTATTGTTTGATGTGATGCAGATTTATGCTAGCAATCGGTTCAGGTTTCTCCTGAAAACCAGACAGAATGTCACAAACTCTAAAATTGTATATTATAACTTTTATATAGTTTTTACAAAAAAAAAATAATTGAAAGCGACTTATTAGGCCACAATAAAGAATCAATCAAAAAAGTAAAATCAAAAAGTTTCTGAACTGTTGATAGAGTCACTGGACACTCAGACTCGATTCTTAAAAAAGTGCATTTATAAATGTACTGGAAATAAATGAATTTGATATGTCAAATACATATAATATTCAGTAATCAACAACACTAGTTAAAAGTATTTTAAAGAAATTACACAATTATTACTTAGTCTTTATTTTTACCAAAACATGTATTATTTAAAGTTTATTCTACCTCAATAATATGATTTGTCAATTAAATGTACTCAATAATATATGTTGTATTTGTCAATTTCGTTTATCTATTATTATTAATAATTAGTTAAGTTTAAATTAAATTCTATTTACAACGTCCCACACACTAACCTATTTATTAATCACAACGATCTTTATTTACAATTATTATTATCAATTAAATTAATGAAATGAAAATAAAATTGCTCGAGAAAAAATTAATTTTAAGTAGATATTTAGAAATTGCTGACGCATTATTGCAAGTCTTTATAAATATTATGTTTTAAGATAAAGGTAGTAATTAGTTGACTATAGTAATTGATATTTTTAATAAAAAGTTAATAAATAGTCCAATGAGAGAGATGAACAATACAATCATTCGGTTTTTAGACTATTGTCATGATTGTATAGTCTATCGCTGGACTATGATGAACTAATTCTGGTAAATGTAATATTTTATGAGAAAAGTTAAATAATAGAATGCAAAAATAATTAATAACACTAACTAAACCCAGACAGTTATTTCATATATAATAATAATAATAATCGTATGTATATGTTTTGCAATAATGCGTTGTGCAGAAAAACGAGTTACGTATTACAATAATATTATTATAGATATTTAATAACTAATTATAGTAATTTCATTGATATACTAAAAACCAAGATACACCATCACGGCATGTTTTGTAAAAGTACGCACGATTTATGTTACTCATGGATCTTGAAAATTTTGATAAATAAATAAATGAAAAAATTAATTCAAAACATATAAAAAAGAATAGTTAGTTTATAGAACCATTTAAAAGCGTTAAAAGTCAACCTATTATAATAACAATATTCTATCGATAATTTTCTTTACAATACATAACAGTAATTTATAACATTAGAAAGTATTTATTTGCTGAAATATTTTTTCAAAAAAACAAAAAAAAATGTGGTGACATTTTTGTTATGTTACACATTACACTATATATGATGACTTCTCTGACAGCTGTAAACGTGTTGATTTTTAAATATGAGGTCCTTCATTAAATTCTCGTTAATTGAATAATTTAAAACCACTAAATTGGCTCTGGTTTAGCTTTAGTTAGCCAGTAAAGACTTATTTATTCATATTATTTTTTTATAAAAACAATAAATGTCGGAAAATGCCCAACTAGTTTAGGCTCAAAACTAGCCTGGCATACTTCGACATTTTATTAGGCGTGTTTTTTAATATTAAATTAATAATCATTCGTTTGTCGAAATTACGCATCGCTAAAAAAGTTTTGCTTCTATCCAATGATTGTGTATCTTTGTTTTTAGCATATCAATGAGTACATACATAAAATGCATCAGCATTGAGCCTTCGAGTATGTATGACGTAGTGTAAGTCACCTACCGCTTAAGTCACCACACCGTCGAGCAACATCTGATACAAGGCATGTGACGTCACACGTCAATTACTGTGAAGCTTTTAGTTGGACGTGAATGCAAAGTTAGTTGCCATCTTGAATGCAAGTTGGAATTCGGTGCCAACTTGGTCGCCACATTGGATGCAAGTTGGACGTGGATGCCAACTATGTAGCTACATTGGATGCAAGTTGGACGTGGATGCCAACTTTGTAGCTACATTGGATGCAAGTTGGACGTGGATGCCAACTTTATAGCTTCATTGGATGCAAATTGGACGTGTTCGTGTAGCTGGTCAGATGTTTTGCAGACGGTACTTTTATTTTGCACTACCGCTATAGTTCCTAAAGGAATTGCGTAGACGTAGAGACGTACGGTTGGACGAACAGTGTTGTAAGTGAAACGCGCCACAATAAGGAAAAAACTTAAATAATCCACAAAAAAAAATTTAATTACTTTTCTTTTTTATTTATTTTATAAGTTGACAGTAAAAATTCTTATTATGAGTCTAATAAATAGTGTTTGGCCCCAGAAACAAAATTCATGTCATAAAAAAAAACAAAAAATAAAAAAAAAATTGGTGTGTAGGTCTGAAGACTATTATAGTCTTCAGGCCTAGTTGTTGACAATATTCAAATTTCAAATAATTCTGCATAAATCAATTTGCAATCTTTTGTCTTTACTATGACATGTTTTTTTTGTTTATTCTTAGGCTCATTTCTTTAATCAAAGTTTTTTTTTTAACTTTTTTAAACTTTTTACTGAAAAAAAACTTAACTTTTTTTGTGGCTCGTTTTACAAATTTATGAATATGGTTGGAATGGAACAAAATAATATGGTGCCTGGATAATAAATTTCTTTGTTTTTGTATAAAACGTTTGTCGTAGCTTGAATTTAAAGTTGTATAAAATTAATTGTAATAATTAATAATTATCATGTACTTTGAAAATGAAAGTTGCTTGGTTGTCTTGAAGAAGAAATCTATTAAAAATAATTTTTAAATTTATTCTATTGGATTTCATAATAATATGATTATTTGTAAAGATAAATCTTTAACAAATGATTTTGATGTTGATTATTTTAAGTTTAATTTTTTTTTAATTATGGTTGGTAAGTATGAAATAACGTGTCTTTAAAATTGATTTTATGCTATTCATTTTAATAAATTCCGTTTTTAATTTTAATAAAAAATCAACTTTGTTACTTGAAGCGTAAGGTTAATTTTAATGCTGCATGTTTGAATACTCAACGTCGATAATACTTAATAATTAAAAAATAATTATTTATTTTAATTTATTTATTCCTTAAGTTACGAATTTGTGAATAAGTAAATAATTAGTTAATTAATAATTATTAATGTCAATTAATCGACAATTTTCTCATATTTATTAAATATTTGAATTTCTTAAACCTGTAGATGTATATTATTTTTGTTTGTAAATTGTTGTGTAATTGTAGTGAATCGACCAATCGTTATTTCTCTACTTACTGTTTGAATAATTTCTAGTCTTAACGATTGGTATTTTGAATCTGTGATCGGAAATGTCGTGTCATGTCGAATGCTGTTGTGAAGGTCGTATAAGGTAATAGCTCATTACAACCGAATAGTACTCGACTCGTTTTTTTCGCCAGTAAGCCTAAGATGCGCCAACGACATCTCTAGTGAAGAAAAAAAGACACTTAACTGTCGACCAATAGCATTGAAATGTAAAATATCACTCTATTTCATTATGACGGGACAAAAAAGAAAAAAAATTCGACGGCGCCACTATTACGTCGACAATATGTCTTTTTGTCTTCATTAGATATCACGTGGCACGCATCTTAGTAAACTATACATATATGCTCAGTATCACTACATCGACTTCGTAGCGTCATAGGTCTGCAAGATGGTTGAGTCTGAGCTAAGCCTTGTTTGCGCAAATATGTAAGAGCTGGACTCAATGTCCAGAATTGTTTTAAAATCCTCACTCGTCAGTGATTTTTTTCCTGCCACATAATATTCCTACCCATCAGTGATATTTTCCTGCCACATAATATCCTTTACTCGTCAGTGATATTTTCCTGCCACATAATATTCCTACCTATCAGTGATATTTTCCTGTCACATACCTAATTTTCCTACCCATCAGTGATATTCTCCTGTCACATAAAATTCCTACCCATCAGTGATATTTTCCTGCCACATAATATCCTTTACCCGTCAGTGATGTTTTCCTGTCACAATATTCCTACCCATCGGTGATATTTTCCTGCCACATAATACTCCTACCCATCAGTGATATTTTCCTGCCACATAATATCCTTTACCAGTCAGTGATATTTTCCTGTCACATAATATTCCTAACTATCAGTGATATTTTCCTGCCACATAGTATTCCTACCTATCAGTGATATTTTCCTGCCACATAATATCCTTTGCCCGTCAGTGATGTTTTCCTGTCACATAATATTCCTACCTATCAGTGGTATTTTCCTGCCACATAGTATTCCAACCTATCAGTGATATTTTCCTGTCACATAATAACCTTTACTCGTCAGTGATATTTTCCTGTCACATAGTATTCCTACCCATCAGTGACATTTTCCTGTCACGTAATATTCAGCTGTTTTCGTAATGTGTGGCACCTGATTTTTAAAGGAAAGTATTAATAAAACAATAGGAAATAGCACGCGGTAGTTCTTGAATAACCATGCCATAAAGACCTATAGAAGCATTTTGATTTAATTTGCTCGGAAAGAATCATACTAGCAATTTCTCTTTTGTGAGTCGTAATCCTCATTTGTGAGGGTCGTGACCTACACATTATGGCAATTCATAAAAGGCTTGTAATTAATGCATTACAAACCATTATTATAATAGTATAAGAGTGGAATTATTAGATGTTGTAGGGAAACCCCCAGGGGATCATTTAGCCGCTGAGTGTCGAATTTTAACACTATTTGTTTGAGAATTTCACACTCAGCGGGTGAATGATCCCCTGGGGGTGCACCTAGAACGTCTACGAATACCATTGTTAATATTTTTTATCATAATTTTTGATGAAGCAGATTTCAAAAGCATGCCCAGTTTAACAATTTGCTTGTCGTATGTCACATATGTTTCAATGTTTAACTATTATCTACTACTTGGACAGGGAAATAATTAAGAAAATAGTTGACTATTTTATTTATTTAATATAACTTAAATGACATTCCACATACCTAATGTATTATATAACTTAAATAGGATTAACGATGCACTCATTCATGTGATATTTATGCAAATACAGAAGGATTTTTGCTTATATTTTGTAATTAAATGCGATTTTGATGGAAAATTCCGCACTCACTGATTGGAAATCCGTGTAAATTAATGAACAATTTTACATTTATTTATTATTTGGTATTTTTAATGTAAAAAAAAAATAAAAAAATATATTTTATTTTATTTTTATTTTTAATGTAAATTTTTCCACAGCTAATTTAAAATCCGCTTACATTAGGTATCGTTATGGTGCTTAAAGATTCATATACATACATATATAACATCTAAAATAAAATATCAAATGTAATAGTAAAAGTCGCAGTAAAAGTCGTCGAAGTAAAGAAATGTTTTACAATTCATGAAAAATAATATTTTTTAATATTTCAAAAAATACCAAAATACCTAAACTTGTTGCCTAGAACCTAAAAATTTTACGTTCTCGTAAAAAAGCCTAAAAATTAAATGAAAAAATTAAATTGATTAAATTCATTGACGTTATACAATTTTACATAACACGGATTCTATGTATGAGTGTTGAATTTTTGTCGAAAACGTATTTTATGTAATTTATATACATATATAAGTACATAAGGCTTTGTCATTAATATATTATAGAAATCCTGTGATAGGTCAATCGTAACTAAGTATCCGGGTCATGTACATTGTTTATTACTTGAAAAATACTGAAAATAACTGACACAAAAAATATATACTCAGTGGCACAATTATCCGCCCACTTTTATATACTCGCGTCATATTAAAGTGGGCGGATAATTGTACCTCTGAGTATATTTAACCCCTATAACAATTTATCTAATTAATTGACCAATGATTATAATTATATCTATTAATCAATGATCATTTCAAGCTCAGAGCTGTCTTTCGTCCCAAAGCAATGAAAGAGAGCATGAAATCAGTTTTTTTTTATTCTTTACAAGTTAGTTTTTGACTACAATGTCACAACTGATGGTAAGTGATGATGCAATTTAAGATAGAAGCGGGCTAACTTGTTAGGAGAAAATCCACACCCCTTTCGGTTTCGACACGACATCGTACCGGAACGTTCAAACACTTGGCGGTACGTTTTCGCTGGTAGGGTGGTACTAGCCACTGTCGCCGATCTCTCTTTCTTTGCGATGGGAAGAAAGAGAAAGCGATATGTAAATAAAATGATCTCGTTATTTCAACTTAGGCCTGCTGGTTAATTTCTTTTTAATTAGTCAAACACTTGAAATATTACATTGTATAATAATAAGTATGTATTTTAAATTACAAAACTTCAGCAGATTGTCGAAACTCACTGTTAAGAGTTACATAAGACAAAAACTAACTCTTAATTGTAATTTATATTCTCTGTCTGTCATTTTTACAATTCAAAATTGGTCATTTTTACAATTCAAAATCAGTCTGTCATTTTCAAAAAAAAGTGATATGTTGTCATTGTTATCCTCCTCTCTGTAATGATTAATTGCATGTTTATTTTAATGGAATTGTAATTGGAAATTATTTTGAGAGTGCGAATTAATGAGCGTTCAGATTTGCGTTTGACAATGAAGTTGGTGTAACAAATTAAGTGTTTTAATATATGAAAAAAAAAATATGTAAAATTTAACTTTATCCTTGTTAAAATGATCCTTATTAAAAGTTAAAAATTATTATTATTAAATCAATATACTTAGGTATAATGTTTGAATCGACGACTCTGGCATTGGCATGTGACACAATATGTATCTATGCTTCAACTGTAACAACTGTCATTGATGTCAATTGTAACAACTGTCATTGACGTCAATCGTAACAGCTGTCATTGGCGTCAATTGTAACAACTATCATTGACGTCAATTGTAACAGCTGTCATTGACGTCAATTATAACAATTGTCATTGACGTCAATTGTAACAACTGTCATTGACGTCAATTGTAACAACTGTCATTGACGTCAATTATAACAATTGTCATTGACGTCAATTGTAACAACTGTCATTGACGTCAATTGTAATAACTGTTATTGACGTCACAACGTGACACTTCAATGTCGGGGAGGTCTGGGGGTGCGTTGGTCGTTTTTAGTATTTTGAAAGCAATCGGTTAGACGGTGCAGAACTTGCCTTGCGGGTAGTACGGGAGCTTCGTAGGGGCAGCTAGGCTGTGCTACAATGTTTCTTCAATAAACTATCATAAGTTACCGAGCGTGTTGTTTTATTTTCAACTACCCTCCTTTAAAACTACCCCACGTACCTATTATACATTATGCTGGGCGAAGGTAAGTATTTTTTTTCTTGCATTTTTTTTTTTAAATTAAACCTATATTTTTAATGTCATTTTTCAATATTTTTTTGTTAGGTAGCCCTGCAATTCGTTTAAAAAACTTGGTAATGGGTAGACAGACTAACGGGCGGAGGTTTTATTCATGGCCCCTCGGTATTGAGGTTGGCACTCCTACCACGGCATTATTGAGGCTTTTTAGGGTTCTAAATTTACGTACGTACAAAAACGAAACCCCTATAATAAGTGATGATGTCTGTCTGTTTCTTCAAGTTAAATTAATTTTATGAAAATGGGTTAGGTAAGTTTATTTTTACCATATTGCTTGAAATTCGGTTGTTTTTCGAGCATTTGAAGATACATTGTGTACGAGTATGTCCTATATATGTAAGTAAGTATGGTAAGTACATAGGTATACAGATTTCATTATGGTTGCTTTGCGAGGTAACATTTTAAATTTTTTTCTTTTCTAACAGACTTGAAATAACGTAGGTCTGACCACTGCCCACTTATAACTACTAACATGCTTGGCTATACCCATAAACATTTTGAATAGCAAGAAATTATGACACCAAGAATTTTTGAAAAACTTTATTTAAAAAAATATGTTTCACAAAGTACATAAGTCATTTAAGACATATTTTAACAAAAAATCTTATTTTATATCGATAGTAGGTAATCGACTTAGGTAATACAATAATTAATTACCTACCTAGCTACACATACTAATTAGCACACGATAATTAGGAAATACGAGTTTCCAAACATTTTTGTAACATCGACTTTATGAGAAATTAAAATTCTAGTTCGACAAATTTTAGTAAAATCGATTCGAAACACTTTATAGATTAGAGATATAGGTATCCGAGATAGTTTTAGCCCATGTTGTAACAAGAAGAATAATTATGAAAAAGAAAAAGAAAAAATCGCCTGTCTAGTTTTTTGTTCTACTTCTTTATTTTTTTCAATATACCTTATAAGTGTAGTACTTCGAACATACCATACATACATGTAGGTACCTAATATTTTCTGCTGGTAATTATTAATTAATCACTAACAAATAACGAATATTTTTTTTAATATCATTTAGGTAATATCTAGAATGAGTATAAGTTAATAAACTGTAAGTGATGTATAATCATCAATCTAATACAATTTTTTTTACGATAGTTATGACTTCAGTCCAGATTATATGCAATTTGTGAAGATATCCAGCTGATTGTGCAATTAAAATGAATAAAACTCGATTATACGAATCCAAAAAGGATACAAAACCGAGTGAGTAAAGTCTTCAGTGATTGTGGCCATTTCAAATAATGTTACTATTTGATTTTTAACGGACTGACTAACAATTGAAAAAAAATTTGGATATTGTAGGTAGGTAATATAATGAGAGTATATAATAAATATAATATGGGGTGGGCGGATAATTGTGTCTCTGAGTATAGATTTCTCAATTCGGAGGATATTCAAATCGATTTTATAAAACGGTCAATAGAATTTTTAATGAAAAACTGTATAAGGACTGAGGAGTCACGCAAAAGCACTGTCTGTAATCCCGTCCAATCCAAGAATAAAGAAGTATAATAATGATTATAAATCTTGAACTCGAGTCATTTATTTATTTTTCACGATCAGAGTTTTGGCTTTTAAATCTATGGCCTCGTGGACTTAAATGTTTAGAGGGAACGTTTAAAAATTTTGTATTGGTAATTTTTACAATGCGATATGGACTTTCAGCGCTTTTGCGTGATATTCAAACAAAACAGGTGTGAAATGCCTACTCAGTAGGGAACTCAAGTTACCTTTGTAACATTTTTGTTAGAATGTGAAATTTTGAAAATATTTTGTGCTAAATATTTTCAAGACGATTTTAATCAATTTTTTATAGGTATATTAGTTGGATAGTTTTGTTTCTAATTCCTCAAATAGCAATGTTACAAATATACCGTTCCTTAAAATAATCTAAACAAATTACAATATGTAATAATTATACGTTTAATTAATGCCAAGCATTCTTCTTTTAAAAGAATATAACCGACATTGAGTCATATTTATTAAATTCAATTAATATCCTACTTTTGTCGATTATAAAATACGATATTTAAAATTAATGGTAAATGGTAATTAATTAATAATACATTAAATACATGGGATGTTAATGATCTTTCGAAAATTCGAATACAAAAACTGATAGATAAGCAACAATTTTCAAAAAATATTACAATTTGATTTTGCAATTAAACTAAGAAAAAGATTGATAGTAGGTATAAAATTCTAGTTTTAATACGTTTTGAAAATTCTTGAGGCTTACCTATAACCTAATTTCATTTGATAAGGAACAATTGATTTACTTTCAAAAAATCTACAGCAAATGCTCGACATACTCCGAAACCGAAGCATCCTCAAGAGATGACGAATCACAACAACTAAACAAATTAGTAACGTTGTTTTTTTTTTTTCAATATAATCGCTGTTCGGCTAGCTAGCAAAATAAATCAAGTACCCCCCGTTCATATATATAAATATATTCGTATACATAGGTCTTGTTACATAAATATTTGTAAAGCTATAGGCAAACCCCATAACTACCTCGCTCGCGAAGTATAGGAGCAGTGTGGTATGACGTCATAGCAGTCTCTCCCCGAGACCGAGTGATGACTGTTATATGGTTTGTCTATAAAGTAATGAAAATAAATTGTAAAAAATAGTTCAGAGTCAAAATAAAAATATAGAAAAAAGGGCGGATCACGTTAATAGGTTTAAAGATGTAAAATTACACGAGACATACAACTATATATATCTCTCAAATATTTCGTAATTTCCCAGGAAGGTTTGGAATTGTAAGTTTATAGGAAAAGATAGGAAAATTAGTGCTATTCTGCACTACAGCCAAAACTTCATACAATGAAATATTTATTACAGTATACTCATACATTTGTAGTTTGAACTCTTGCAACTCAAGCCTGGTGCTATTTTATTTTTATAACTAAACAGTGTAATCTTCGAATCGTCTCCATCTCTCCCTATCTATAGTATTGTGTTAGACAGAGAGAGGTGGATTTGATTTTTTGATTGATTTATAAAACCCATATAACTTAGCTACCAGGTTATTAACAACACTGGATGGAAAAATAGGCATTAGAAAAGTAAGTAAATAGATAGGAAAAAAAACAAGTAAATGCTTATACTACTTATAAGTGAGAATAACATTCCTCACAGCTTAAAACTAATAGAAAATACCTAAGCGGCTCATAAATGTGAACATACTGTATGAAAATACACTGAAATACATACCACAGACAATAAATAATATCTATGACAGTTCAAGTACTTTAGGAAGCTAATTCAATCTACTATAAACTAGTGTCATCTCTTTCTTAACGTATGTTGTAAAAAAGGACAACAACATTAGCTTATCGACAGTTCTTTATTTAAATTAGCACATTTGTACCTTGCAGAATTAGTCTGTGGTCACTTAAATTATGTTATGGCCCGTAAATTTGATATTGTCTCCAATAAAATCAAACATTTATAGCTTAGTTTTTTTAGCAGAGACAATAAAAAGCTCTCAAACGCTTGCCAAAACGAACGATCACGAAATACTGATAATAATTCAGGAACTAAGAATATTCTGTAACCATAGATTCGTATTTTTAATTCCGAAATTAGTAAAAATACAAGGAGCGCTTAATAAAAATAGTTATAAAGTGAACACCCATAGACAACCCTCTCTATCACAGTTGTCAAAATGCACAAATAATTTACACGTCTGTTTACACTGATATTTATGCATAGTTACTAAAAAGTATGCTGCTAGAAAAAAATACAAAAAAAAGCATATAAAATATGGTGCTAAAACACAATTACTGTTTTTAGTTACATAATATTTTCCCTGTTAAGTTAATTAACAGCTTTTTTGTTTTATTTTTTACAGTATAAAAACAAAATTTATACCTAATAGAAAATTTATTTATATGCATAGATGGAAACCATAGGTGAAACCCCCAAAAAATGCATTTTACCAGTGTAAATAGAATATAATGCATTGTATGTCGTTATATATAACTAAGTGCGATCATGGCGTAATCTTACATCTATGTCTTACGATAAGAACGAGGTTTGCCTATGGCTAAATTATAATGGAGGCTAACCAGAAAAAAAATTAATACTACTGAATAGGCAGTATTGTATCCGATCTTTGCCTGTTTTTTAGGTTGGCAAATTAGAAAAAAAAATGGTATGTAACTCTATAAAAATGTTAACGATATGCCATAAATTAAAAAAGGCACACGGTAGGATAGTTCACAGAATTTACAATTTTTAAACGAGCTTAAAGTTTGTAGTAAAAATGACATTTTAATTTTTTTGTTATAAATGTATAGCAGGATAATTAAAATGGTACTATTAGCCTCCATTAAAACGCAGTTTCACTGGTAAGTGTTCATATAATTTTAAATTGACGCAATAGAAAAATAAATAAATACACATACTTACCTAAAGAATACTTAATAAATATTATTAAAAAAAAATGACAAGAAATCATGCAATGTTGAGGAAAAAAGCCAGTTTTGGTTCCGGTCTTAACCTTCATTTGAATCTGTTCATTTTATTTTTTATTACTTAAAAAAAAGTTTTAAAATTATAGACTGGTTATCGATAGGCACGAAGCACATCACTAAAGTATTGTAAGAATGGTCATCTCTAAAATATTGTATGGTGGTGGAATAGCAACATTAACGTTTATCCCACATTTTACTACTACCCGCTAATGATTGTTTTTTATTTTTCTTTTTGGTTTTTTAGCTTTTAATATTGTGTAAGTAATTATAATAGCCAGTGAATAAAACAACTGTTGGTTTGTGTTGTATTATAGCTAGGCTTAATTTCAATATGTATTTTGTACAATAATAAATAAATAAAATAAATATGGGTATCACTAAGGTAAAGAAGTTTGGGCAATGTTCAATGTTCTAACATGCAAGATTTCTTGTCCCCTACCACTTAAACTACTAAATAGTACTTAAGTGAGTCGGGTTTTGTGATAGCAGAGCGAGTCCGTTGCGCGTTGCCGGTACGTTATGTTATAAATAAATCACAATCGTTTTTTAAAATTAAAATTTTACTTAACAGCCTTTTTTTGTTTTTTTTTTTTATTCACATAGACGTTGCTGGAAAACAATTTATCAAAAAAGAAAATATTTAAATAGCCAAAATAATGTTCGGGGTTCGAAGATTTGGAATGAAACACCTGGTGACTCGTATTGTATACCTATTTATACTTTTTGTCAATTGTCTATGATCCTTTTATTTTAAATAAAGAATAATTGCCATGTCTTTTTTAGTATGACCAATATTCTCATTCCCCTCCTAGCACACCCACTCCTCCTAGCACACCCACTCCTCCTAGCACACCCACTCCTAGCACAGTCTTTCCCTTCGGGAAAGACTGTGCTAGGAGTGGGTACGACATACCGTGTATACGTTCGGTGATGAGTCCGACCTCTCTTACCGTTGAGCTATTGAAGCTACTACTAATACAAGAAATCATATACAACAGACAAGGTAGCTCATGAGCCGTGATAGCCCAGTAGATATGACCTCTGCCTCCGGAGGGTGTGGGTTCGAATCCGGTTTGGGGCAGGCACCTCCAACTTTTCAGTTGTGTGCATTTTAAAAATAAGTAAATGGAAATTCAAATATCAATAAAATATAACGGAGCCTTAATTTCGTAAAACAAGTTTGTTTTTTTTATTTAAAATAGTTCCTTTTACTTTTATTTCCCAGCCACGTGTATGTTATGTTTTTTAGAACGTATATTTATTTAGTCTGTCAGCCGTCCTCCGCCATATTCGATTTATATTTTTTAAATATAAAAATGGCAAAGATTGGCTGATAGACAGCTTAATACTGCACTATTTCTTTATGACATTGAAATAGATAAAGCTCGTAGACGCATTTGTGACGTCCAATTTTCACTTTTTGAAAAATAAACTTCACAAAATGCGATTTCAATTTCATAAACAATTACACAGTTTCGTCACGAGAATTGAGGATTTTGAGAATATAACATTTTTTGTACTGAATTCGAAAATCGAATTCTTCAAGTAAATGTACTGAAAATGCATTACATAAAGGTTGTCACTCACTGATAATTTTTGAATTTAAATTTAAATAGTTGTTATTAGTCTTAGGATACTAGTGAGTTATGACCTTGATCGCCATATTTCAATTCCCGTGCCGCCTACAGTAAATTCGTAATACAAAAAGGAAAAAAAAAACAATGATTCAATGTTTTAAACTACCTTCAAAACGAATGAATCAAAATTACGTTTATTTACAGTATAATATATAAAATAGCAACAATGAAATCAGTCTGTAAATATTCGAATGGTATGTGCTTTTAGCTTAACGCTATCTCGACACTAATGTGTTTGTATAAGTTTTATATGTGGATGGACCCTTCTAATTACATCAACAGTGGGGAAAAAATAACCAAGCAATATAAAGGAAAAAGCCCACCAACTTGCATTACAGCAGCATGGCGGGTGTAAGCTCCGCATCCCTTCTCCAAAAAGGGGCTATTTTCTTTTTTCGACAATATCTGACTCCGATCATACAAAGACTTACTGGACAGGAGTAAGTACTATACTTTTAGGGTTCCGTTTTTATACGTACGTACGTTATTTGTTTATTGTATTTTAACCAACTTCCAAAAAGGAAGAGGTCCTACGTTCAACTGTATGTATGTTTTTTTTTAATTGTAGTTATTTTTATATATGTTTCACAAAGTAAATGTCGTTGCTTAGTAATTTTTGCCACTGTCGATGTAACTTTCCTACAAAAACTCCGATAAACATCAAAATAATGTTATAATTATTTTCTTGTCAAAATTGCAGCTGTTTCTTGTCGATATGTTGTGGCCAAAAGAAAATTTAACAATGTAATTTTGAGATAAAAATTGATAAAAATCGAAATTATAATTATTTAAGCAACTGCAAATTCTAAGGAACTTATTATTATATTTTAATGTTTATCGTTTCTTTTATTTGTAAAAATTGGTTCGATTTCGAAAAGTATTTTAAACTATTATACATAAATTACTTTACCTGGCAACTCTAGTTTGCATTGTCTATGAATCTATTTTCCGTAGACAGAGAAGTTTATAGACAGATATAAAACATCTATCGCTTTCCAAAAAAGAAAATGCGTGAACCGTGAAAATCAAAATGGCTTAGTGTAGCGTTTTGGGATCTCAAAATCGTATATTTTTGAGTTACAATGGCACACAAATCAATTATTGTCTATTGCCTTATCTGTCTACTCTATTTTCAGTGTGTATTTTTTTTCTCCTATACACTGTACATGGTACTGTGTACCATAAGTATATGTGCCAGATTATAAATAATTTATGTACATTTAAGACAAATACGATTAGAAATCGGTTTTTTCTGCTTTATTTTGGTACGATATTAATAGACGGAATTACTTGAAACAAACTTTTTAATAATGTAGGCAAGCCAATTAAATATTAAAAAATATATAAATATAGTTATTAAGTAGCAATGAGGTAAATCATCGAATTTGTAGTTTTTAACCATGCACGGCTATTTTATATTATTTTTATATATTTTAAATATGACCAAAATCATATAATTACGTAAAAGGCCGACGTTCAATAGTTCGTACAAGATTGTCGGGGACCACCACGCGATGTCGCGTTACTGGCCAAAGCGTAAAAGGTCGCTTCACGCGAAGTCGCGTGGTGTGGCAAAAACAAATTGCAATATATTGTTTGACAAGGTCAATACATAGTGTACTAGGCCATGTTACTCTAATAGGCTTGCCTACACTACATCTCCCACGTTCTCTCATCTTCTCACACCTTCTGCTCGTTGAGAGGTTCTTCTTCGTTCTTCTGCGGCGCGGGGCGCGGGGAGCTCCAGGGCTGCAGCTCCCCTGAACCGAACACGAGGAAAACCAGCGCTCCGAAGGCATATGTGCCAGCTAGTATGAAGAACACCTTCTGCCACTGCAAGTAGGTTTTCTGTAATAAAACAAATTATCGTTATAAACATGGTTCAGTGTTTTCCCACCCCAAAATTGCCCAGATTGTCATTACAAAAAATAATAAAATTTATATATGTACCTACTCTAAAAATACTCTAAAAGTAGTCAAACCTTATGTTGAATGTTTATTCAATTCACTTCAAAATAAGGGTAGAAAACGCATGTTATTTCATACCTAGTTTAATTTTTTTTTTATATATATAAACATAATGCATCACTGTGTTGGCACCGCCTTTAAAGTGATCAGGAGGTAGCACATACGATGTTATTTTTCGCTTTTTAGTTAACTTTTATGATTTTGAAGTCGGTTGATATTTTTTGTTAGAAATATTTTTTTTATTTTTTCTGTTTTAGTCCTAGCATAAGTAAAGAAAGCGCCACAGTAGGGCAATTTCGTTATTTTCATTTTAACACAAAATTACTGAACCGATTTTCATGAAAGTTAAATGGGACCAATCTGGAAGGAGGTATAGTATTTCACAGAAAAACAGAATTTCCAAAATTGGTTAAGAAATTACAAAGTTATGAGGTAACTTTAAAAAAAAACATACACGTCGAATTGAATACGATACTCCTCCATTTTTTGAAGTCGGTTATAAATTGATGAATTATATGGCAACTTACAATAAAAGTATCCATTTTGGGTTAAAATTATTAACAAATAATTAATTAAATATTATAAAAAGGTGACATTGACAGGTGTCAGAAACGCAATCTCTGAGCGGCCCGGCTTTAATACTCACATCATGCTTGGTGAGCTCTCCCACCATGAAGGTGGACAGCCAGCCGCCGAGAGACGACAGAGTGTTCGCGATGCCGAAGATTGTACCTGCAGGAAATTCATCAATCAGCGTCAATAGCTCAACGGTAGCGGTCGGACTCATCACCGAGGGGTCGTGGTTCGATTCCCGCCCGCTGGACTATTGTCGTACCCACTCCTAATACAGTGCTTTCCGACTAGTTAAAAAGGAAATGGTAATATTTAAAATAAAAATATGGCAAATAATCACACGTACGTGCGTGCGTGCGTGAGTGTCGCTGTCGGACTTCCCGACCATATTCGGCTCACTGCTAAGCACGAATCTCATCTCAGAATGAGAGGGGTTAAGACAGTAGTCCACCACGCCGACCCAATGCGGATTGGCAGACTTAACACACACACACACACACACACACAGAGAGAATTAAGATTATTCTCTGGTGTGCAGCCCACAAAAACATCGTGAGGAAATCTGCACTGTGCAGGTTTCCTCACGATGTATTTGGATGTATGTTTTTCCTTCACCGTCAGAGACACGTTTGATTTCTTAAAATGCACACAACTGAAATGTTGGAGGTGCATGCCCTGGACCGGATTCGAACCCACTCCCTAGGCTAGGTATTGTATAGAATATCTAATTATACAGATTACTTGTAACATGTATTATGCTTAAGCGGTTATCTACTCGTATGGATTAATGTAGGAAAATTCCAAAACATGCAGTCAATTAATCATGACGTGGCGAAATTCCGAAGATATTTAAAAAAAAGGAAAATGTTTAAAACTACTGAACCGATATTAAAGGTTCTATCACAAAGGGAAATCTACATTATCAGCGAGTAACATAGGCTATATTTTATCACAATATTTGCACAATAGTGTCCGCTTACCGCTGAACTTGGGTGCGATGTCGAGCCCGTTGCCAAGGTAACCGGCGGTGACGGCGCCGTTGATGGTGAGCGCCAGGGTGAAGATGGCGATGGACCACACCCTGTCGTGTCCATAAAACGCCTGCACCAGCATCATGATACCTGCACGGTGGTAAATGTTATAATTAAACTATTAACACGTTCGCTGCGGCACTGATTTTTCAGTACTTTACCGATACAATACGAGGTATTTTGACCTCGTACTAAAACTTGTGGTGTGGTACGAGGTTAATAGTACTCGTACCGTGCAATACGAGGTTTTTTGACCTCGTACTTAAACTTTTTGTGGTGTGGTACGAGGTTAATTGACCTCGTACCGTGCAATACGAGGTTTTTTGACCTCGTACTAAAACTGTTGTGGTGTGGTACGAGGTAAATTGACCTCGTATCGTGCAATACGAGGTTTTTTGACCTCGTACTAAAACTTTTTGTGGTGTGCTACGAGGTTAATTGACCATGTACCGCAGCGAACGTATTAACTAAATAGTTAAGAGGTTTAGTTACAATTAGTCCAATTTTCATTTCATTCAATACAAAGCAAAAATTGGACCATTTTGAAAATGGTCTAATTCTTGCTTTGGTGGCCAAACCTTGTGGTTTTTAACAATAGCCTAATTGACACTTTTTTTTAAAAGAATCTTAAATTATTCATTAGCGTTCCACTAAATTGAAAAAACATACTAAGTATTAGTATATAAGACGTTTTAATTTTTAAATATTTCGCTGGTGAGTGGCGAAGCCGTGCAAGTTACCGACCAACAAAGACGCCAATCGATTTATCGTTCCGGTACGATGTCGTGTAGAAACCGAAAGGGGCATAGCTGGGCACCGTCAATGAAATAGTTAACTTCGTTAATCGCTAGTCCGCTACAAAAAAAGTTAGCTTCGTTAAACGTTAAAGCGTTACATTCCGGAAGAATTAACGCAAGTTAACGTTAATCGTTAATCCGTTAATATGACTGGTTAATATTGCATTTTTATATTATTGTGTGAGATCCCCATTGGTAAAATAAGGGTGAGCACTGGGGAAAAGTGCCATAAATTGGTTTTAGTTGATTTTATCTATAATTTTAACATAAATATAGTAATTTGTTGATATCTTTGAAAATAAAAAAGCTACATTTCTTACTTGTCTAAACCTGTTAATCGCGTCGCGCGGTAAATAGTAGGCATTGGATTAACGATTAACGGGCTTCTGCACATTAACGGAAGTTAACGGGTCCGTTAACATTTTTAAAAGTTAACTTAAAAGTTAATCCGTTAAGCAAAATGTTAACTTCGTTAATTAACGATTAACGGATTAACGAGTTAATGCCCAGCTATGGAAAGGGGTGTGGATTAGTTAGTAGTTGTAACAATAGTCCACCACGGACCGGAAAGTAATATTTATAAAATACAAAAAAAATATATATTTTTTTATTCTTTACAATTTAATTAAACAATCTCACCTGATGGTAAGCCTAAGATGGAAGCGGGCTAACTTGTTAGGAGGATGAAAATCCACACCCCTTCCGGTTTGTACACGGCATCGTACCGGAACGCTAAATCGCTTGGCGGTACGTCTTTGCCGGTAGGGTGGTAACTAGCCACGGCCGAAGCCTCCCACCAACCAGACCTGGACAAATTAAGAAAATCTAAATCTGCCCAGCCGGGGATCGAACCCAGGACCTCCGTCTTGTAAATTCACCGCGCATACCACTACGCCACGGAGGCCGTCAAAAATGCGATGCATTACTTGCGATGAAGAAACTGGCACTTAGTGTAGTAAGACAGTTACCAGGCAGTCCGACCGCGAAGCCGGTGAAGAGTTTCCTTGCAGCGGTGGTGGAGAGGCGGCCGCTCCGGCGCAGCGAGTCCGCCAGCACCGACGACGCCAGCGCGCACAGGTATTTGCCGAGGTACGGCAGAGATGACAGCAGACCATTCTGGGACAGACAAACATAATCAATACATATAAACAAAATTTAAGTGTCAATCTGTCAAATCAATGTGTAAACTTAAAATTTAAACAATACCAAAACACAATCAAACTTTTTTAACATCTTTGTCTGTCCGTTTGTCCGGGATAATCTCTGGAAGGGCTGAACCGATTTTATAGGACTTTCACTGAAAATGAGGTAATTGAGCAACAAATACGACTATTTAGTATCCCGGAAAAATCCATGGTCCCCAACGGTATTTGTGAAAATTGACACGAAGACAATGTCGCGGACGTACACTATAGTGTTTTTAGATAGCATGAGTCCGGTGACAGTTGCCTTATGACGTTTATAATACGTACTATTATCGTGAAGAGTAAAAAACACTTTAGTTGTACGTATAGGTACAATATACGTGCCCCTTTTCTTATGTTTTAGATGCGTAAACCTATCCCATTCCTGCCTTTAATGTCTAAAAGTCTTCCATTATTCCGCAGGAGATACTTTTGTTGTGTATCGCAAATACCTTAGTAACTTGTACATAGAGGAATTAAAAAAAAAGGTAACCTGGACTGCACTATGGCGCCTGTCTCGCATTCTTACCATTACTGGAAGCTATTTTCAATGCACAGCAAACTATTTATAGAGCCTATTTATAGTGGACTTCGCATTACGCGTCGCCGGTAGAAAATAACCTGCTACTTTTAATAGCCTCTAATGATAATACCATTTACATGATACGATATCTGGTGTAAGTAATGGTTGAAATTGTCTATTTATAGCTTGCACTGATTGCTAGCGATAATATATTCTATAAATCTTTGGAAAGTTAAAGAAAGTCTTGGAAAGTTCAATTCTTTAAAAGGAAGTCAAAATTCGGTTATTCGCATTGATCTTCTATTAAAAAGTAGATGCACAATCAGCGACCAAAAAACGTCCCCACTCAATGAGTGCCAAACACAACTTCTTGGCACTCAATTCTGGTTGCATTAATTTGGGATTTTATTGAATATTGGACTATATTTAAAGGCCTATAGGTATAATTCTCTTTACCAATAATTCTACTGTCAAAGCAAAATTGCTAAGTTTTTAAGTGAAATTTTCTACATGATTCTCACAATCATGTAGAAAATTTCTTCAATTTCTTCAATCATTCTTTTTATTATAAGATTTATTATAAGATTTCAATGTTTATTCGTTATTATTTATTCCTTTCTCACCCAGGCCATATTTTTCAACCCCCCGGTGACAATCAGAAAAAAACAGATTCATTTATTCAATTAAGAACTGGGGTGTGATTCCGCTGTTTTATACTTGTCAATATATTCACCTAGGTAACAAGTCTTATTAGAATTTGAACTTTATTTCTAGGGGATGCCAAAAATAAAATGTCACCAACAACGAAGTTGCCATGGAAATGAGCGATGTTACATCGCTGTAACTTTACAGAATGCAGGGGCTGCTGTTCGTTTTTAAATGTCAATACAGTTGAAATTGTTTTTTTTTACATTATTTTTTTTGCAATAATTCTCGGACCTTAACAGAGCAACACATAACAGTAGACCTAGCATGCGACCAACGGGAAGTCTAGTGAACTTAGATAGACAAATGTGAACAAATCGCGACGCAATCGGAAATCCCGCTATCGTATTCATTGCGTTGGGAATTGGGACGAAAGAGATAGTACTGGGACAACACCGCCGCCATTGGTCGACATTTTGTCTATATATGTCACGAAATATGTCGTTAGTCGCATGCTAAGCCTACTGGGCATCCAAGTAACACATCCTTCAAAGTCGCTGGTAAAACCCACACTTCACCATTGAGAGTGATGGTTTTTATTTCATATCAAGTTGGCTATCTGCTACTTGAATCAACTATTAACATATAAAACTTAGCCAAAAAACCGCAACAGGTATAGCATTTTTTTATGTTGTCTGGTTTTGAAACAACATAAAACTCGAAGAGCATGCATCACCGGTCTAATGTAAGATGTCCGCGTTAAGCCGGGACCACATTTGTATCATTAATCATTATCGTATTCATTTCTCCCCGATCATTATTTCATACGGAGACATGATACGGGGATACGTTAAACTCCTGTAAGATACGTGTTAAGGTCCGTTTACATCGACAGACACAGTGCGTCAAGGACAAGTAGCATGGCAGACACCCATAGACACCGTCTGTTCACACTGCCCAGTTAAAAGTCCTTTTGATGTAAGAAGTCCCCCAGACGCGAGATGACTTTTAATAGTGTTTTGTATTTTATATTTATATTGACAATGCTAAAAATTTAAAAAAATAATTAATAAATAAATAAGGAAAAAAAACTATGGATGGTACAGAAACGGTGATTAGATCGGACGAATGATACAATGTAGACTCGGCTTAAAATAAACGAAAAAATATTCAAGTACGTGTTTGATACCTGACGGCGGCAAGACAAAGAGACGAAACGCGTTCAACTGTAACTCAAATTACGTGTACGGAACACAGTTGCATAACAATTGCCCACTGTCTGGAGCGACTACCAGAGCTACTGAAACGCGATGCAGTTTTTATTTTTAAAATTTTATTTGTTATTAGGCATCCGTCAGCAAATTAAATCCTTATAGGATTACACGTGTGTCCGTCTGTTTATAATCAATATTTTATATATTATCAACGACAGTTTCAAAACACAACACGATTCGTTGTTACAACCAAAAAGAAAATTAAATTTTTTTTTTTTTTTTTAATAATTTTATAGTAAAGAAAATAAAGCAACACGTGCTCCAGACTCAGAATGATTACCAATAGTCTAAAGCAGAGACAATAATACTATAGTCTGGCAAGTTCGTTGACACTCCCATGATATGCGGGCGACGGGGGGAAAGACTGCGCTGGTGTGAAATCGTGCGTAAGGGGAAGTGAGGTGCATCAGTCGTGGGGTTTTCATTTATCGATGCACGCCCCCTGGCCCGCGCGGAGTGTTACGAATGAAGTTGCCAAGCTATAGATTTGACTTCTCTCTATAGGATTTGCATGTATTATCAACATTTTGTGTTATTGAATTAATGAAATTCTAACGAAACTTTGTTTAAGTTTCTTAAATCTAATCGGGAAATATTCGTACTTAAAGCAGGGCGAATTAAAGGAAGTATAGTACCTACCCTAGACTGGCTGCAGAAACTTTTTTCGGGCGTCTGAATGGGGTTCGAAATTTATGGCAGCTTAAACTTTCTACTCCCGAATTAAATGCTATTATGGCCATGGTGGCGTATTGTATTCACGCAAACGCACGTTAAATTATTTATTTTATGACAAAAAGATAAATATTGTTACTAATTAATAAACTCATCTGTTTTAATGGCTTGCCAAGGTTTTTAGGGTTACGTACTAAAATTGGAACAAACTTAACGACACAGTTCAAAGAGTCGCAACTATGAAGTGACATTGGAACATTTGAAGAAACGATGGACGTTGGGGTTATACCAAACCACGGTGTTGGAATGGTGACACGGTGGTATTGGACAACTGACCGCTAGGTGGACTGAAGGCATAGATTGTGTTGCAGGAAGCCATTGGTTTTAGACATCAGGCACGGATTTGTAGGACGTTCGTTGAATGCTCTGCGAAATTTTGCTGTCTATTACTGACTAGCCGATGACTCGCGGTATAATCCGCATAGTTCCCGTTCCCGTGAGAATATGGGGATTAAAAATAGCTTATGACACTCACAAATGACGCGACTTTCTAGTTGTAAAAGAATTTAAATGATCGGTTCTGTAAATTCTGAGATTACCCCTTACCACACCACATACTAGGATGTTGAAAATCGGTGCTGCATCCTTTTTTTATAGGAAGTATGTGGCAAAATGTCGAGTTGGGGCCTTTTTCTAGGTTATGCCACATATTGCAGGGCATCGCTATTGCTCCATTGTTTGAATGGACAGTTAAGCCATAATATAATTTTTAATTTAATAATGTGATATGTGGCATTATTAAAAAATAAAGATCTTTCTTTCTTCTTCCTTCTTTCAAACTTTCACTTCTTTATAATACTCATTAGTATAGATGGTTTTCCCATTCTCATGCAAAAAAAAATCTTGGGACATAAAAATAACGTATTGCATAGGCAGATTTAGTACAGAACACTCTGTGTATTAATCCAAAGCGCACTTGACCAGTTTCTTTTTTAATAATATTTAAAAAAATGTTACAGATCTGGCAAGTTGTTTTATCGTAAGAACCTGCTGTTTTACGACTTTGCACAAAACGTGGGGTCCAGTTTGCTGATGCAATCGTGGGAGACTTGCATCATCCGCTAGACTTTTATAGCTCTGTGACGCATAAAAAAAGAACATAGATTATATTATTCATTGAACCGGCAAACGTTGTTCTACCATATAATTTTTCTTTCATACAAAAATACAAAATATAAATAAATAAATTTGACGACCTCCGTGGCGCAGTGGTAAGCGCGGTGGATTTACAAAACGGAAGTCCTGGGTTCGATCCCCGGCTGGGCCGATTGAGGTTTTCTTAATTAGTCCAGGTCTAGCTTGTGGGAGGCTTTGGCCGTGGCTAGTTACCACTCTACCGAAAAAGACGTACCGCCAAGCGATTTAGCGTTCCGGTACGATGTCGTGTAGAAACCAAAAAGAGTGTGGATTTCATCCTACACCTAACAAGTTAGCTCGCTTTCATCTTAGATTGCATGATCACTTACCATCAGGTGAGATTGTAGTCAAGGGTTAATTTGAAGAAAAAAAAAATACATAACGACTACATACGACTTATTCTCATAACTACGAAATATGATGCATTTAAGGGTTAATATCATTAAAATCGGTTTAAGCACAAAACCAACAAAGAGTGATGGAATAGAGCGCAGAAAGGTACTGGTAAAGAGTGCAAGCACTTAATAATGTTGAAAAATTGTTTGATGTATGAAATGTATAATGAAAAATGCTGTGGGTATACCTATGTTTACCTCATGGACTCATCACCAACTATATTTGATATGGAAATTCCTATTTTCTTTACTAATATTATAAAGAGGAAAGATTTGATTGTTTGTTTATTTGTATATAATAGGTTCCGAAACTACTAAACCAATTTTAAAAATTCCTTCTCTGTTGGGAAGCTACACTATTACCGGGTGCTATAGGCTATATTTTATCCCGTATATCTACGGGAACGGGAACTACGCGGGTAAAACTGCGTGGCATCTGTGAGTGTTTTATAAGTACGTATAATGTCTAGAAACCTTGGGCACGCCACTTAGTAAAGGGTTATATATTTGTAAAAAATAATCTATAGGTACTAATATCATAAATGCGAAAGTAAAGTTTGTCAGTCTGTCTGTCTGTTACCTTTTCACGGCTAAACGGCTGAACCGATCAAGATGAATTTTGGACCTTGGAGCAAAACATAGAGTAAGTTTTGACCCTAAAATAAAAATAGAAGAGGGTGAAATAGGGGTTAAAAGTTTGTATGCAAAGTGCTTCATTTTTAGAGTTACAGTTTTAAAATTTTGTTCATAAATCGTACAAAAAATAGGAAATTACATTGATTTCTACGCAAGCAAAGTCGCGGGCGTCCGCAGGTAGTTTATAAACAAAAAGAAATAAATCAGATACCACGTTAACCCAGTTGTTACGGATATACCTTTTGTTGCTAGATCGTTGTAATTTTTTGTACACAGTTTATTTATGACCCCAAAGGACCTAAAAAAATATTAAATAAATTTTCTTTTGTATGGAAATTGCGGAAAATGGTGTTTGATAAAAGGAACGCTAGTAAAATTCATTACCTTATGCTGATTTGTATTGTGCTTGTATGTACTAGGTATTATTCGAGCGAATGTGATAAATAAAAAGAAAACAAAACACCATAACCAAGATAAGTTTTATTTGTAACATACGAGTATAGCATACAGCCGCATATTATTCAGTTATTTGGTGTATGATAAGCTTCAAAATAGCTTTTTGGATGAAGAGTTACAGAACATTTTTTACAGAACAAATTGGTATTTTTATGACAAAATGCACATCGCAGCTGTTCATTTTTATACTGGATTATTATGGCCTATGTTACCATAGCAAGAACTGTCATCATAACCTTATGACAATCGACCTGGCTTTCGGGAAATGCATTCATTGTATGTTTCTAACAAAGAAGTTGAAACACTCCTTCGAAATTTTGATATGGTCGTAATCTCCTCCGTTCATTTTTTATAACTGCCAGACATTATGGACAGCCATATCCAAACAGTGGAAAAGCAACGAAAAATACCATTTTTCCCATTATTAGAATATAATTGGTACAGTCCAATATTTTGATCAGAGCTCTTCTACATTCATCTTTTCATTATATGTTTTTATCAAAGCTGACTGATCAATATGAATGTATTTTTTCTGTTGCTGTGAAGATTTTTTAATTTATATAGTCAGTTGGACTGTTGCTGCATTGCCACAGTAACTACATTCCATTTGTACACGACACTTTCTTCGGCTCTGGTAAAGTTGTACCTTATCCTATCCTGCCACATTCTGTTTTCTGCAAATATTTATTTTTTTCTATTTTGTCGGATTGTTCCTGTTTCCTTCAGACCTCAACGTTAGTAACTTCGTCAACTTCGTCGCTCATATCCGAATCTGGCGATGATTTACTGACATTTATTTCAGCTGAAGCTCTCAATTGTGGCCCAAGTCAATTTTGAAGAGATATTTTCAGTCCCAGAATCTTCATCAGTGAATTCAGCGTTACAATTTTTAGGGGGAAAGATAGTTAGCAGTCTGGAATAGATTGTTCTTCATTACGTTTCAGCTCCTCAATAATCTCATTCAAGCTCAACGCTATTTTTTGACACCTAAAACAAATAAATAATAGTAGTTGATATTACTACTGTTTGATATAAGGAACGCCAACTTTCACACAAAAATAACTTCGGTAAATCTAATGCAATTGCAAAAAATTTTTTACTTACAAATAAAAGAAGATCACTACTTTCATGATTTTACAAAACATATATAAATATACGGATTAAACATTTTTTAACTTACCTTAACAAATCCATAACGAAAAACCACTAAGTTACAACTCGCATAAGTAAATCACGGCACACGATAACACCCTCAAACCACTTCTAATAGCTTCACACAGTTAACAACTAACTGCAAAAGCATAAATATTTTTTTAAAACTACCCACTTTTTTGTTTAGAATTTTATTTCTCACTTGATCTTTTTATCAAACGATAGTAACAAGTGGGTTAAATCAACAATGGCTACATTGTTCTACGGCAATTAATCACTCCGTAATGTACACGTGTTGAAAATAGACGGTAATTATAACAAAACATTTTCCCTCAATAATTAATTAAATGTATTGAGAGTTCTTTTAATTACGAGCACGTGGCGGCGTTTATCTATACTAATATATAAAGCTGAAGAGTTTGTTTGATTGAATGCGGTAATCTCAGGAACTACTGGTCCGATTTAAAAAAAAAATTCAATGTTAGATAGCCCATTTATCGAGGAAGGCTATAGGCTATATATTATCCGCGTACCCCTACGGGAACGAGAACCACGCGGGTGACCCCGCGCGGCGTCAGCTAAGTTAATTCATAACTAGCGGCACTAGTCAAGCTTCGCTTTGCCTTTTTTGTTCTTTTTTGATCAACTCATAATCGGCTTAGCTTAGTCCAACTATGTGGCGCTTTGACTTACTTTGACCACTCTACCTACCCTACCCTCATCATCATTACAACCCATAGTCGACCCACTGTTGAGCACGAGTCTCCTCTCAGAATGAGAGGGGTTAGGCTTTAGTCCACCACGCTGGCCACATGCGGATTGGCAGACTTCACACACGTAGAGAATTGAGAAAATTCTCAGGTATGCAGGATTCCTCACGATGTTTCCTATACTACTCCTACCCTACCACTACGCAATCCTACTCCTATCCAACCCTACCCCTACGCAACCCTACCCCTACCCCAACCCTTCCCCTATCTTACCCCTCTTTTAAGTATGGAATCGTTTGTATGGAAGTATAGAAAAGTGTAGTATTTTTTTTAGTAGTATACAGTATTTTTTTTAGTAGTTTTACGCTTCGTTGACTTTTTTTTCTTTTTTATATAATTATCTACTGACGTTTCAAAAGTGCTTGTAAACTAAAATAAATGATCTTTGACTTTGGCTTTATGGACTGTAAGATGAAACTCACGTGTTTGATATTGTAGTGCAGGATGCTCTCGATGTAGGTGGGCAGCTGGTTGACCACGGTGAAGTAGCCGAACACGGACGCGCCGTGCGTGACCACGATGGCCCACACCGGCGGCGACGACAGCAGCGCGCGCCACGGCACTGGCGTGTGCTGCGGACATTACGTTGATGAAACTCTTGTCTACCACAGAACTACTGTGCTGCAGATATTACGTTCTTTGAACATTCTCCCACAGTCTACCAAGATACCATCAATGTGGCATTATTAAACACAGTAAGTACATGACATTACGTTGATTAAACTCTTGTCTACCATAATACAGCAAGACACCATCTATGGTGGTGCTGGAGATATTACGTTTATTATACATTCTTCCACACACTATCAAGATACTATCAATGTGGCATTATTAAACATAGTAAGTCTACTACAGCAAAAACAGCAAAACTCCACAGCCTTTGTCGGCCTCCGCGGCGCAGTGGTATGCACGGTTTAACAAAACGGAGTTCCAAGTTTGATCCCCAGCTGGGTTGATTGAGGTTTTCTTAATTGGTCCAGGTCTGGCTGGAGGGAGGTTTCAACCGTGGCTAGTTACCCTACCGACAAAGACGTACCGCCAAGCGATTAAGAGTTCCGCTACGATGTCGTGTAGAACCCGAAAGGGGTGTGGATTTTCATCCTCCTAACAAGTTAGCACACTGCCATCTTAAATTGCATCATCATTTACCATCAGTTGATATTGTAGTCAAGCCGCGGGGATTTCAGTTTTTCACAAATCCAGCGGGAACCATGGATTTTTCCGGGATGAAAAGTAGCTAATGTTTATCCAGAGCAAAATATATTTCCATTCTAAATTTCAGCCAAATTGCTTCAGTAGTCGCGGCGTTAAAGAGTAACAAACATCCATACAAAAGTGGGATGGGTTATAGTGAACCCACTTAACTTAATTTAATTTTTTTTTTGTAAAAATTCTCAGCTCAGTGGTGTTATACGTCAAAAGCAGCCATCCAATAAGGTTGCCCTGTAATAAAGTAGGCTGATAATAATAGCTCGTAGTTGATACAACTACTAAATCTCATCAATCTACCTATGTCAATGACATTATCATTGGGAACGCGGAATTTTGATAAAAACCCCAAGTTATCGAGGAGAATGATAAGGTGGGTCAGGTTGTAGCCATCAACACCATCATCATTAATTATTCTATTTATTTTAATTAACGATAAACATTAAGCACTCATGTAAGCTGAAATCTATGTTTTACTGATGCCTAAAATACATTGGAATCTATACTAATATTATAAAGCTGAAGAGTTAGTTTGTTTGATTGAACGCGCTAATCTCAGGAACTACTGATACGATTTGAAATTTTTGTTTAATGTAAGATAGCCCATTTATCGAGGAAGGCTTTTATCCCCGTATTCTTACGGGAACGAAAACCACGCAGGTGAAACCGCGGATGCGTCTACTAGTGCAAATATACTGTTCATTTAGGAGCTACGACCTACGATATCTTAGATCGATATACACGTCAAAATTATGGAATCTTTCTTGTTTATGTCGAGGATTAAAAGGCCCAGAAAAGGACACAAAAACCTTTTTTTCCTTTGTCGCCCTTTATTGTCAAAAAAAAAGGTTATTTAGTTTTCATTTTTTTTTTTTTTTTTATCAAAAAATAGTTAATGATCTTACCCCTTTGGTAGTATCTTGTGGCAGCGCCTTGGTGAGGTAGTTCCTCTCAGTGTCGGAGATGCGCGGATGCTGCGTCGGCGTGTCGTACACCACGGCGAACCATGCCACCGACCACATCACACCGATTATACCTGTGCAATGACGTCATTATTAAAATAATCAGGGGTACAAGTAAAATCGTCATCTAACTATAGATATTTGGTGTTATGTGCTTTAAGTATACCTATAAAACTTTCTACTTTTTGCCAGTTACAAAAATGTACTTATTTACCTAAATTCAGTTAAAAAGAAGGGTGACAGAAGGGCTGGCACATTTTTAGCGTAAATGATCAGCCTGGCTGTCCAACGCAGAAATGCAGCCAGTTTTCTTGCCACATTTCACATGGTGATTTGTATATTATTAGGATAAGTTAGCTTAAGTTCCTTATTGTCAAAAAATATTTTTATAGATCGGTAATTTGGGGCCACGTAAAAAGAATGGTTGAAAGATAAAATCGTAAGGCGAGGGTGAATGTAAATGTTGGAAGGGATGCAAGGCGAAAGCTAATAAACGCTAGGTCAAGAACTGACTAAATTGTATAAAAGGACTTATGAGAAAAGCAAGGGAGATGCAAAGATTGTAACGTATGTAAAAGACATAGTGTCTGCCTACCCTTAAATTATATATACTAATATTATAAAGCTGAAGAGTTTGTTTGAACGCGCTATTCTCAGGAACATAGCACACTTACCGAGGAAGGCTATAGGCTATACTTTATCCCCGTATTCCTACGGGAACGGGAACAACGCGGGTGAAACCACGCGGCGTCAGCTAGTTATTAGTAGCTGCTTTATAAAATTAGTATAGATAAGACACTGAGGTAAATTAAAACAGTTGAGTTACCAGTGAAATAGAAAGCGGACTCCCACCCGAAGTGCGCTATGAGGAAGCCGCAGATCGGCATAGTTATGGCCGCACCGAGAGACGACGCTGCAACAAATACGAACAATCATTATAATCATTATCATCATCAACCTTATTATATATATTATGAGGACGCAACTCTCTCGTACAAGTTGATACAAAAAAACGCCTGTGTTATAGGAGCAGATATAATTAATTAAGCACAAAAGCGATGTATGTTCTTTGTTTATGGAGAGCATATAGCAATATGCTGAGCTAGGTCCTTTTTCTAGGTTATGCCATGCTATATTTTATCCCCGTATTCTTACAGGAACGGGAGCTACGCGGGTGAAATTATAAATATAAGCTAATGGACGTCCACTGCTCTTGGGTAGACTTCCAAGCACCGCTGTTTTGAGCCGCCAGCATCAAGCGGCTCCGTGTAACTTGGCACTTTAACCGTGGCTATTCATCATTAACAACCTATATTCGGCTCATTGTTGAGCACGAGCCTCCTCTCAGAATGAGGACGTTAGGATAATAGTCCAAAACGTTGATCCAATGCAGATTGGCAGACTTCACACACTTAGAGAATTAAAAAAATTCTCAAGCATGCATGCCAATCGGGCGTGATACAGAACAGATTATATTTATTTGTTAAGACCTTGTAAACTGTATCAGCAAATAAAGGATTGTATTGTATTGTATTGTATTGTATTGTATTGTATTGTATTGTATTGTTTCTTCACGATGTTTTTCCTTCACCGTTTGAGACACGTGATATTTAGGTAATTTCTTAAAATGCACATAACTGAGAAGTTGGAGATGCATGCTCCGGACTGGATTTAAACCTATGCCCTCCGAATTGAAGGCAGAGGTCACATCCACTGGGCTATCACGACTTTACCGTGGCTATTATAGAGATCAAATTTTTGTTTACGGTTTTCTTAAAACGTGGGTTAAGGAGGAGAGATTTGTATCTAATAATTAAAACAATTCTAAAATTACGTAACACCCATGAGATTGGGGGAACTCCCGTTCTGTTGTTTAACTAAAGCTTTATTAAAATTGCGGATAATATAATTGTTATCTGTTATAAGTGATTCATCAAATTACCATATTAATAGTTGGGAATTTCACACTCGAGCTATGTACTGAATTATTATTATTATAGTGAATGAGACAGATGTTGGAAGTACCTATTATTATCTATTGAAGATATTTCATATTCTTAGGTATCATCATATTATTAGGCAATAAAATTAACCTTCCAACATCCTAGACAAAATAATCTAAATCAGACAATTTTTTTTTTAACTGCTACCAATGCCAAACACCTGAAACTTGTCCAATAAATTAAATTGCCTTTATTTTGTCAGGAGTTTGATATTTGTTGAGTGCAAGGGTCTTTTTTTTGCATTTTTAGGGTTCCGTAGTCACGAATGTCCCATATAATTTCGTGACAACTGCGTAACCCGAACGATACAATGCGCGTGACTCCGCTCGTGCTTTTTTGGTTTGTTTTAATTAAATTTTTATAAAACTAAAGTGGTATAATATTCTTCATACCATTTAACTTTGGCTGAGCCAAGCGTTAACAATTTATAGTCACATCATAAAAAAGCCATTGTATCAAAGAAAAGATAATTTGAAATTAATGAAAACCCAATATATATTATATAACTTTCCAATGGCATCTTTTAAGAGGTCAAGGCAGGAAGGCGCGAATTACATTACAATGGACGCCTTTTCCTCGACGACACCCTAGACCTGATTCTTGAGGACATTTGTAACGTGTTGTCCTTAATGCCCTAAGGCTTTGCGAACCTTTTTTTCCTATTTGTCGAAAATAATTTAATAGATTTATCCAAACCAACGGTAATGGTAATCAGAAGTTTTCAATGTTTTCATACTGTTAATAACGCGTTAACGTAAACGCGAATTTATCACGAAATCTTAAAAACCGCTTGACATACAAAGATGAATTTTGGCAGTGAGGTCGTTTACAGTTAGTAGAGGACTACTAAGATAGCCGGAAACGAATGTATAAAATTTGGCAAAGACAGGGAGTTGTGGAAAAAGATGGAGGAGGCCTTTACCCTTTCAGGGTGTCCGAAATTAAAAAGAACATACTAACTATTATTACTAACATAATTTAAGAAAACTTGCTAACAAACTACTAACAACTTATGAAGTGTAATTTAGAAATGTAAAAATTGGAATAAACGGCTTATTTTTATTATTATTATTTATATTAAGAGGCTGGACTAAGAAGGTCTAAGGGCGGACGAAGTCGCGGGCATCCGCTAATTCCATATTAATTCGCGTTAACGTTAACGCGATAAAGTATAAAAACATTGAAAACATTGAAAACTAGGCACGCAGGTAACATACGGTGGAATTCATAGTCGTAGTAGGGGGCCCCTAAGGGGATTATTCAGCCGCTATGTGTCGAATTCAACCCCTACGCGTTTCATAGACAAAAGAAACCCCTCATTTGACAGGAGCTGGCGGCTGACTGCTGAATTACCGATATTTGTCAGCCAAACCATCCCCTGGCATTTTTTTTTGTTGTTAATCGTGATTTATTTATTAGAAAGTGGACGTTATAAGTGAAGTTATAAACAGCGAGTTATATCAGTGCCCAAGATATATATTCGCAATTGCGTAAACCCAGTATAATACTATGGCGATATGGAATGTACGAAAAATTCTCATATTAGGCATAATATGCCTCTGTTTGATGAAGAATGAACACAGAGGACCAAGAGAGGAATACCAATACCGCTAGTATTATACATTCTAGCAGCACTTCGATTCTATGAAACGGGATGTTATCAGGTACGTACCTTTGTTCATTATCAATATTTTTTTGTTGATGAAGACGCCGCGCGGTTTCACCCTGTGTGGTTCCCATTTCCGTAAGAATATGGGGATAAAATATAGCCTATAGAGCTCGGGAATAGTGTAGCTTCCCAACAGTGAAAGAATTTTTTAAATTGGTTTAGTAGTTCCAGAGCCTATTCAAAACATACAAACAAACAAATCTTTCCTGTTTCTATTATTAGTAAAGATAAATTAGGAGTAGATATAAAACCAATTAGCCCAGTGGGTATGACCCCTGCCTTTGATTATGATGGTGTAGGTTCCCAACAGTGATAGAATCTTTCAAATCAGTTCAGTAGTTACAGATCCTATTCAAAACAAACAAACAAATTTTTCCTGTTTATAATATTAGTATAGATAAATTAGGAGTAGTACAAAATCCATATAGCCCAGTTGATATGACCTCTGCCTTCTATTCGGAGGGTGTAGGTTCAAATGCTGTCTGAAACATGCACCTCCAAATCATTTCAGTTATGTGTATTTTATGAATTTAAATGTATATTACATGTCTCATACGGTTAAGGAAAAACATTGTCTCTACATGTGTGAAGTCTGCCAATTCACATTGGGCCAGCGTGGTGGACCTTATCCCTCTCATTCTGAGAGGAGACTCATGCTTAACATACTCATGATGAAGAATTTAATTAGTTTGTTTGTTTGTAATCTAACCTATATAAATGTTAGGTATACCTATCTAGTTTTGATTTAGGAAATATATAACCTACATGAATGTAACCAACATAATGTTTATTTTCAGACTGTATGTGCAGTCCATCAAGCATTCTATGAAATAACAGAAATGCCACAAGTCAAGCTGTATTGATGGCACGCATAGGTATACATATAAACAACCCTGGAGGACCCTATGCACAGATTTAAAGAAACCGGCTATCATGGCAGGGAATAGCAGTGATGAGCTCTGAGAATACTGTTTTACCAAGAATACTGAGAATACTTTGGTCCTTGAAAATCTGAGTTTTCAGATCACAGTAATTGGAAGACCCACATACCTTGAAAAGTCAGCAGCATTTAATATCCAGGTAGTAGGAGTGAGTGCAGTATGTTGTAAGGTGGTCACTCACTCTGAAGTCCATAACAATAGAAAATGTATACAAATCTTAATTGAATGAAATTTATTGATTCACATCTTTAATAAAGATAATTATTAAATGTTTACTTCTGCATTTTTCATTTAAGTCTGGCCCTATATAAAAAAAACAATAATAACAATATGTTATATGTAAATTATGTATTTATTGTTGTTATTAATTAAACTTTGTATCAAAAGGATATAGGTTTGATTTTAGAATTGCAATAAGTACTGTGTGGTTCATTATTATCAGCCCATTACCGGGCCAAGCCTACCTCCTAAATATATAATATTATTTGATCTAAAGCTTTGTGAAACACAATTTTACCACTATTCCTAAGGATAAGCTACACTTATATTTATTTACTGCACTTACTATAAATTGTAAGAAAATACAGCATAATAGTACCTACTTGTAATTATTTCAGGTTAATTATAGGTGGTTTTGAGTAAAATAAACAAATTTCCTCTTACAATATTTTTTTTATTTCAAGAAGGATTCCACATTACAAAAGTATAAAATATCAAACTACATAGTAAATAATATGCTTGGGATTTCTCTGCGTGATCGTATCACAAATGAGGAGATCCGCAGACAAACCAAAGTCACTGACATAGGTAGCACAGCGAGTCGTGAAGCTGAAGTGGCAATGGGCAGGCCACATAGTTCGAAGAGCCGATGAAACGCAGTGTTGGTCGAACCCCCACTAGGTGGACCGAGGGCATCAAGCGGGTTGCAGGGAGCCGCTGGACGCTGGCGGCTCGAGACCGTTGTGTTTGAAAGTCCATGCAAGACGGCTATGTCCAGCAGTGGACGTCCATCGGCTGATAATTTTGTATATGATCATGTTCGTCCACATAACTTCAATATTTTTCTAACAACTCCTTCTTGTGAGAAAGAAACTTTTTGATAAAATTGATCTATTGTACACTTGAACGAATTAAATTTTACTGCGATAAATAAAAACAAAAAGTAAATAAAAATATTAAAAACTCAATTATTTTGTAAAATGTCAAAGAATTAACAAAATACGTCTCTCTGTGGTTGTGTCACAGAATTTTCAAAGATCTAATGTAAAATCATAGACAACATTTGCTTGAAACTCCAGTCACCTAGGGGCTCTCCAATAGTTTGTTTATGAAATGCAATGAAGGATGATTCAATAGTCAGCCCCTGGGTGAATACTGAATATTGGTTTGTGGGGGATTGTTCACTTCACGACTATGAATTCCAGGGTTAAACCACCCGATGCTAAATTCCCGACGTCCAAGGTCAAATTGTAGCTTTAGTTTACATGCAGTGCTAACGCGTTGCCGGCCTTTGAAGGGTTTGTTTATCTGGTCCGTATGCAACTCCTATTGTGTACCTATGTTTTAAAAATTTTGAATGATTGTTGAATCTTAATCATCTTACTATACCATGGATATAGTCCAATGAGGCCTAACATGTTGCCAACTACGTCTCTCGTGAACAGAAAAAGACAAATATCAAATAGCGGCGCAACCGAAAATATCGCTATCTCTTCCATTGCATTATGACGAAAGAAATGGGACTAGGACTGCTCCGCGATTGGTCGATATTTTGTGTATTTTTCTTCACAACACGTTGGTCGCATGCTAGGCCTACACAGCCCAGGAAATTTTGAATTTTTAAATTCTGTTTTTCACAAATCCCGCGGTAAACATGGATTTTTGTCTGGGTTAAAAACTACAAGTAATACTTATAGAGGATATATGGACCATAGGAGTAGACACCGCAAGCTGCTCCAAGCTGGTTGGCGGTCGTTTTAGCCACACCAAACATGCGAGCGAAATGGTGCTATTAATGTATAATGTATCGTCATCATAATAATTATTATGTATCAGTAACAAAGGTCTCGCAGTTCAAGTGACTGCCGGTCTAACACAATATTTGCTAATAAGGTGACAGGCAATATTTGTACATGATTTATTTTCGAATCTATTTTGCCAAATATGCAATAGTAATCGTTTATTCAATTTTTTTGTTGGTAGAAGTCTTCGCTTGATAGTTTCTTACCCAAAGCTGCTGCGAAGAGCAGTTTAAGCTAAGTCCCTGTCACTATCAAACATCGGGACCAAAGCAATAATGGCAAGCGTCCATAGATCCGCATTGGACGCATCTCATCAAACGGATTTTAGTATTCTTTGTTTAGAATGTCATACAAGTGCGTCCACTGATCGCATTGAACGGACCTACCTACCGTTCTATATTCTTTATGTACTATTAAATTAAAAATCTGTTTAATGCGATGCGTCCGAGTTACGAGTTCCTCGAGTACGGGTGATATTAACATTCATTATTTATATTATTATAAAAAGAAGGTATCTGTACGAAGTTGTTACAATAGTGATGGTATAATTGGGGTATTGGGCGAGTTGAGTTCAGTTCTTTGTTAGGCAGCGTGAACACCGTCACGCTGCTAGTTACTCTCTTCTAGTCTAGTCTAGTCTAGCTCTTTGAGGCACGGTGTAAAACCACCATCTTACATCAGCGATTAACATAGGCTATATATTTTTATCCGTATTCCTCATAAAAATTTAAAATGTAACAAATAAATCTAGATATAATTCGCACTTTTTAACGAAGAAGCTGCATCTAGCATAATACAAATCCGTGTTTCTCAATTAGCACCAGAGTTCCTTGAGTCTACGGTTTACGAAATATTTAGTGACCGTAACCTATAACCTGATTGCGTACTTATTATGAAACAATAAAAGGCGTATATGCCAATCGTCATAATTGTAGATAACGTTATCAAAAAGTTGCCATTTTTGATAACGTTATCATTAAGTCTTATCGTCTTCCTTGTAGCATTTGATAATTTACCAATTCCTATTATCACAGTAAACTAGTTTTTTATTAATTATTGTCTAGATGATTAAATAATTAACAAATTGATTTATGCGTTAGGTGATCCAAGAGCTGGCCTTTATTTTTCCCAAAGGATAAGTCTTGTCATTCAGAGGGGTAACAGCGCCAGCGTATTTGGTACTTTGCCTAAGGGTGAACAATTAGGTGTGTATTTCCTATAATTATTTGATTTATATGAAATTTAGATTTTTTTTTAATTTAAATTTATATATTTATTATTTATTTTTTCTTTTATTTTTTTTTAATTTTTTTCTTAAAAAAATATGGATGGACGATTTGCGGTATCTAGCTAAATATAAGTCCGCACATTAAGCACCCATCACTCTACTGCAAATCGTGCTGATGGGCTATAAACTCTTAACTACATATTACGATACAATAAGAGGCGTTGCCGCGTCGTCACATAGATAACGTTATCAAAGTATGTCTGTTACGTGTTATCAGCTTATCAATTTTACGAGTATATTGCGATTCACATTAAATGACGCATAAACATGATGTATGTCGGAGGTGCTCCGTTAAACGGGACCGTTCAGAAAATTTTCCTCTACGACCCGTCTGGAGTCTACTTTGGAAGTAAACATGAATTATGTCTGTCTGTGATAAGCATGTCTTTATCATTATTAGCTTATTTAATTGCAATTAAGGCCAGGCCTCCTTACAGCAGAGGGGTTATTGAGCTTAGACCCATCAAGCTGTTAAAATACGGGTTAGCGGACTTAGCTATTTGATTTTTGTAATGAACACTATCAGTGTGCCTAGTGGGAGTTTTCAATGTTTTCATACTGTTACTATCGCGTTAATGTAAACGTGAATTTATATGGAATTGAAACAGTTGTGCAGTAGTGCCACTAGATAGCGCTGTTTCAATTTCTTGGAAATTCGCGTTTACGTTAACGTGATCGTCACAGTATCAAACTGCCACTAGGCTCTCAGATGGTTATATCGGAAACGATGACATAACATAGGCGTCCTAATATACGTATTGTACGTATCGGACGCGTCGCATCATACGGATTTTTAATTTTACGGTACATAAAATCCATTTGATGCGATCCATACGATGCGGATCAGTGGACGCACTTGTTGTATTTCTATACAAATACTACAAACCACTTGTTACACACCTACCAGTGCTCTTTAAGGCACGACGCACCACTGTCTTCCTAAATCCAGGCTGAGAATTTTTACTAAAAATTTCATAGCCCAACCCAAGACTTGAACTATGGACCTCGTGATTCGAAGTCACATACGCTAACTATCCACTGGACACATTGACGCAGTTGCTGTAAATTAGAAAATGAACAATATATCATGTCTTTTAGGTACGCATTTAAAATAGCCATGCCATATACTATATACAAGTATCAATATATATGTATAACCCACTAGCAGATGGCCTGCGGTTTTACCTGCGTATTTCCCGTTCCCATTAAAATTAGGCGATAAAACAAAGTTCATGTTACTATCTATTCCATTAAGCTCTGCAACTACACACCTAATACAGAAACCTACAAAATACATATCAATAATACTAAGTCTATAATTTCTATTAGTTTAATCTGTAAAAACCACAGTTATAAAACAAACCACACACATATAGGTCGTCAAAACGTATGACAGATCCATCAACCAATAATATTCGCCATAATATACCTTGTGGCAAGTGTTGAAATTGTAATATACGACCGCAGTATGACCATTGACCTCAATACTACGCATGTGGGAGCCAATCAGGGTTGCCACACCACCGATAAATTAAAAAAAAACTATAATAATCAAAAATTCTTTATAAAAAATCAAGTTTTATAAACTAAGTGCTAAGTGACAGTTTAATACTGTGACGATCGCATAAACGTAAACGCGAATTTCTAAGGAATTGAAACAGCGCCATCTAGTAGCACTACTTCACAACTCTTTCAATTCCATATAAATTCGTGTTTATGTATACGCGATCGTCACAGAATGAAAACATTGAAAACTCCCACTAGGCACTCTGATATGTACCTAGTACCAGTTTGCCAAGACGCTTGAGTCAAAATTGGTTTATCATACTTACTTAGTTTAGGAGTTACTATCAAACATCCAACTCCATCAATAATCATTACATTATCTGTAAGTTTATAGACTTTAAGTAAAATCGAATAAGTTTTTTTTTTTGTATAAATTACCTACTAATCTGTCAATCAGGACTCATTTGTTTTTCCAATACCATTAGTCAACGGAACAGTCCAGCCATTGCACATTACCTACCTAAAACAGAATATATATCTTCACAGAGCACTCTAAGAACACATCCTTAGCCATATGCCTGGTAATTTCACCGACAACACTGTTTGGTTCAGAAACAGCTTCTACTTGACGGCTGACTGCTTGTATTGTTGAGTTGTTTGTGACCGCGTCACATGTAAGGCAACCTTATGCTAGCCACTCACGACCAAGTTTATCGTCAATTCTGTAGCGCGGTTATGGTACATCAAAATATCTTTATTAGTAAGGTTTGAACAAGTACGGTATACTGTCTGTTTGTGGCTGGCGTTTATTAAATATCGTTATGCAGTAATATTAAATCTTTGAGTGCTAACCCTGTAGTCACTATGTATATATTTGTACGTATAGCTCGGCGCCGGCGCACTTCGCGAAGGCGATTTGTTTCGCAAACTCGAGAAACACAGCATCCCACGCAAGATACGAGATCTGCGTCACTCGACCCACCTACTTGTTCGCCATTTGCTTTGCATGCAAGCGGATTTAAAAATGTTCTCCATCGGAAGAGTTCTCTAAACCTGTAGAGCTATTCTTCGAAACTTTCGTTTTTATAAATCGACAGTTAGTTTTGAATACGTCTTAATTATTTAATTTAGTATTCAAACAAATTGGCCTTAACTAATCTAAATTATATGTATAGGTAATAATAATTAGCTGATTGATTTATTATTATAATGATACATATATTTAACCGGTATAAATTGCTTATGTGTTCCAATCGATACCGGTTATATATAAACAAAATGGAACCTAAAACAGGTCGCTACAACCGCTATTTAAAAGTCAAAGACTTCTTATCTATACAGAGCTATTGGACGATCAATTCGAAACGAAAACTGTGTCACATATTTTAATTCGCGCTACTTGGGCGAACTAATGAAAGCTCACTTTAGCTCACATACTCTATATACTCTACAGAATCTACAGGACAGATTTTTTTTGCGGTTTTGAAAGCTTAGTTTGGGAAAGGGGATCTATCTAAACTTCGTTTTTTTAGAATTGCAAAATTTTGTAAACAAATATGGCCGTATTCATCACTGACATTAGTTGTGACGTCATCCTAGGGATGGGCCGTTGATGAACTATATCGAGAATTAACTACTACTAATCGAATTTTATATCAATTGTATAAAAATCACTTTACTTAAAAACTCACTTCTAAGTTGGCAACACTAATCACACAGTCAAAATACGCGCGATATTAACTATCTACCTCTTTCTGTTGCATATTAATTAATATCTATCAAATAACATTTTTTTCACTTGTATCTGTTTGTTATAAATTAAAAGAGTACTAAAAAATTTAGGCAGTACTTGTTAACGCATTATCTTTTTTTAACATATAAGTACGTAACTAACTAAACAGCGCTATGAAAAAAATACTTTATTCAAATTACTCAATTACAATATCGATACTGAACGGAATACATTCGATATTTACAATCGGTAAATCGTTCATTTTTAATCTGTGGTGACAATTTTACTTGGCACAACCTTAGAGAGACGAAACGTCAAATTAACATTTAAATGTAATCTGTGTGCATAATTTCGTGTTTAATTTCGTTTATTTCTAAAAATTTTGATTAAACCCTGTGTAAATTAAAAAAATGTTACGTTTGTATGATTCTCCATAGGTGGATTGTAAAGAACAAAGTGTTTGTGCGTGTTTTAATAGTTTGATGGTTCTGAAAACTGTTATGAAAGTTTGGCATCGACAAAAGGGTTTGTTTATTTACCAAATAGCGCAATTCAATCTGGACATGGTATATCTATACTAATCTAATACTATAATATTACGACGACCACAGAGGGTTAAAAAATATGGAATAGGTGTTTTTTCGATATTTTTTTCACTGCCCACATCTCTACGCGCGCAGCAGGCAATGCTATAAATCTACTTGACTGTCTGTGGCCGGCGTTAGGGGAGAGGACTTTCGACGCGTGCGAATTAGCAAGCGTCTACAAGTGTAACAATAATGTATTTTAGACATTTGTGATTTAACGATGCGATATTAATACGTCGATACATTATTTCCAGCGATTGCCGACCCCCAACATACCGACCGCAACCTACGCAAGCCCAAAACAAAAATAACACCAAGGAGTCAACTGATCACATTTCTGAGAACCGGACAACCCGCGCATAGCAACCGTTGCGCAAGGTTAATCCGCGCGGTCAAACAGCGTCGACCAATCGCGTGGCGGCATTCTCGTGACGTAAGCGACCACGCCTGCGCGCGCCTCCGCCGCCATATTGCAGTGCGCGCAACCGTATCCGTTCGCACGATAACAATTGAATAAACTATTCACGAATTAGGGTTGCCAATGCCATGTATTTGTAAAACTTTTTTTTTTGACTGCGAATTGGTTGTAGAATCCATAAAGGAAATGTACAACATTCCCTTTGTGGAGTCTACAACCGTCACCGGAGTTGATTTTAAAACAAAATTATACTTTGTCATGTAAATGAACGCTCAGGGCATTTTTTATAATTGCAACATTTTTGTATATTTACAAAAGGATAAAGGGCTTAATTTAGGCAAGATAGACGTATTATTAAAAAAGCCCTGATTTTAACACTAGCAAGAACCTTGCTTTTCATAATATAAATTTTGGAGGCATTATCTTTTAGGTATTATGACTAAATTATACACTCGCTGCTCTTGTTTTTTTTATTTATAAAAAAATATTAGTAAAAAATTCAGTTACAAAAACAAGCGACCATCGGGTCCAGAGTAAAGACTATAGAATCTCCTCACAATACGTGTATCAGGGAGAAATCCATTTCATTGTTCCAACTGCCAAGCGAAATCTTTTGAAGGTGTTCGTCGAAATTTTTTTGTTGACTGTAATATTACTATTATTATGTTTTTAAAGTAGGCAACCCTAGTGCCATCTGACGTCGGAAATTGCTTGATAACAAAACCATTAACAATGGAACGTAATCCCCGGTCAAGGCGAACACACATACTACTCATTTAGTCTTTTTGCGTCTGAAGACATCTAATTGATAATACATATTTTGTGCAGTTACGTCACCAACACATCTCTATCCATCAATAACAATAACTATATTACATGTTTACTTAATAGCTTTTTTTGGTTTTCTTTTTTAGGATTTAATTATTCTATGGGTATAAAAACGCATTACAAATTGCCTTCAAAGCTTACGTCACCCTCAGACGTTTGATCACTTGTATATGCGTATAGGTAAAATTAAACATATTTATTATTATAACTTTATACAAGCTTAACTATGTATAAATTAGAAATGTCAATATAATTTGTGTAATTTTAATTTGCATGCCAGAAATTGTCGGAGTCGCTTACGTAAGTACTTATTATTATTATGTATTCAAATAATGAATTTTTAATAATAATTACTACACGCAATAAGCCACATTTATTGTCATTACTATTACGTAAGAGAATTGAGGAAAATTATAAGCCTTTTCAAATCAATTCATAAACAGGATAAACTATACTGAAATCAAAGTAGTCAATTTACCTATCTTTCCTAAAAACATTTTTAAAAAGTAGCCTAAAACCATTGAAGGTCAAAACCTAAAACAACGGCATGTACCTGATTAAAAATTTTGTGGGAGCCAAAGTTTAACCAAATATTCTGCGTGAATATATTATCTGTCTTATCGATATAGGAAAATTCATTATTTCATAATTCAGGCACATACCTTATACCCGGAACTCTAAGAAATAGCCAAGGTCACAATTCATTTCAATCTAATTAAGCGCTTTAGGAAATGTGAATGTGACAAAAAATCTTAGATTTGAACATTCTAATGCCTGTCACTAAATACCAAATTTTTATGGACAAACAAGTAGGTACAACCTTTCAATTCAGATTCAGAATATTGTGCTCGAGCCATTTTAATCGTACTTTTGGAGCTATATTAAGTTTGCTTTACTTGTTTTGTTTTGCTTTTGGAAAAATGACTTTGTGGAAAAACAAGTTACTACGATATTGTTAAAAATCAAAATTCATCTGAATTCTGATGAAGACAATCGGTTTTGTACTTTAGAAACCTTTCGGAATTGGACGTCTAAACTTGAGGTAAAATGGTAAACTCCCGTTAGAAATAGTAAAATAGCAAGACTATGGGAGGACTAAAAATAATATAATTGAACAAACAAAATTTATCTACGTCAATAATGCATATATTTAAAGTTACACTTATGTAAATAAGAAATTAATTTCGAGACAGTCACGTGAAAGATAGTAGCAAAAACAGAGAAGTACGTCATAATGCCCTTGAAAATTAAAGAAATATAAAATAATATGGCTGTTTAAATTAAAAATTGGCTTTTAATATAAGATTACCTGTACAATTGACTCAGTGTTAAGGTAGCTTACAACGTAAGAAGATTTTATTAAAATGACACAATCTACCCGTACATAATGTTTCCTGGGTGCAAGAAAATCCATGTTATATATCAAGGACAACAAATTTAGTAAACCTTCTTTCTTATAAATAAATGAATTATTATTATTATTAAACGTCAGTGCTTCTATAGAGACGCATACAAGCCGTACGTTTCAAGGTCCAATGAGTTTATCATTAAATTCAGAACCTTTCTAAATTATACTCCAGTATCCACTTATCATAATTTTGAACTGTATTTTAAACTAATTTGAGTTATTGTCTTACTTGGACCCTTTGGACTAGTATTGTTTAAAGTAGAAGCTAAATGTTTCTACTTTTCTTTAAGGCCAGTAGGAAGTGGGTCTCTTCTCAGAGAACTATGATTCGTACGCTGTAGCTCGGTACGAGTGACAGTTGCCGTATGACGTTAATAATATGTACTAATAACGTGAATCGCGGCAAACTGTCAAGAGTAAAATGAACTGTCACCCGTACCTTGCTACACTCACGAGCTATAATAGTTTATTCAGAAGAATTAATAGTATAGTTAACATAACGTACCCATCATGTTAGACATGAATTTCGATCTGTCCATCGGTGGGATCCACTTGGACGCCATTGGTAGGATGGCGGGCCATGTGGCTCCGAGGAAGAAGCCGAGGGCTACTCGCAGGGCCACTATCCATCCGAAGCCGGCAGCAGCGGCCCAGGGAGACAGCAGAGTGAGGACACTGGCCAAGAGAGTGCTGTAGCCGAACACCCGTCTGTTAAATAAAATAATATTGAATAATATATATGTAAAAACCTTTGATAATCAATCTATGACTCTACTTATGACCTTTAGAAATAATGTAAAAAAAGTAATACCAATTCACTTATATTAATTTACTAGCTGCCGCCGCGCGGTTTCACCCGCGTGGTTCCCGTTCCCGTAGGAATACAGGGATAATATATAGCCTATAGCCTTCCTCGATAAATGGGCTATCTAACGCTGAAAGAATTTTTCAAATCGGACCATTAGTTCCTGAGATTAGCGCGTTCAATCAAACAAACAAACAAACAAACAAACTCTTCAGCTTAATAATATTAGTATAGATAAAAAATGTTCATTATTGAAATGCAATGCTTTGTAGGTATAACTTCATATATTTTTTGTTTGCCATATAGGAATTGCCTGGAGATACAGTATAAAAGATAAAATGTTAGGTTTGAAAGTTTGAGACAACTTTCCTTCGATGATCTTTTTTTATACGAACGTAATTTGTAATTTGAATGAAGAAGATATAATCTTGTCTGATAGAAGGTGAAAGTGGTTTCATAATAACTTACACTTTCGTTGTAATCTTATCATATTACAAACTGTTTTTATCACAATATAGTATTTTACATTCATAAGAAACGTAGCTACAATGATTATGTAAAATGTGTTTTTATCAGACATTTTTTAAAAATCCTAAGTAAAAATTAAATCTTGAAAAAACTTTTAACTGAATTTATAAAATAAATTATTTTAAGTAAGGCAATGCATTAAAAAGTGAAAAACAACATCAAGCAAAAAAGATTGCTCTTTAAGTTTTATTGTATTGTTAACCTGTAATGCAATTAAACATCGTTAATTCAAGATCTCCTAAACGTGCTTCACAAAACCCACTATGAGAATATTTTGTCTAATTTGCGTGTCATTTCCAGATGAAATTGTCAAGTTATCGCGATAAATAGCAAAATAAGTGTAGGCATTATTATATACATTATTATTATATACTTGCCATTAATACACATATATGTATTTTTAATTTTTTTGCAAATCATGGAATGAAAAAAAAAAATAATTGGTTATTTTTTTACTAACATTAATACTTGATTAAAAGTATACACATGCGATATACACATTACACATCTTGACAACCCTAAAAAAAATATATTACGGTATCGGAGAAAGTATGCAATGCAAATATTTTTCTATGTCAAATGCCACTTTAACATGCGATTTGTTTCAAACGAAGTGCGATTTTATTAACACATATTTGCGACAACCCTATAAAATCGCCATTACGAGTATTTTAAACGTAAACTACGCGAGCGCCGAAACTTCGTCGGCGATGGTTTATTTTTTTAGATTTTCTCTCAGGCCATTAATATACTTTATGGCATTAAAATAAATAAATAATTTATGTTATCAATTCAACTGTCGTGTCTGTCGGTCTATAATAACTATAAAATACGGCTTATTTTTAAATGATACTAAAACACAAACAACCGTTTTTAAAAATTTTGTCTGTCATTCTGTCCACAGTCGTATTATCCAAATCCAAAGATTAGTGGACCGCTGGAACGGCTGAACCAATTTTAACGGAACTCTCACTGGAAGGTAGAAGATTTAGTAATAACAACATAATATAGGCTAATTTTAACCCGAAAAAATCTATAACACGTGCGGGATTTGTCCCACTCGCACTTGACCGTTTTTTTTGCGCTGATGTTTTATCGAGATTACGCGTCGCGTAGGTATTCTGCGTGAGTCACTTTGCAAATATTATTCAGCCGTCAGTTAACCTACTAACTGAATAAATACGAATCGCTAATAAAACCTGTAGTGGGCACTGCACTTTACGGTAATATTAATTTACATGATGTATTTAATTGCTTTTAAAGTTAATAAAACGAACTTTTATTTTTAAGAAACAGTCTGTGTTAAATTGAGCTTTGCAGAAATTTTAGGATGTACGAATATCTCAGACCAATTTACCATCAAAATTGTCTGTCTTATTGGATTATGATGTGACGGGTAACAGCATCAGTGATTGTACCATCATTTTGTTATAGAGGAAACATCTCGAGCAGGTCCTAGGACTTGTGACCTTGGGTGTAGGTTTAAGGGATCACTCACCTCCCCAGCACGACATGTTCTCGATGCTCACACTAAACAATTTATGACCAATTACAACATAAAACAAATAAACAATGATTATGATTACATAACATCAAACGTTATCAACAATCACAACACAAAACATAATTAATAATTACAATACAAAACGTTATTAAACAAAATCACTAACGCGACTAGCAGCGTGACAGTGTTCACGCTGCCTAACAAAGAACTGAACTCAAGTCATCAAATACCCTCATTATAACATCACTGTTGAACAATTTCCGTACTACCCCCGTGACCGTGACAATATTCTCTAGAACTGAAACAAGGACAGACCTCCTACCTTAAAGGAGAGAAGATTAGCCCCGTCACACTAAATCAATGACAGTTGGAAAATGGCGTCGTTCTTCGCGAAGAGTGGCATAACAAATTCGTTATTCACTGTATTATAAACTACCGGAAAGTAAAGTTCAATTTTCAAAAGGATGTTTTTCTTGGAAGACAAAAATAAATTTTTAATGTACAAATAACTACTGGAAAACGTTCTACATTCAAACAGATGTTTCTTTTTAAAATTTTTCAACCAAAGACAAAAGATTAGTTAAAATCTGATCCTGCCAAAACATCGAGAACGTTCCGCATGATTCAACAGCAGGTATTGCTGCAATTTGCATTGCTAATACCAACTGAAATATAGACAACACGATACGGCAATTATCATCTGCTTTCCATTACTTCGGCTCACTTCAATTGCGGTTAAATACAGGATAATGAGCGTAAACTACCTACTTGCTACGTACACTCGTGTATGGAGATACGTGGTATATAATTAATTTGAAGTAAGTACTTATAATTATTTGAGATACTAATCTTAGGTACTATTGATAAATACGTAGGTAGACTAAAAATATTAGACATACTGGCGTGCACAAGGTTTTTAGCTAGGGTAGGCACTATAGGTACAAATTGGAAAATTCCTCCTCCAATATAGGTTCGTAAGGAATCCTTAGGGTATGCATTGCGTTTATGCATCTATGAAGTGCACGCCACTGTAGACATGTACATACTTGTAGTTTTATTGTGCGATATCCGTAAGTTTTACTTGAAAAAAAAAAACTAAGCCCGAATTGACTATTTTATAAAAGAAAAATACTGCCTACTTGTTATGATTGCAGTTAATATATTATGACATAACCCCAGAGTATAAAGTGCGGTCGTTATAAGTCATAACTTATCTATACCTAGATGCAACGAAGCACATGCAATCTTAATCCTTACTCATTCCATGAATCACTAATGCTTGTTTGAGCTTAGATTGTAGGTACGTTTCGTTTTAAAACCATCCAGGCTATAAAGTTTTTACAAAACATGGAATATAATTTAACTGCTACTTAGGTGAAGTTCATTACACAGACCGAAAGTATTGGCAATAACTGAAATCCAGCGCTGAGTATTGCATTTTTGCAAAGAACAGCTAAATGCTGAGTAGTAAACCATTTCTGTTTGGTGTCATAGACAGTCATATAATATGCCAAATAGGATTGTTACAATCAAAATGAATAAAACTAAACTAAATACAGTAAAAATAAACATACGTATAAAGTGAATGAAAAAAGATGTTAATTCTAAATAAAAGAAATATTTTATTATGGTCGTAGAGAAAGTACTGTATGCCACTGCACGTAATTAGCGATTGTAGCACTCGTGCTGTTTGATGCACAGAAATCATTCGTGCTACAATGGCCCCCATTATATGATAGTGGCATAAATAATTGTTCTTTCTTTTCATTCTTTCAATGAAACTCACAATGTAGTGAAGGAACGTAGTATTATGTAAACACGGAGAGAAGTTTAATGCATACGCACTGTCGTTGAAGTCGTCAGTTTTGTTTATAGAATGCTAAACTTCGAACGCGAGGCGTATATAACGCCTTAACTAAATTATTATTATTTTAACAGCCCACTAGAATAGTAAGAAACGAAACGATGGGTGAAGTCGGTTCCTTATTAGAAACGACTTCACCCATCTATTTATTAGATGAAAATTTTTATATATGTTAAAGTTAAATTGTAAAATACGTAAGTTTATAATCTCAATCGCGATACTGTAATCTGTCGATATACTGTGAACTATTACATTATCACATTTAGTAGGTTAAAAAACTTATTGCGGGATTCCTAAAAAAATCCTGGCCTAAAAAACTATTACTAACCATTATTATTAATGATGGCTTGGCATGGAGTTTTTGAGGCAACCTATGCATTGCAACGTATTTTTTAAAATCCTAATTTTGATAAAAGACACTTTTCATTCATTAAACAGATGGGTGAAGGTTGTTTCTAATACGGATATTGGACTAAAAGGCCAAGCTTCCACAATAGTACAGGGGTTCTTCCTTTAAAAGTTCTATAAGCGAAGTCGTGGGCATCCGCTAGGAAATATACACATATGCAGTGTGTCATCATTATATATGTACCAAAACCGAGACCATCATTCCTCGTTGACCCAAGTCGACCTCTCTATTGGCGCTTCTAGAAAGTTCTATGCGAATCACCAATAATAACAATTAATTCATTGCATGTACTGTTGGAACCCGCGTTGCTAGGTGCAACTACTTTAGTTAATTAATAGCTATGCGTGTGTAGTTATGTTGGTATTAACTGACTGTGACGTCACCCGGGTCTCAGCTGAAAATCAGCGCTGCGCATTGATTTCCAGCGATGAACGGCTAATGCTGAGCTGTAAACCTTTTCTGTTTGGTGTCGCAGACAGTCATGTAATATCTAAGATAGGATGTACTGTTTGTGACACTAAAAAGTGAATAAACTTATTTTCTTTCTTCTTTCTTTCTTTCTAATATACTTGTAATATTGTTTAATAGCTTATTCATTTAAAATATGTATTACATTAGACACGCATTAAAAATATTTTAACTTAGTTGTGGTGTGGTATTTTCTTTATTTTTATTACAAACTAGATGATGCCCCGCGGTTTCACCCATGTGGTTCCCGTTCCCGTAGAAATACGGGGATAATATATAGCCTATGCCTTCATCGGTAAATGGGCTATCTAACACTGAAAGAATTTTTCAAATCGGACCCGTAGTTTCTGAGATTAGCGCTTTCAAACAAACGAACTCTTCAGCTTTATAATATTAGTATAGATTAGTATAGATGACCATCTATTAAAGCGAAGCTTAAATGTGAATTTAAAAGTTAAGTAAATATCCATGCAATACTAAAACTATTGTGTGCCACTAACGGATTTAAGTAAACAAATATATATTCATTAAATCAAATCAAATCAAAAATCATTTATTTCAAGTAGGCTCAGTTTACAAGCACTTTTGACACGTCAGTTGACTATTTGTAAAGATTCTACCACCGGTTCGGAAGGCAGGTTCTGCTGAGAAGATACCGGCAAGAAACTCAACAGTTGCTCTTTTAAAAAGGTCATACAGTATTATAATTTACAATTAATAACAATTACTGTTTACATTTCTTATAGTTTTACTTTCTGTGTGAAGGTGGAAGCTGATCCAACGGCCTCCAAGCATCTTTATCATTAAGGAACTCATCAATGTTGTAGTACCCTCGACTAAGTAAATGTTTTTTAACACATTGCTTAAAGCTATGCATTGGCAGGTCCATCACAGTCTTGGGGATCTTATTATAGAAGAGTACACCCAAACCTATGTAATTAAAACTAATTAACAAATAACATAATCAATTCTTAGATTAATCTATCTATGAGATCTAAATACGCAACCATATGACAAATATTAAGGAAACAATTTAGGATCCCCAAGGTGGTGTGTTATCTCCACTTCCCTTCCTCATCTTTATCAAGAAGTTAATTAATTTTTTGTAAACTTCCATAGCCCATTTACAGAAGTTCAGCAAAATAAGGTAATCACTCATTCTTTTTCTTTATATACAGCCGACCTCCAAGAAAGAAACAGTATAAATATTATCATGGATGAACTACGGATAAAGAATCCGGTTCGACGAACTGGAGCAATTAAAACCATTATCGCAAAAAGCTGTACGATCCAATGTTAATTAATTAACATTTATAAACGCCATTACCATATATGCGTAGTTATCGGAATATTTAACATGGGGTTTTGAAATAATTCCTTGCTTGTAGACATTATTGAAATAACGGATGTTTTAGAGCACGTATGATGAATTGAGTAACAGAGAATACGGTGTTTGTAAATATCGTTAGGTACATTCGTAATATCACACGAAAATAAACACACACATCGTAAGAATATATATTTTTTTAAACATTTATTTAACTTCAGTGGTTTAGTAGTAATAAAATCTTCTAATCTCTGTAGTGTTACAAATATGGAATTAGTATTAAAAGTAGAATATGTTTTGTTACTACATAATATTATTGAATAGATACTTCTAAAACGACGATTATACAATAAAGAGTCAATACATCTTGCGGATGCTTTCAGAGCGAATCGTACGATTGATTTTCCTCACGGATCTGGTTGATGTTGTAGCTTGGATTCGTCGGGTTTTCGTTGAGAATAGCAAAGTAAATCAATTATTCCCTATACTAAAGTAATTGTTATATGGTAATGTTATTGATGATATAAAACGACTTATGGCATACATTGTAAAAACACAGGACAAATTAGCAAAACATTAAAATCACTGAATGGACGTCATGTTACTAAATTGTAAGAATTAAAAAAAATTGCATCGACCTTTTTGCAGGTATAGGAATTAAGCCACGGTCAACGCCCTTCGCCACATCCATCGAATAACTTATTTCTTATTTCTCGGTATAGAGTTAATCATCAAGGATGTGGTTTGCATTGCACGATAGGTCACTACAATATGAATTTTATTTCTAACCATATAAGAGTCACGCATTGATAATGAATCTTTTAACGACTTTCCGTTCCCCGACCCTTTTATTTAGTAACCGAGCAATTTAACAGTTCATTTATTGTAATAACGAAATTGGTTTGATAACTACTTTTGTATGTTAGCAGGAAAATTATTAAATATAAAATTTCTCATTCTAATTGTCATTATCAGAACGGCTTACTATAAGGCCAGCAGGCCAATTCACAAATTTAATAAGTAGCATAGTAGTAATGGTATAAGAACATATCCTCAGGCTGATAGGCCTGGCCTGTAGTGGATCAAGGAGGCTGGCAGTGATTTGTTTATTAACAAAACAGGACATAGTCATTTTTAGGGACTTCCAAAGAATATCCTTGGTCTGCAAAGATTTGCCCGATACCGACCACGTTAGGCATGTGACTTGACAAAGTTGTTGTAGTAAGTTGGTATTATTCTGGAAGAGGAACTCACCTGGCTCCTATGACCTCTGCAAGTCGACCACCTGGCAGTTCTGTGAGCACATATCCCCAGAAGAAGCATCCCAGCAGGAGATTCTTCTGTTTCGTGTCCCAGTGGTACCTGGTCTGCTCTATGTGACCAGGGTGCTGTAGAAATAGAAATAAATCAGCATTTCGCATCAAACACAACTAAGACAGCAGCTTTGTTCGACAATACGCAATTAGATCAGCGTGGTAGACTAAATACTATAAATACCATCTTCTATAAGGAGGATACTGATCAAGAGACTAGACTATACCCTGAGAAATCTAAATTATTACGAACTGGTATGATGGTGACGCAACGAAACTATCGAAAGGTATGGGTAGATTAAACTTGTTCCTCTGCCAAGTTAGCCCGCTTCCATCTTAGACTGCATCCTTACTTAAAATTGGGTGAGATCGCCATCAAAGGCTTAAATTCTCATTATTAAAATTAAAAAAATGAAAACTGAACCGAAAATAAATAAAATTTCAATAAGTAGTAGTGACGCCTGATTTCCCGGACGTCATTGACTTTATCAGCCTAGTCTTAAAGATGTTTTTCTTGACTTTACATGACGTCAGGAGCTGACGCTCTAAAACTTGATAGATCAAAATGAGGCCACCACAAATGACATTCAGATTTTACAAGCAGCAAGTTTCTTGAGGAAAAGATTATGTATAACGGATGACTGACAGTTATTCCTGCATAATTCTAAGGCTTTAAATACTCAGAACTTATCCTTGGCAATATAAAACATTTTACATAATCAACAACTTTAGTTCCAGTTTGAATAGCGGGTTTGTATCCACTGATCGATGCATTGATTAACGTATCAACAAAATAGTATTCAAAACATTATTTAAGTGGAGCTTATCGTTGCAAATTAATCTCGACAGATAAATTAATGTTAATCTACTCATGTCTGCAAACAGTTACTGTCTTTTTAATAGATTTATCATTGAATAATAATGATTGTGCTCCCAGACCACGTTTTATCTCGGAGCAATTTAGTCGGATACATGTAGGTCACGTAGATACTTATAAAATAAAGCTATGTTTATGTCGACAGAACTTAGATTACCAAATCTTTCAAGTTAATCAACACTTTTAATTGCGTTCACATATAATATAAGATTTCCGTCAACTTTATAATTTGTGACTTAAAACTCATATTAAACTCATATAGTTTGGCTGGTACAAATTACACACTTACACAACTTTAAGTACTAATGACAAAACATTCAAACGTTCTACTAAAGTCCATGTACGCTGCGCCTACAAACGACTTAGTTGCGTGAACCTTGAAGACATTCTTTTTAGTGTAAATCATGAGACAAAGGATATACAATCTAAGTAAACGATTCATGATGAACGGTGGCCGGGACTTTGACTATTTAATTAAGTGTGTTTTGGTATACAATAAAATTCTCGATATCGTCAAAAAAACGAGGAAATTATTATTGTTCAAAATTATTTTCTTTGAATTTTTTGATGTTTTATCATTTATTCTGATATTCGGGATAACAACAAATAAAAGATCCGCAGTTCTAGACATTATATGGTGGAATTAACCTGTCTCATACATCTACAGCTCTACATACGTATATAGTTGATATATCTACTTTTAAAACATAATTAACGAGACGATAAAAATATAATACAATTAACAATGACTTAAAATGTTTAAATTCTTCATTCAAATTAATGCAATCTACATAATATATCCGTCTAATTTTGCTGTTTAATGTAAATAGACTATTTACTTTTAGGCAATTATTTTTCTACAAATATTCTACTTCTAGCTTCGCTGCACTCACCTCTACTGTACCATTGAAGGGTTCTGTTATATTGGCAACTGTGTGGTTCTTTGCGTCGTATAACATCTCGACGATGGCGATTGTTAGGTTTACACGTAGCGCGTAGTTCAGCATGAAGCCGAGGAGCACCATGATGTTCAGCACTTGGACACATGTTAGACAACCTGGAAAGAACAAGATTATTATAGTCTGGCAAGTTTGTTGATGACACTCCCATGAAATGCGGGCGACGGGGGAAAGACTGCGCGGATGTAAAATCGGGCGTACGGGGAAGTGAGGTGCATCAGTCGTGGGTTTTCATTCATTGCTACACGGCCTAATGCCGCGCGGACCATTGTACAATCATTGTATTGTATTTAGTTATTGGGAGTGTTACGAACGAAGTTGCCAAGCTATAGCAAACTCTTCAATTAAACATTTATGAAGTCAGTTAAAAATACACAGAAGACTGTATTGGTTGATATTGAATGCTGGGACTCGGTCGATTAATCTTTAAACTGTTTAGAAATTAAACCTGATGAATGGATGAAACAATATGTGACAATTATTTTTGTATACACGATAAATCTACAATTTGTTGCAAGACTATAAGATTTGTGGCAGGACGAAAATTACTTGATCAAAAATATCAGCGCCGAGCATTATGCATGTATATGTTATATTGTAAAATACGTTAGTTATAATCTCACTCGTAATATTATAATCTACCGTCATATTGTGAACTGAAAATACTGATTGCAATTTAACGTGTTATTTTTCAGTATATTATAATCTGTGAAAATATAATAAATGAAATTTAGTAGTTGATGTCCTATTTGTTTTGATTTTAATTTTGAAACTTTGTTTTAAGTAATTTTAATGCAAAATTAAGTTGTTTAAATTTTTTGTAGCATGTCCTTGTAGAGGATGATTTCATAGCTTAACGACCTTCTAGTTACGTTAAGGTTAAGTAGATGTGTTCGCTGATACGGCCATAAAATCCTGAGAAACATTATTTTTTAAAACTTAATTTTTTGATGAATTTAATCGTAAAAACAGCTTTTTGCATGAACTGGCGATTAAGATCAATGCTACATAAACAATTTATGTTAATAAACCTACATAATTATATATTTGCATAAGTGCCTTGTCTTCTATAATTTACGAGTTTGTTTAATTTATTAGTTTCTTTTTTATTTAGTTATTGTATGAACGAATTTAAGGTTGTTTTAGGATTTTGAAAGCACTTTTGAAAGTTAAGTCTGTCAATGAATATAATCGATATTAAAAGTAGAATATTCAGGTTCAGAAAGTAGATACAAGAACGGACAATAAAATCAGCAAACAGTCTTGAAAAAAATATAATTTTTTATTTACAACTTAGCCTAACCTCTCATTCTCAACCGGTGTTGTGTTAATTTAAGCCGTTTCTGAAAGAACTACATGAAAGAATGTTTAAAAAACCTTAATCTATAATTATGATATTCTTACATGGCTTGAATTAATACATCATCAGGCTAGCACCGCCTTCTAACTGATCATAAGTTAGAAGATAATATGATCTATAGAACTTAGTATAACGTTATTTTTCGCTTTTTAGTTTAGTCAGTATGTTAGAAGTGGGTTGAACTTTTTTTATTAAATTTTTTTAATGTCCAAACAACCTTTCCAAACTTATTAATTTTGAATGTCATGAAGTAGCTTACTAGTGAAGTGCGGAATGCTAGTTGCAATACGATCGATACCGACAATCTCACCACTACGTTTGAAAATAAGTTTTCCTTACTATGTAAAAGCTTTTTATATTCTTTTATGATAATGAAAATCGTTTTAACTTTCAGTTTTACGATTGGAAGCTGTGTGCTGGTAAATGCCCCTGAAACATCTTAGCAGAGAAGTGATATTTGCTCAAACTATTCTCAGAGGCACAATTATCCGGCCACTTTATTATGTCGCGAGTATATTAAAAGTGGGCGGATAATTGTGCCTCTGAGTATATGTTGATTATAATGAAATATAATAATCATTAATAAAATAAAATAGTGATATACACGTACGGACGGTAATGCAAATATTCTAATATCACAAACATGAGTTTTTTGTTGTTACGAAAGGAACTAGTTTTGTAAAGGGGTTACTACAAAGAAAAAACACGCACAAGGACATATTGAAATGTTAAATCAAAAAAATCAAAATCAAAAATCATTTATTTCAAGTAGGCTCAGTTTACAAGCACTTTTGACACGTCAGTTGACTATTTGTAAAGATTCTACCACCGGTTCGGAAGGCAGGTTCTGCTGAGAAGATACCGGCAAGAAACTCAACAGTTGCTCTTTTGAAAAAGTCATACAGTATTATATGTTATGTTTTATTGCCGTTATACAAACGTAACAGGATATGTGTTGCCAAATACATTATTATTAAAATATATTTTTGGAGGTTTTCTGTGTTAATTTAAATCTAACTAATATTAATAACAGTAACCTTAATTCGAAATATGATTTTAAATGCAATATCAAAAATAATGCAAATTATTTTATCTGAAATCTGATATAAATTAGAAATTAAAATTAAATAAAATGTAGACCTTAAAAAATATATATTAATTTTATATGTTACATTATAATATTGCAAGGGTGGTAAATTTTTTTTTTTAAAGAATTTTTGCTGTATTTTTTTATAATAGAAATTGAAATTAAATAAAATGTAGACCTATATCTTTAAAAAAAATATAATAATTTTATATGTTACATTATAATATTGCAAGTGTAGTAATTTTTTTTTTAAAAAGAATGTTTGCCATATTTTTTTGTAATATGACCAATATTCTCATTCCCCTCCAACTAGTTGGGAAAGATTGTTCTTGGAGTGGGTACGACAATAGACCAACGGGGCGGGGATCGAACCACCACCCCTCGGTAATGAGTCCGACCGCTCTTACCGTTGAGCTATTGAGGCAATAAATTGGTAAAGAAGGAAAAGGAGAGACCGATTATGATACGGTACAGTAGTTTTCGAGTTTTTCGCCACCAGACAGACAGACAGACGTGGAGGTGGACTTTGTTTTACGAGTATAATAATCATTTCTATGTAGTGATAAAACAATAAACTTATCTATTAAATATGGAAATTGAAATAATTTTAACGGGTTTGCGCTACATTAGCAAATTGATAGATTTATAACATAACGTAACAGCTTACGCAAATACAACTGTTAAAATCTCAAAACCAGTTTTTTTTACAACAAAATATGATGTATCCTAATTTATATTATCTACTAGCAGACGCCCGCGACTTCGTCCGCGTGGAAATCAATGTAAACTTTCAAGCCTTATTTCACCACTTTAGGGGTTGAATTTTAAAAATTTTTGAACATTCGTATTTTTTTATGATTTATGAACAAATTATTAAAAAAGTAACTCTAAAAATGAAGGACTTTCCATAAAAACTTTCAACCCCTATTTCACTCCCTTCTCATTTTATTTTCGCAATAAAAAGTATTATAAAACCTTCTCTGTATTATGGTCTTAAACCGAATACTTTGAATTCATTCAGTAGTTTCAGCGTGATGTCCGAGTAATAACCACGGACAGACAGACAGATAGGCAGACAGACAAAAAATCGAAAAAAAATATTTTTAGCTTCAATATGGATTATAAGCTACAAAATTGATAGCCCCAACAAAAATTTTCAAAATATCTTCTATGTACAGAACTCGTATTATAGTATAGATTCTAGATGGCGCTGGCGTCTTTTATGCCACGTTAACGTTTGTTGTTACAAATGGTATAAGTAAAACCTCAAATTGCGAATAAATTTATAGAATTCGACCAGTTTTATTATAAGAATAGAATAGATATAGATATGTGGGTTTATATGATTGATCCTACCGGCAATGACCGTCTACGAATTCAGCGTTCTGGTACGATATCTATTATTTATGTAATACTACTAATATTACAAAGAGGTAAAGTTTGTAGTGTTGTAGGGGGTGATAATCGCTGGATTTAATGAGCCGATTTTGAAAAATCTTTTATCACTAGAAAGTCACTTTATTTGTGAATGTCATAGGCTATTTTATCACCGTATTCTAACGGGAACGGGAACTATGCGGGTAAAACCGCGTTGCGAATCTACGAATATATCAATCACACTTCAATCATATCAGTATTTATTACAAGTACTTTCCCAGACAAAACTCGTTAACCATAAGACAAAACTTCTTGTGTACAAAACCCTCATAAAACCTATGCATGCGAAACGTGGGCTCAGTTGCAGAAGAAAATAAATTAGCAGTGTTCGAGAGGAAAGTGCTCCGCTAAATATTTGGGCCACTAAAAAGCTCCACGAACCACGAATTGGAAAACCTAGTGAAAGACAAAACAATACTGTGACATTGTAAAGCCCAACGTCTTCAGTGGCTAGAGCACGTAGAGAGGATGCCAAATACTGGAGGACCAAAGTGATGACAAAATGGAGACCACAGGTAAAAAGATTAAAAGGAAAACCTAATAAAATATGGCTAGATTGTGTTGCGTGGGAAAAAAATGCAAAGAATAGAAATGAATGGAGAAAAGTGGTAGAGGAAAAAAAACCAAAACCCACAAAGGGTTGGAGCGCCGAAGGAAGTAAGTACCTTCCCAGACTGCATAATCGCTTGTTTTCAGTTGATACTGTTACATAACTTCAAACAAGAATAAATGCATCAAAAAGACCTGTTTTAAAAGCATTTTTTGTGGCCTTTGGAATAACAAAAGAGTTTTTTCCCCACGCAGCTGCTATATCAAACTATTCACACACCCAATCGTTTTATTGCTGGCTAGGCGTTAAAATCAGTAATTCAAAATAGTTTGGACGGACAGCCATTAATCTTTGCCGCCCAAGGTCGAAAAACAACACTTGGTATTCAGCGGTCAGGCGGACGGATAAAAAAATTGGCGGTTTTGCGAAATCAACATTTTGTGCAAGTTGATATTTTGTACTAATAGTTGTAGCATTAAGAGCATATAATAGCCACACCTTTTTTATGAATGCTGAAAGTTTGACAGCCAATTATTAACAACCCATATTCGTCTCACTGTTGAGCACGAGTCTCCTCTCAGAATGAGTTAGACTAATACTTACTCCACCACGCTGTGCTAATGCGGAATAGCAAACCTCATACTCGTTGATTTTTATTTTTTTAAAAGTAAACGAATAAGTTGGAATCAAATGCCGAGGTCACATCCAAGTAATAAGTTTCAAGGGTCCAAACCCTGAAACTTAAACTATAAAGCGTATTTTTCTTATATTTTCCTCGGCATAATATGACAAATCGGTCCTCAGCTACCGGTCATTTAATTTCGCAGCAACCTTTTGAAAAACACAGATAAAATTCAAACTTTTAAGAGAAGGGTAGCCATGAAAGGGAAGCTGTGTTGCAAATTTTCAAATTTCTATTATTAAAATAAGCATTTTTTTATTACAGAAATATAGAAACCGAAACCCTGCTGCCACCCACACAGGAACTGGCAAGAAACAAGAAAAAAATTACACATACAAAACTGTACTGCTATACATCACATTGTCACCATTAAATTTTTTTAATCGTTTACGAGCTGACACTTGATTAATTTACTCACTGTCAAGATATATTACGTGTAAAAAATGTACATTTGCTACCTATTTTTCACGGTTTATTCTTAAAACCACTTATCTTGTGACAGTTGATAAGTACACAATACACTATCGGCCAATGAACACGGCCAATAAATATTATAAACCGGAAGAGTATGTTTATTTAAACGCGCTAATCTCTGAAAGTAGTAAGTACCATTTGGATTATAAAAATACTAGCGAACGCCAGCGACTTCGTCCGCGTAAAAATTGATGTCAACTTAAATGTAAATAGTCCACTACCCTACCTATACTTTGTATGAAAACAAAGTTTAGTTATTTTTTTAGTTATGCAATTCGACTCCATTAAGTGGACTTGTCAACACCTTGAAGTTAATGGGAAAGACTTCCTAGCATCCAGTGGCGTGCATAAGGTTGTCGATCAGGGTATGCACTATAAGAAAAATTAACCACACTGGGAAAATCTTCATTTAATAAGCTTTAAGAAAACAACTCTTAGGATATGCACTACTTTAATGCATGTATGAAGTGCACGCCACTGCTAGCATCCTGTATATTGTAAGTAAACACAATATTGATCATGTGTCCGCTAACTGGCTCAGTGGAATACCTAAATTATTCCGGATTACATTTTGCGGTGACTTGGTAGGTACAAGTCTAATAGTATAAAAATCCATCCGCTAGTAGGGGTGATGACAGTTTTTTAAATTGTATATAAATTAAGAGTATGCTAATAGTAAAGCAATTTTGTAAAAGGAACAGGGTATCTGCGATCATTACTTTCGGAGCTACAGGGATTTAAAGGGACAGATTTGCGGCGCTGCCGCGGATCCCTGAAAAACGCCCCATACAAAATGGCACGAACTAATGACGTCGTAGGTAATGCAATGATCGTTAGATTTGTATGTGCGTTTAAACAAAATAATATCTTTGTTATTTGTGCGTTTATGTTTAAAGTTCACATATTAAAAAAATGTCACATTTAATGTAACGAAGCAAAAACTGTATGAATTTTCATCTAATTACGATAAAAGATTTTTAATAGATTTGAAATTTTATAATCTCATTTATTTTGCAAATATCCAGACAATCTTTGCTTTTTATGTATAAATTCGTTAACATTGACCTTGTTTACCCGAATGTATCATAAAAATCAATATATTCAAACCTAGTCATCATCCCCATTGAAACTTAAAAGCCGATGACAACATAAGCTTATAGGTACAGCTCGTACGGAGGAACTAGACACCTTGTTGGTTGTGTTTGGTAACCAGGTGTCAAGTTAATACGCACCACTTATATAACCTTAGTGTCAACAATGTAAGTTTGTAACAATAGCGAGCCTGTGTACGACTGTTACATAATACACCGAGAGTCTGCAAGAGTCAGACGTACCTCATCTTAGGAAGACAGAAAAGTCAGACCATTTTTAATGGATGAATGTTTTAAATCAAGAACTCCTGGGCAAACTATTATTGACTTATTTTATTTTATTTTGGCAAATGCAGTCATTACATAAATATATTATATACTAATTAATATTTGTTACGAATAACCGAAAGCTGCTTTGTCAGCAAGTAAAAATAGAATAATATAAAAAACTAAACAAAACACGCTTTTAGCATTTGGATTTACGTCACATGACTAGTTTTTTTTATATTTCTGACAGCAAACCCTTTCTTTTAATATACATATCAGGGGGTGGATTTCAAACAGCCATTCCGCCATCTTGGGGAGGCCGCCATATTGGATTTGTAATGACGTTTCTTAGCTAGTCATTTATTGTCATTAGAACTCACAAGCGTGTGCAAAATTTCATCCAAATCGAATACCGGGAGGAAATGGGTCAAATTAAGATTACAAGTTTTTCTTACATACTACAAGTGATGATAATAAACGCGTGTTAAGAAATACAATCATAATAGACATTTCATTGCCGAAAAAGTACATTAATAATTGTTAATAATAGTTTGGCCAGGAAATTTTTAGCCAACCTACTCGCAATATATTTTTGAACGTTCTAAAATTTTATATAAAAGTCTTTTCATCCATTAAACAGATGAGTCGTTTCTAATACGAACAACAAATTCAGCCTTCCTAAAATGAGGTCTGGCTATCACAGGCCTTCGGTCCATAACTGTAAGCAAACGTTACTTTGTTCCACAGCGGTCGTAACGGGGTTATTACCTCTATTACTTACTTTATTAGGAAACATTTGCTTTATTAAACGCTGCTATGTTTCCTCGAAGAGCATGTTATGACGTTAAACGTAATTTTTTTAACCTTCACATAAAATATTTATTATGAAAAAGTATTTTGTACCGTCGCGTCGTACTCGAAATAAAAATCCTAAAATAATTAATTAAGCAAATAAAAAAACCCGACTGCATAAAGTATAAAAAACTGAAAAGAAAAAAAACAAGCTCAGTCCAGAAGTGTAGAAAGCAATTAGAAAACCATTTCAGAATCCTCACAAAAAGCTCTTGAATTTGATACCCATATTGCAATATTAGGAAAAAAAAATGTTTTTTTCATCTCGAGTCTATAGCGTCTCACAGCCGTCTTGTTATTTTTTTAGTTTCACTTATCTAAGAACACTTGGGTTATTGGGACAAATCTAACGATATCCTAATTACGTAAATCAGATCACTGGTTTGGAAGATATGAGGTAATAAAGAATATTACAAACATACAAGATACGCGCGACCCTTAAAAATTTACCCCCCCCCCCCCTTGCAGTCGGGTAAAAAAGGAAGGAATGAAATCAGTTAGAATAGGGATTTATAAGGAAAATCGACTTTTTCAAAACCGATTAAAACATAGCCACGCGGGTTATAATTACGAATAGATACCTGAGCGTAAGAATAAAAAAATGCATTCCACATTATATGTTCATCATCATCAAAGCTCAAGTGCCTTTATACACACACATAATATGTTTGCAATGTAAATAAAAAACCTACATACTTACAACTTATGTGGATTAACATGACAACCAGCTCGAATGATGTTTTTTTGGTTGTTTGGTGGCCAGGTGTCAAGTTAACGCGCACGAGTTATACTTAACTAGCTGACGCCGCGCGGTTTTACCCGCGTGGTTTCAGTCCCCGTAGGAAAACGGGGATAATATATAGCTTTCCTCTATATATAATAAGCTATAAATGGGCTCTCTAAACACTCGGACTAAAATCGGAACAGTAGTTCCTGAGATTAGCGCGTTCAATCAAACAAACAAACAGATTAAATATTTTATTTCAATAGGATGATGGTTAAAATAATGGCAACCCTAAGTTGGCATTGGATTCTCACATCGTGATTTAGTTGTTGCAACGACCATTCATTGATTCCTAGAATACTTCCGGACAGGACGTGATTATAATAATTGTTTTCTACATATGAATGTATTTGTATGATGACCGTCATTCGTATAGAACCAACGATTTTTTACTACTAGATATGTTACGTGCATATAAAATCACCGCAAAAAGTACTTTCACAATTTTTTGATTACTTAAGTACATTATGTATATTTTTGTATATATAGTTTTTACACCTCCTCAACACAACTCGATATTGAAGACAATATTTGAAGGTATTATTTGTTTAAAAATTTTCGTTGTTGTTGTTGAAATTGTACATCTCAGTTTCGACGCGCTAAAATGCGAAAAAGTTAAGACCAAAAGTTGTAACGACACTTTTTGCTATAGCTGTAGTAGCGTGCGCTAGTTATATTCGTGTTATCCTCGGTGTCGCGAGGATTATTTTTGTTGAGTGTATGCAGGTTTTTTTACATAATAAATAATAACAACTTCGTTCCATCCGGGTGTCCCTTGAAGTTTTTTTTTTTATTTTTCGCAATAATACAGGAACAGTAAACAATTTTGCCATTTCCTGCCCACGTATGTGACCTTTTAATTTCTACACGTGACGTATATTCCGCAGTCTGTTACATGGAACAACCATTAGAGCGGTTGATGACCTTTGCCTTGGTAAATATAACCGCGGAAGCTATCCGCAATAGCTCATTTCGCTCAGTTTATCTTATACATTGTTATCCCACTACATGGCCAGATCGCGCTCTTTATAGGAGTGGATATGGAGCTGATACCCACCACGCTACAAGGCGGGTAATAATGTTTGATGTTGACAATAATGACCTGCAGGCTAATTCACTAACTTTAACGTATATTAGTACATATGAAATTGAGTTTTTATGTAACAAATGTCATCCGGTGCCTACTGTGACCCGTTCGTGGATATCATACAGTAGATCACACTAATTTTAAAAAGGCGAAAGTTTGTGTGTGTTCCTTCTTTAGCGATTTTTAGCGATTTGGCTGAAATTTTAATGAAAATAGATTTAACTCTGGATTAACACATAGGCTACTTTTCATCCCGGAAAAATCCATGGTTCCCGCGGAATTTGTGAAAAACTGAATTCCGGACGAAGTCGCGTGCGTCCGCTAGTTGTTAATAAAGATCAAATTAGTGAATAGGCCAGCACGACCGACGGCTTGACGTAGGTACTCTATGAAGGTGTAAGTTGTATCCACCGATTTTCGGGCTGAGAATTTTCAGAAAAAAAATGAAAGAAGAAAGAAAAGCTCAACTTTAATTAGATCCAGGGCTCAAACCAGGACCTTTTGATCCGATTGAGAGATGCATTTGTGTGCAAATTAAAAAAAATACTGCCGACCATTGTTGCCAAAATTTGATCTGGAGATAATCAAATCAATTAAATAATACCTTTATGTATTTATATACCTTTATGTACCTATTAAATAATACCTTTATGTACCTTTATGTAGGTACCTTCAATATTAAATCACGGAAAATACAAAATCACTTTGGTTTTTTCCTCGAATGCAACGTTATGTACATAATTACTGATTTGTTTCATATAAATCATAATTACAATCTATACCAGCAATCAAATTAAATATCAAAACCACGTTTAATTTAAATACAGTATATTAGAATATTATCAAAACGTCACGGTTTCACTCGCGTAGTTCCCATTCCTGTGAGAATATGGAGATAATAAAGTTATTCCCTGAAGCTGTAAAATAATTTTTCAAATTGCTCCAGTAGTTTTGAGTTTATTCGTTACTAGCTGACGCCGCGCGGTTTTACCCGCGTGGTTCCCGTTCCCGTAGGAGTACAGGGATAATATACACTGAAATAATTTTTCAAATCAGACAAGTAGTTCCTAAGATTAGCGCGTTCAATCAAACAAAGAAACAATCTCTTCAGCTCTATTAGTATAGAGTATAAGATTAACAAAATTATATTTTTTTTCTCTTTAAATCACACTTCACACTAATCACATCACACTTTTTTTTTTGGAATGGTGGCAAGAATACTGGCTGCATTTCCGCGCTGGACAGCCAGGCTGATCCTTTGCGCAAAAAATGAGCCAGCCCTTCTGTCACCAGTCGAGGCAACTAGCCGCGGTGAAATGGTACGGAAAAATTTTTTGGCACTGCGATTATATTATAAAGGCGAAAGTTTGTGTGTAAGTGTGTAAGTATGTTTGTTCCTCTTTTACGCATCGTGGCTCAATGAATAACAAACGGGAGGTCTTACAAAATTCAGATAAGATAAATGGAGTATTATAAAGTAAGTAATGCCATTAAGCAAAGCTTAATAAACATTAAAGCTTGCACTATATATTAAAACCTTTTTTATTCGCAAGTACACATAATATGCTGCGCCAACCCCCCATACTGTAAGTGTAAAATTGTGAGTTAATAGTTTTTTCGATGTTCTTACAGAAAACATTATCCATAAACCGAGTAAACAAAAGCATCCAATGTGATGACTGCCATAATAAAAACAACTAGTGAATCAGCTTTTTTATCTTCTGTAAAAAAGATTCAACATTTGCGGTTTAAATGCACTCTAAAAGTAGCTCAACAACGCCATTTAAAACCACAAAACAAGCTTATTTACAAAAATGACCAAAAGACGTGTCATTGTGGTGTTTTGATTTTACTAAATCTTAAGCTGTATCAATTTATTAAATAAGTATATAGATTAGGACTGTTGGTAGGCATCGGTCATGGCTAGTTATCAACTTACCGGCAAATACGCACCGTTTTACGGCAAACGATTTAGCGTTCACGTTATCAGATATTTTAAAGGACTTTGACATGCACGCCCTTCCACTTCATATAAGTTAAATTCTCTTTTGGACACAAACTGTGCGCTGGGACAGAACCTTGACGATAAATGACAATCGTTATACTTATTCTTACTATTATAGCAGACCCGGTCAAGCTTCGCTTTGACTAATGTGCGATTCTACCCTACCTTACTTCTTCCCCCTACTCCTATCCTACCCTACCCTACATTAGCTCTGTGTACCGATTTTTGGCTTCCTACTTTGAATTTTGCGAAAAGTCACTTTTAAGGCGTTGGGGCGGATTCTAAAACAAATGATGCACGGTTTTTTTAGTCACACATAGTCCGCATACGATTTTTTAGCTTTCTACCTTCAAAATTGCGGAATGCTCCATACAAACTTCAACCCCCCATTTTTGGGAAGTGGGGGTTTAGAAAGGGACAAAAAGTATCCTATGTCACACCATCTTTTCAACTAACTCCACTTAAAAAATCACGTCAATTCATCGCTCCGTTTTGTCGTGAAAGACGGACAAACAAACAGACAGACAGACACACACACTTTCATATTTATAATATGAAAAAATAGCATGGATGTACTCGTTTAGGTACGCCAAATCATTTAATTGACACATCGGATTTTTTTTGTTTAATGCTCCTCTGTCTACGATTTAATGTTTCTTTTTAACTTGTCATAATGACATTTGACAATATTACATGACATTGACAGCTTACACCAGGTGTTTTTATTGGCTGTTTTGAACACCTTAATTTGTAAACAAGGGAGCGAAACAAAAAAAATATTTATCTAATTAAAGCGGGTTCCAAAAATTCTGAAAATTATTTTCTCAACAGCAATTTATATGTATAGACCTGCCTATAAAATATAAATAATAAAGGCCCATTTTGGGACATGTCCTATAGCATGCATACCTACACTATGCACTACGTATAAATAATTCTCAGTATTTGTATGCCAGACATGTCTTTGATATAAGTTATCAAAGATTTAAAGGATTTCGGTTCAACTTTAACATGCACACCTACATTACAAGTAAACTCTCACTTGGACACATAAACTGCGCTGAGACAGAACAGCATTCATGTAGCATAACAATCGCTATTCCATATCACGTATGAATGTGATTGTGAAGAGCGCGCAGCGCGTCGGTACGATATGGATTATGGATAAAATTCGAAGCGCGAACGAGACGCCGAATTATGACTTTCACGTGAGTGAAAAGCACGGAGCGATTGACGCGCGACGCAAATTTTATGACGTGAGCGCCAAAACCATTTTTACCTAATTGCAAGTAAATTAAACAACATAAGGATAAACAAAATGGCCATGTTCAAGATATATACCTAATTTTCTATACAAAACAAAAATTTAAGAAAATAAGTTTGCTTTTCCTGAGATTGAAAGCAAAATGTGAGCAAAACATGTATTTTTCAAAAAAATAAACTATCGAGAAAAGTTTTACAAATTGTGTATTTTGTATAGTCATAACGAAGCTAACACTTTGAAATATCATTTACCCAAATATCAGGCTCCTAACTTTTCCAGAATCTGAGATCCAGAATCATTTGTAACCACCAAATTACATATTGCACACTCTTAATTCGTCGGGTACGCGTCCTCGTAGTGTTGTAACTGTCTATAGTATTAATAGTCTTATTTTTGAAAATAAAGTCCGATAGTTTAGAAATCAGAGTAAGGATTTCTTCGCGTCGTCTGATTTATAAATCAGACGACTTCATATTCAGCCAATGGTTTTTTTCTTGTAAGGTCTTCTAAATCTCAATAAGTATACCTTAACCCGTTTTTTTGTAATTATTATTATATTATATTATTATTATTATATTAGTATTAGCAATTAGCAACAAATCTCGGCCATGAGTCATGGGACTCTAAAGACTTAATGAAACTACTCGAGCTTTAAAATATTTTCACGAGTTTCTTTGCTTCAAGATTCTTATTAGTGGTATTTTACAACCCTACAGTCTAACTACAGTGAGCCTAACATTGTGGGAATTTCAAACCATTGTATTGCTTCGAGCCTTCTTATGAGGCCCATATTTAGCGACCAAGTCTCGGAACCATAGGTCATCACTGGCAACACGCACTGTTCGAAGACTTTTGTCTTCAGGCACTGAGGAATTTCGGACGAAAAGATGTCGCGAAGTTTCCCGAATGTTTCCCGAAGTTTCTCATAAGAAGGCTCAGAGTCACACAGCGGGCGATGGAACGAGCTATGTTAGGAGTATCTCTGCGTGATCGAATCAGAAATGAGGAGATCCGCAGAAGAACCAAAGTCACCGACATAGCTCAACGAGTTGCGAAGCTGAAGTGGCAATGGGCGGGGCACATAGTGCGAAGAGCCGATGGACGTTGGGGTCCCAAAGTGCTGGAATGGCGACCCCGCACTAGTAAGCGCAGTGTTGGCCGACCCCCCACCAGGTGGACTGACGACATCAAGCGAGTCGCAGGGATTCGCTGGATGCAGATGGCTCAGTATCGTGATGTTTGGAAGTCCCTATACAAGGCCTATGTCCTGCAGTGGACGTCCATCGGCTGATATGATGATGATGATGATGATAATGTATTGCTTCGACCTCAAGCTTATAAGGTGGACCTTCTTTTTGATATTTTAAATTAATTATCAGTGGGTACAATAAATACAAAAAATTAAAAACCCGGTTGCGTTAGGTACGAATTTTATTTATACAGTATTAGCAATTAGCAACTATTCTTAAACAAGTTTATTTGTAATATATAGTTAAATATTTATTTTAATTAGTGTAAGTAATTGTAAATTAACCGAATAAATAAATAAACTCAGGAAGACTGTGAGGGTACGACAATATTCCAGTGAACCGGAATCAAACCCATGACCTAACGGTGTTAAGTCTGTCCCCTTTACCGCAGAGCTATGGAGGTTTCAATAAGCCAAATGTAAACTTCCTATTAAAACACCTTGTCTAAAATACCTTAATTGTATATGTCAACCTTAATCCACAAGTCACAACAGATTTATCTTGTGTACACATTTACCATGGCGAATTGCTATTTGAGCAGGCAGTGAAGGTGACCACTAAGAGATACTTTAATGAATACTGACAGGGCGGGTTTACAGTGGTGTGCACAAGGCTTTAATTAAGGTAAGCAGTATTAAAAATTGTACAAAAATGGAAAATTGCTTCTCCGATACAGATTCGTAATGAGTCATCAGGGTAGGCGGTTTATTTTGCATATATGAAGTGAAAAAATGAGATCAAGATCAAAGCAAAAGAACTCTTGACGAAAAAAAATTGAGAAAGGACGTCCTTATCGCTGCAATACCTAAATACTATTAATTCATTTTTAAGTCGGTTTTCGTCCGTCAGTGCCCTTATATTATACAGGGCCCTTATCGCAAAGACGGAATGGAATACTATTCTTAAGCCTTCGAAAAAAAAACCGTTAAAGATCAAACTTCAAGGATCTAGCAAGGGATTGCCACGATGCTAAGGTTCTGACTTTAACAACACACACAACTATAAATACACACACGTGTAATACTAATACTATGAAACAGCAATTCGATAGAAACAGTTTGTATAAATACGTTAGATCGTGATCATGTACTTTTGACAGAGGGGTATAACGTCTAGCGAGGCAGGTACTATGGTAATTGATCTGAGGCGCAGATAGATCGACGAAAGCAACCTGCTTTCTTCAATAATACGTTCTACGATAGGACAGACTTTCTGCATTTATAAAATGAGGTACGTCTAGCTATCTATAAAGATGCTTGGAGGCCGTTGGATCAGCTTCCACCTTCACACAGAAACTATAAGAAATTGTAATTGTTATCAATTGTAAATTATAATACTGTATGACTTTTTCATTTCAAAAGAGCAACTGTTGAGTTTCTTGCCGGTGTCTTATCAGCAGAACCTGCCTTCCGAACCGGTGGTAGAATCTTTACAAATAGTCAACTGACGTGTCAAAAGTGCTTGTAAACTGAGCCTACTTGAAATAAATGATTTTTGATTTTGATTTTTTTGATTTCATCGCAGGTCCTCGTAGAGAGAGACCATCATTAACAACCCATGTTCAGCTCACTGTTGAGCACGATTCTCTTCTCAGAATGAATGGGGCTAGAAATAGTCCACCACGCTTGCCCAATGCGGATTGGCAGACCTAAAACACGTAGAGAATTAAGAAAATTCTCAGGTATACCGGTTTCCTTACGATGTTTTTCCTTTACCGTTTGAGACACGTGATCTTTCATTTCTTAAAATGCACATAACTGAAAAGTGGGAGGATTCGAACCTACGCCCTCCCAATCGAAGGCAGATGTCATATCCACTGGGCTATCACGGCTCCTAACAGAGAGATCGGCTCATCGCAAGTTAAAAAACCAAGAACAGAACAGTGCGTCACTGGGTGTTAAAAACTGGTTGTATAACTAATCGGTCAATATGTCGGTCCGTGGAAATAATGTTACTTTTGGACATTTAACGTTGACAGGTTGTCACGAGTAAACCATACGTGACTTTAGTATAAAGTATAAGTACAAAGATAAAACAAATGACTGAATATTTTTTTCAAGGAAATACTAACAAAGACTTGAATACGCGAATATATTATGTCAGCCATTGACGATCAAGTAAGCCAAGCCTGCAGCGCTAACAGCTTGGCGTCCGATAAAACTGATCGTGTGTTGGTCGCCATATGCATGACATCATGCCGATCGCGACCAACACAGTCAATGGCTGACGTTAAACTGTTTAACTAACTAACTGGATGGCGGCTCGAGACCGTTGTGTTTGGAAGTCCATGCAAAAGGTCTATGTCCAGCAGTGGACGTCCATTGGCTGATGATGATGATGATTATGATGATGATGATGACGAAACTAATATTATAAGAGGTAAGATTTGATTATTTAAAAAAAGAATATTTGCCATATCTTCTAAATATGACTAATATACCCGTTCCACTCCAGGTATATATAGTATGCGCATTATCATCTGAGTCGTCCGGTCATAAAAGTCAAAAAAGATAGGAATGTGCAGCGCGCCTACCTGCGCACCCTAATTATCGATAAACGGCTACCTGCGCACGTGCTAATGATGAGTCAATAATGATTTGGACGATTCTGATTGGTCGGTTTCTAATGTAATTGCATTGCGTATTTTTTTTGCTATAAATGTGTTTACTGCAATTAAATAAATACATTCATGTGTTACTCGTTGCGCACTATGGATACTAATATATAATAAATTTGGCAGAAGACGAAGATTCTGATGATGAAGACTCAGATGAAGATTAATTTTATTTAGTTAATAATTATATAATATGAAATATGTATTATATTAAATCAAATATTGTTAATTTTTTTAATTTTGTGAACAAGATACGATAATAAACTTTACTTATCGATAATATGTCTTTCATTGTTACACCCTTCACTAGACGGCTCCATAAGACCCATAAGTGCAAGCGAGATAGATATAGAGAAATGATTTATGGCCCTAAGACTCAGTTGTTAATGCTATTAGTATAGTCGTAAAAGACTGTTAGGAGTGGGTACGAGAATAGACCAGTGGCGGGGATAGAACCACGACCTCTCGGTGATTAGTCCAGCCCCTTTACCACTGAGCTATTAAGGCTTATTGAGGTTTGTTTGTTACGATTTAATTTGAAAACTACTTGACCGATTTTACTAATTCCTTCGCCAAAAGAAAGCTACATTATAATCGAGTCATATAGACTAAGAGAGAGAAACCGCGGGATGTCAGCTATTTCCTATTATACATATAAGAATCTTAATAATTAAATCGCAATCTTTTCCAATAATATCGTAGATATTTTTTTTAAATAAATTTTTATCTCCTAACTATTTCTATACATATAATACTTAATCACTAGTCGGAAAATAATAGTATTTTCCGATTAATTATTATTTATCGGAAAAATTATAACAGCCAACTGAATACAATATATTATTTACTATACCTAAACATGGTTTTCCTCTGCTTCGTTATAAAATCAAGGTTTTTTATACTACCTACTTGTTCGCAGATAATGCCTATATCAGAACATACCTTGCAGGGTGCCCACGTCCTATATCACAATACAGTAGGCCTTAGATGCGTACTAAGATATCGCGACGCAATAAAAAAAAAGTCGACCAATAGCTGTGTAATCGAAGTAGTAGTTTTATTGGCGATGGGAAGAAAGAGAGAAACTATATTTTGGTTTACACCGCTATTGGTCGACATTTGTCTTTCTCTAGTCTCAAGATAACATGTCGTGGTGCGCTTTTTAGACCTACAGGGAGGAAGACCGCGTTTTACAAAGCGCTGTTTGTAGGGTGCAGAATTACAGAACACATACTATACTCAGAGGCACAAATATCCGCCCACTTTAATATGACGCGAATATATTAAAGTGGGCGGATAATTGAGCCTCTGAGTATTTATTACATCGGTATTCATAGCTATTGTAGTAACCCGGTCGTTATGTTTCTATCATTATGATAATGATTGTTAAGAGAACAAAGTAACCACAGTGAGTCTTTACAAGTAACGTGTGAAGCCTGTGCAACCCAATGATATTAAATACTGTAAAAGGTCGTTGGTGCAACCCATAAAAAAACAAACGTCACGCGTCTCCTTGACAACCGCATATACAAACTTTTTTCATAATTTGTATTTCAAAATTTAATACTAACAACAATCACGTAAATTTATAGTATAATAATCGATAATTACCAATATAAATATAAGTACTCCATCTTATTTCTTTAGTTTTTGGGAACTCTTTAAACACATAAGACGCCATTTTTTTTAATAATATTGAAAACTACTGATGCAACGCTTCGTGTCGTAATGACTCGAGAATGTATTCGTTTTTGAATTTCGTATTTGTGACGGGTACGCTCCATCTGCCTATTATTGATTAATCTGTGGTTAAGAGGCAAAATTTATCACACTAAACTCACCAACCGGCATGGTGGATCTAAGCTCCATATCCCTATGAGGAAGGAGGGAGAACTGGTCCTGTAGTGTGCAGTTAAAATAGGTTGATAACGATGATGCGATGACTAATTTCGATGTAGGTAATGCTATAAAATACTAAACTATGAATATCTCACCGGGCAGCGATTTACTATTTCATTAACATGCACTTTGGCCGTACAAGCAACTGAGCACACTTAACGGTGCACCGTTTTACCACGGTTTAGCAACAATACAGTTGGGTAACGGGAAATAGTAGTGAGTGTTGTCGTCCAGTAATAATTATTTCATCAACTGTGTGAGTGAACCACTAAAAATCACTGATGATATGGCCACTTTTAAAAGGACGAAAGTCATATTACTAGAAAAATGTTGAATGTGCGAGTGGAAGGACACAAAAGGAGAGGAAGGCTAAAGAAGAGATGGTTGGAGTTTGTGAAATAGACATGTGTGTAAAGGGATTGTATAATGAGTTGACGAGTAATTGAGACGAATGGAAAAGATTGACATATTTTTCCGATCCACTTAAATGGGATAAGTGAAAGGAGATGAGATATGGCCACTTTTAAGTCGGCCTGTTTTAACACGACCTACATACTGCCGCCCTGTGTATATTAACCTGAGGCATAGGTATTAAGCTTTTATGCGCCATTACATGTTAGCATAATACATAGCAATTATGCTCAGCGGTAGTGCTCCCGCGAATAACTTTTTCATAAAAATGCAGTACTAATCGTTATCTAAACTAATATTATTTAATTTGTAAGATTTCTTTAAAATTAAATTGTATGATTAGTTTTTTTGTTTGTTACGATTAACTCAAAAACTACTCGACCGATTTTAGAATTTTTTTCACTATTAGAAAGCTACCTACATCATCGACTAACATAGGTTATATTTTATTCATGTATTCCCACGAATACATGAATAAAATATACTAAAGCTAAATAACTAAAGTTCGTTTCATGTAGGATGGTGCAGGTGACAAGTCGTTTCACTCTCGAAAGTTTGCCGCGATAATAGTACGTATTATGACGGTCATACAAGCGACTGTCACCGTACCTATGCAATCAGAAAACACTTTAAGCGGGAGAAATTGAAACTAAACCCCGGCGCATCTCTACTGTATGATTGCTAACATGCGGTCCAACCTAGCTGTTGACATGCTTAACAGCTTCCCGAACGTGTTTAAAATTATATGTAGGAGCATAGTTTGAACAGTTTAAGCAAACACCAGCGAAACGATCCCAACTTCCCATAGGTGGCAGAGTTTTCCTCCTTATCTTTGACAGCGATGAGAAAAAACCCGCCCATATGGTTGAATAAACCATATCTTAGTATAACATAAAGAAAATATTTTTAATTTGGTTTTAGTTAAAGAGTGCGTTTATCAGTTTTTTTTTATCTTCACTGTAATTTTACGATGCGGTCTTCTAAGAGGAGACTCGTGCTCAATAGTGAGGCGAATATGGGTTGTTAATGATGATAATTTTTTGTTACAATTCACATCACTGTGACAAAATTACATGATTCGAATTCCAACGCGCGACACCAAGTTTCACTTTAAAAATTTACAATATATTTTTCCCAATGTGCAAAATCGCCTACATTAGCTAATGGTTATATAGCAAATTAAATTCTACCCAACCAGTTTGCACCAAAGTGACGATTTCTACGGCTTTCTCTCTATAAAATCCGGCTGGAAGGACCAAGTGAGATATGGCGCGAGCGTGGGCGGTAACTGCTAACACCTACACCATGCAGGGATGATATACGAGTAAGTTTGGACTGATTTCAGTTTCACTACCCTTTCTCTAGGGAAGGAAAAACATTTTAGAATTTAAACTATCGTGAGTGTTATTCATATTAATTGATTATGAAACACGGCTAAAACTCACGTGATATTAGTTCGGAGTATGGCCGACTAGTTTCGAACCCATACGGGGCCCTTAGTCATGAGCTGGTTCTTGCATCGCGGCACGATCCAAACTGTTCGATCGATCCAAATCAGTTTGGATCGTGCCGCGATGCAAGAACCAGCTCATGACTAAGTATCACGTGAGTTTTAGCCGTGTTTCATAATCAATTAATAAGGAAAAACATTTTCGTTTTTTTTATGGAATATCGTGAGAAATCATGTCCCCAGCCGCCAGACACTTACAGTGGTATTCATAGACGTTGTAGAATGACCCTCAGGGGATCATTCACTCGCTGAGTGTTAAATTCTTAAACAAATAGAGGCTAAATTCGGCACTCAGCGGGTGAATGATACCCTGGAGGAGCCCCTACAACGTCTATGAATTCCACTGTTAGCGAAGCTAACAAGCTAACTACTACTAAAAATTAAACTTAAACAATGTTCTTCGAAGGGTTGCCTTTTGATGCTAATATTTTTTTCAATAGCTATCCATCAGACATGATATTGACATCATCATGTCATCATATGATTCAGCATGAAAAACAAAAACATAAGATGAGAAGATCATAAGAAGTATTGAAAAAATATGAAATATCAAAAAAATAAAAAAAAAAGATTTTTTCAGTTGTTATCCCTCAAACGTGATAATGACCTGGGTCAGCGTGAAATAAAATTAAACATAAGATAAGGATCATAAGGACTATCGAAAAAATAATAAAGACCCATGCCAGTGTTTATAAAAAAAAACAAAAATGTGTTCGAATTTTTTGTTTCCAACGTGTAACAATTTGTTTGATCGCCCCAAATTAGACCGGTGTGCATTGAACTTGACACCTGTCAATTGGCTTAGCAATTTAACAATTGAGGACACAACGCGTTTTTTTTTCTTTTTTTTTTTGTTTGAACCTCTCTCGATAAGTGTGTTACGAGTGTCTAAAGCGGCAAATATTTTTTTTATTATAGCCATCTGTAATATGGTCTAATTAATTACTGATATGTTGTCAATTTATTGACATTTATAGGTTTTGATTTACAAAACTGTTTGTGTTAAAAAAAATTAAATAGCAATAAAAAATAGCAAAAAATTCCAAAGTTGGTATTATAACTTACGGCTAGTTTTGCTTGCAAATAGGTTCACATTCAATTTATAAACAGATCGTTTCATGTAGGATGGTGCGGGTGACAGTTCATTTCACTCTTGAAAGTTAGCCGTGATTCACAATAATAGTACGTATTATGAACGTCATACCAGCGACTGTCACCGTACCCATGCTATCTGAAAAACACTTTAGTCTATCTATCTATTTTCTATCTGTGGGTATTTTATTTTTCAGAATGAATATTTTATTTATACACCAGTTTTATTATAAGTATAGATACAATATGAAAAGTAGTAAGTACTTAAAAAAAGTAAAAAAATTAAGAATAACGAAAACATTTTTTTGAAGAAGAAATAAAATAAAATACGACGTAAGATAAGATTAAAATACTGGCATAGTAAAAAAAACTACGTGTTTTAAAATTAAAAACATCAATTAGAAAAAAGTACAATAATACAAAAAAGTTAGATGCGTCAAAAAAAGAAACAACCACGTGCGTTTTTATTTATACACAAAAAACGGAGCGAGTGCGAAGACGTTTTTGAATGATGCCAAGGTTACGGAACCACCAACGGATGACATTTCCGTCTCGCTAATTATTATTTTTATTGCATCTAATTAGTTTTAACACTTCCACGGATAGGTGCTAAGTACATACCTCGTTTCCGGCTTTAGAAGGTCCCGTTATAATGTCAATCTTAACGCCATATTATGAGAGGACTATATTTAATCTGATATGACGATTAATTTAGTAAGATTAAAACGGAAATAAGATATGAAGCTTTAAAAAAATATTCTAACTACTAGAAGGATAATATACTCGGATGCACAATTATACGCCCACTTTAATATACTCACGTCATGTTAAAGAGGCCGGATAATTGTGCCTTTGAGTATATATAATAATTCTTTATGAAACTTAAAGAAAGAATAATAATTCTTTACTTACTAACATGGTACTAATTATTAGATACATATTATACTATATTAGTCTTTTTTTTCTCAACCCATATTCGGTCCACTGTTGAGCTCGAGTCTCCTCTCACAGTGAGAGGGGTTCCAATGAGGATTGGCAGACTTCACACACGCAGAGAATTAAGAAAATTCTTCGTATGCACAAAAACTAAAATGCTCGAATGTTCGCTCGAAAAAAAACTACTTAGATGCTCGAGTTGACACTATCTAGCAAAAAAAAATAACGAGCGAAAAAAAAATTTTATCACCACTACTAAACCCCTTAGGTAAAATTAAGCTACAAAAAGTAGCGTGTTCTTAATAAAGAACTTTGGGATAGAAGTCATCAAAATCGGTTCAGTAGTTTAAAACTAACAGAAATACACCTCTAGTTACTAATTAGGTATTATCCAGACTTAGTATTATGCAAGTAAAGTTTGATCATAACACTTAAACCGGCGGGGTTAGGAACGGAAACGCGAAATGACTAGGCGAAGATAGGCGCGTTTATTTTTACAAAATGGCCGTCTGCCAATACATCGGCGTACGTCACAGCGGGCGCGACCAGCGTTCGTAAGCTGTAGCTATTGTGCAAATATTTAAATAACGCTTAGCGATACTTATCTTTGTAATTGTTTGATAATGTCGCCAAACGCCATTATTGGCGTAGTGAGGCCACGGTGATTTTAAATGGGGTAACAATGGCGTTCATTACAGCCTAGTGGTATTTATGTTAAGCCACTTATTTTATCCGATAAAATATAAATTTCATTCAATAAGCATTGTGAGAAAGTCTGAAGCAGTTCTAAGGCAGTGGCCATAGGCGTATACAGTGACTGGGCCGGGTGGGCCGGGCCCACCCTAGAATAGTCCAGTGCCCACCCTATCTATACTGGGCTACCAATTTGAAATTCTATGATGAACGCCCAAATACTAATAATTTTACACACAATATCATTATTATTAACTTATAATACAGAAAAACCTAAAAGTAAATTTTGAAAAATATATTAAGACCTTTTCTGATACCTACCATAGATACAAAGAAAAAATAATAAATAAGTCAAGCCGTTTCAGAGGTCTGCGTCTACAAATATTGCTAACGAAATTTTAATATTGAGTGTCGACTCTGTTCAGTGATATGCAGGCCTACCCCAGGAAATAATTCTAGATACGCCAATGGCAGTGGCTAACACTTCTGAGGACGTTTGCATAGTTGTACAGTCTACCCTTATCAAAATCCTTGTGCACGCCTCTAATCTACTTTACTAGAGAACTTGAGACAGCTCATTCTAACATTAAAATTACGATATCTTACTTTTAATAATATTCAGTGAATAATATTTTTTTTTATTATTCAGTGAATAATACATATTTTTTTGAATTAAACAATGAAATAATAAAATGGTTTATGTGTCCTATCATCATTCAAACTAAACAGCTTGAGAAACCAACTTTTGCATACATAATAATGGTGACTCGTGCTAATGGGGCGTATACACTATACACCATAAGCGAAGGACTTAAAAGCTAAAACTGCAACGTCCAGCTAAATTTTGTATCTTTTTGTATATTTGCTCTGTGACGATGCAGTCTAACATAGAAGCGGTCTTACGAGGTACAAGTTCATTCTACCCACTAAACAAAACAAACTTCGTTCAGAGCTTAGTGGGGCGAATGGACGGATGAGGTTTAAGGCCAGAGTGAGTTGTTGAAGGCCGTAGACGAGAAATCGGGGGCTTGTGATAAAAAATGAACGGCCTTGGATGCAGAAGGTAGGGTTCATGCTAGCATGCAGGTTTAGACTATACCTCTCCTAAGAATTAATAAATTATTGAGAAGTTATGTAAATGATCACTTCCGGCAAACGGTCACAATAACTATTTTTCACCAGATTTTAGTTTAACAACAATTAATTCGTCGTTTGCCATAAACCAAGACCTCGCTTTGTTAGGTATATACAAAAAATACATCATCATTTACAATATAATTTTAAGCTATATTCGCCAGTGAACAAAAGGTGAACTGACAAGTGTATTCGCTCCCTTATATCTTAAATTCTTAACATGAGACTTGATGAATTTGCCGTAAGAAGTCACTATTAATTAAGAATTATAAGCTCTAATTAATGGTCATAAAAACATGACAAATTATTATGACGTTGGTAAGTAGTACCTACTCGTAGTTAGGTAGCGAAAAATGAAGTAACAATAACTTGAAACTAAAATTAAGTAGCATCCGGATTAAGACAAGTTAAAAAAAAACTGCAAAAACGAAAGAGTAGCCAAGTAGAAACGGAAAACCCGGTATTTAAAATAACGAACGAATTCAAAAACAGAAAAATTAAGTTTTTTTACCTGTGAAGTTTCTCGGAAAAGACTTCTCTGTCTTGGCCATATTTGGAATGACTTGATCTGAAAATAAAAAAAAAACACTTTTAAGTATTTCACACGTTGCAAAAACAGAATAAGGCACAGTTACCTCGATATTATATCGCCTGTTCGGAATGTAGCACTTATGTGGTGGCATGCCTTCAGGTTTTAGAGGACAGTGGTCGGTTTTTACAGATATTACACGTGAATGAAATCGTAAAAAAACAAGTATGTAAGTAGCTACGAGTATGTTATCGTTTGTATGGTATCAATATAATTATGATATAAAATTAAAAACATTTTTACCCTGCCTGCTTTTGAAGGAGCATATGTGTGAAATTTTCATATTACGATTGTTAGATTTTTAATTATTTCAATAATTATAAATACATAAGACAACATATAAAAACTCCTTCTTCCAGATAAATGTTTTAATCTGTACTGTTTATTAATGATAATGGTTTTATTCTGAGGTTGGTAAGGTATTGTGATATATACTCTATGTAAAAGAGGCGAACATGCGATTATGTGGCGTGAAGTTTATTTAATTAATGTATTATCCATCTACCAAAGTAACGATTTGTTTAAGAATGAGTAATAAGTTATTTGAAATACAGTTTATACATTCCAGCTTGTGTTATTTTATTCCTTTGCTTTTATCAGAAGTGAGAGTACCTACGAACACGATGTCATTACCTACATTAAAGTCGATCTACAGAAAGAAAATGTAACGGCATTTAAATGAAGTGTGAATTTGGGAAACAGTGGTTTACATTACGAGAAATGCGATAAAAATCATACGTGTGTACAACCATTAAGTATGTATACCACTGACGGCTATGGGACGCACGCCGCACTGGTCCCGGTAAAAGTATTTATGCGATGTCGGTTGTCGATGCTTACAATATCTAACAAGAATGAAGAAACGTAAACGTAACACACTTATACCATGTTGACGATATTTATGAGCAAAACAGTCAAACAGTCCAACAGCACTCATAAGAGGATATTATTTGAAAAACTGCGAGAGAACAGAGAAGAACGTGTAAATTAATAACAAAATACAAAGATGCATGTGTGGTGTTAGCTGCAGAGTTATATGAGATGGAATCCTGTTGGTTTGACGGATGAGAAATACCAATGATGTCTAAATATATTAAACTAGGTGTCTGGTGAGTTTTATTAGTTTGATTAAACAGCCTCATAAATTATTCAGTTGTGACTAATATGAAATAAAATTACAAAGAATAAATAATCACTAGGTGAAACTAAGTATGGTTGATAGGTTGTCAGTTTGTCTGGCTTATTGTCAAAACATTTTTGTTAGATGACTATATCTAGGAAACCAAAATCATTTAAGTGAAAAGTACACACACACACACACACATACACACTGCTCAAGAAATTAACGTATGAAGACAGACCACTCTAGGGTTGTTAGGATGTAGGACACTGGCATAATGTAATATTGAGAAATCTTAATTATAGAACTACATTACATCCGTTGCTGACATGGGACTAAAATGAATTAACTAAAATATTGTTTTTTTTTGTGCCTGTAACTTCAAACTATACATTTGTTATATGTGAGTTTTTATGACTGAATAACATAAAAATTAAAAATATATGAAGTTTTATGTAATGGTTCAAGTATTATTTTAGGCCTTGATGTAGGTACCTGATAACAAGTTTTGAGACAGCTATTACAATATTTTCAGATAGGATTTGCTTAGATATATCATTATGTAGATTACTGTATGTACTTAATATAAATTTTTTTAAATCTTTTAAGAAATTGGATTGATAGATTTCTTGAAAAATAAATTTGTAGTTATGTTTGAAAACCTATTTAACTATTCAAGCGTTGACAACATGCCTTCAGCCTATTTAGTATAGAACAGTTATTAACAATCTGCAGCAACACAGTAAATGATTCTTATCCATGAATATTATTATATTCGGCTTATCTACAAGAGTACTAAGAGATATTATGATATTCATCTTAATGAAATCTTATAATTAATTAAATTGGAGATTTTTTTTTAGGGTGATATTAAAAAGTTACTTGTGTGACAATTGAGTAATAAATAATTAATTATAATAATATCATTGATCACAAATTGTCTTAGAGCCCAGTCTGTATGGACTTCAAGTAAAGAGACACAGATTGCCATAAATAGGTTGTAAAATATTTGTCTAAGACATATTTTGACAGTTTTGTGGGTGGGTGACGTTGGGCTCTCTTTTCATTAATGGTCATGTGCAGATGTATAGATTCTACATACAAGTAAATTAACCATACTATTGCTGTTGTTTTAGATTCAATCAATCAGTTTATTATTTGCAGATACACTAGTGTATTTAATCCATGTCTCATTTGTTTATTTCTAGCATTTTATTAGATTGCAACATTTTGTATAATTATGAAAATTAGTAATTATTATGGGGTTGTGGTTAGAATTATATATTCGGATGGTTACAATGATATGTGCATAAGGTTTTAACTAGGGTATACTAGTACACTAAAGGTAAAAAAAAAAAAATTAGAAAATTCCTTGGCCAACATATTAAGTGGTATAGGTTTTGAATATAGATTTGTATTGGGTCCTTAGGTAGTCAGTACATTTGTGCATCTACAAAGTGCACGCCACCGAGTTGTTGGTACCTGCATGCAACTGATGGGTGGTCTGCATCAAGTATGAATCAATATAGAGACTTAAATCATTACATCAGTAAAATAATTAATGGATATAACCAAAAAAAAAAAAAAAAAAAGAAATTTAACAGAATTAAAAAAAAAAAGAATATACTAAAATTAATGAATAGGTAAAACCTCTGATAGCAAACTAGAGGTATATAACAAAGGGGGTGGTCTGGTCTAAGACAGGTTTATGCTACTATTATTACAAAAAAGGGGGTAGTCTGAAGATAATTATACAATACATAGTCAAATATCATCTTTTCTTATCTAGTGATAACTACTAGGATTGGATTACATACTAAAATTATTACAATCATAAATCGCAATATTTTCAAGAAGTCTTTATTATCATTAAAAAAAAAAAAAAGCATTTCTTTAAGAGAAAGAGTCTTTTGTCTGAATTAAAGTAAATTGATAGATTAACACATGTTTAACATTTTATTTCATTTTATGTACCGGGTCTAAGGTTCATTCAATTATAGACTGATTTTCTCTTGGATGCTAGGTATGCTAGTTATGTTAAATTAAATTATTTGTCAAACAAGTATGATATTTATCTGAACGATTAAGTGACTGAGCTATGTGATACTGTGTGAAAATATTTGATTACAGATCCGAGATGCATGGATATTGATTGATGAATATGGGATATATGAGATTCTCATGATAATCATTGGGTTGAACACAGCCCTATTCGACAGTTGACCCAAATCACAAAGATGAGAGAAGTTACACTATGTATTGATAACACACGATTTAAATTTAGTATTTTTATTTATGATATGATGATATTATAATTATGTATTATATTGAGAGTTATTAGTTTTGATATCATATATACAAATATTTTAAATATTTGCTCACATCCATGATGTTATTCATTAATTATGACTTACTGATGACGATTTGTGTTTTGGTAAAATTTTAATATAAGGATAGATGTATTACACAGGCCGACACGATTTTCGTTGTCCAAGATATAATTATTTTTTTTCTACTGATTTTGTAGTGCTGATTACGAAATCAGACCTAATTTTATCATATCACATCAGATTTTTAGTAAAATTAATATATTCGCTAGTTTTGATTTTTCAGTGAAATTTTCGAGTTTTGGCACTCTTTCTTTGAATTAAGCGACCTCTCATGAGAAATTACTTCAGTTATAACAACGACACACCTATTTGTAACGCGTTTCGTGGAAATAAGCTGTTATAGTGCCTTTGTTAAAAAAAAAATATATATATATATTTTAGTTAATGGTTTTTTTTGTTGTTGGAAAACGTCTGATAAACATAACGTCTTCTATAAAGTGTCACAATAGTCCAGATATATTTTGTTACATTTGTTGAAACTTTATGATTCTAAGCAAAAACTGAAAAATTTGTGGAAAATATGTATAATAAATATGTAGCTTATTTTGACTTCAAAATACAAATAAAATCGTGGACTCTGCAGTTTGTACTAATCGTGTTGAACAATTAAGGCAGTGGACACTGGACATACAGCAAAAGACAATCTCTACCTTTTGGTACTACCTATGATATAGTGAAAGCAAGACAATCATACAGATATTGTTATTTTTGCTGTATGTTAGAAGCTTTTAAAGTAAAATTTGTTTTCCTTTTTGTAAAAAAAATTGATGTGATAGATTAATTGTGCAGGTATTTTTGTGTTCAAAATACTATAAATTACTGATAATTTTTACTGAAATCAAAACAACGTTCAAAAAGTATTCATTTGTCGGCCGGTGTTATCGATAATATTTTAGATAGTATTATAGTATAGTAGTGTTATGACGACTAATATACCGTTATTTGTTTTGTGAATGATTATGGATATATTTGTTGTATAATAATTTCTCTATTGATTATTACACAGCAAAATAAAATAAATCAATAAATATAAAAAGATTCCAACGAATTGATAAACTCCTTTTTTTTGAAGTCGTTTAAAAATGTATGTATATGTATTTATATCTGATTTTATATTTTGATTATCTTCTATCACATGTCATCTGGAAGTCTAACACGATCATGAAGTCCTGTAACTATATTAGTTCTGAACTTGATGGTGAGGGGTTCGGTGCAGATGCCATTAATCGATGATGACGAATTTGACAAATATAAATAATGTTTTGAAATGATGAAAATAGATAAGTTGATTGACAAAAGCTTCACATGAACATTATGTTTATTTATAATATGTATCACTCTTATTCTTATTTAACATTTTTATGATAAAAGTATATAGAAGAAATCAAGAATTTCATTATAGTTTCATTGGATTCTTTTAAATAACTTATGGGATGCTGTGTGATAATTAATTATAAAATTTTATTGTTAACATTGTTCTATTTATAGTTGATATTATAGTAATGTCATAATTTCATGATATTCTTGTGTTGTTTGGGGACAAACTTTTAGTAAGGATGGCCGAATATTAGAAGATAAAGACATTACATTTGTAAATATTACATATCGTCTATGTACTTAATGCTTTAAATTAATCTACTACTCTGTCTAAGTTAATTACAATATTTAATAAGTCTCTGTCTAGAGTAAAGCTCCCTCTTGTCATCTGGAAGCTCAGACAAATATTAGAAGATAAAGACATTACATTTGTAAATATTACATATCGTCTATGTACTTAATGCTTTAAATTAATCTACTACTCTGTCTAAGTTAATTACAATATTTAATAAGTCTCTGTCTAGAGTAAAGCTCCCTCTTGTCATCTGGAAGCTCAGACAAATATTAGAAGATAAAGACATTACATTTGTAAATATTACATATCGTCTATGTACTTAATGCTTTAAATTAATCTACTACTCTGTCTAAGTTAATTACAATATTTAATAAGTCTCTGTCTAGAGTAAAGCTCCCTCTTGTCATCTGGAAGCTCAGACATACATAAGACCTACCTCGCTAGATGTTGTTTTTCGTCAAAGTACATGATTTACTTGTATGATCTAATGCGATTATAAGAACTGTCTCAGTAGAATCGAGGTTTCATAGTTATAACTTTATATTAACATAACTTTTAGTTTAGTTTAGGAATGACAAAATGACAGACAATTTTGTCATGAATTTGGGTAATTGGACTGAATCTGGAAGTGATTAAAGATTGAATTTATTTCAAATTTGTAAAAACAAGAATTAACATACCAGTTTAACTGAATTTAAGTGTTTGGATTTTTATCAATAGAATCACTATCAAAATCTGTATAGGTCTGTATTCACAATTTGTAAATATTGAATGAGAAATCTGTTAAACTATAATTATATAATTCTTAAAGAATAATTAAATGTATTGTAGGGTGTTTCAACATATTGTTAAATCAAGGTTTAAAATTAGAAAATATCTGTAATGACAAAATTGAATTTTACTACTTGTAAATCAGTGAATTTAGCAAGTAGTAATAATAATAGATTAATTGGGACTCACTTTTGTTATAATTAGAAATTATTGGAGAATTAATGAGTTGTGGTAATAAACATAAATTAAAATTTTAAATACTATGAGACATAGTTCAGTGAATCTTTATAATAATGTAATGTTAGAATTTATTTGTGTTTACAAAGTTTGAGGACAAACTTGTAGTCAGTATGGCCGAATGTTAGATTTTTAATTATTTCAATAATTATAAATACATAAGACAACATATAAAAACTCCTTCTTCCAGATAAATGTTTTAATCTGTACTGTTTATTAATGATAATGGTTTTATTCTGAGGTTGGTAAGGTATTGTGATATATACTCTATGTAAAAGAGGCGAACATGCGATTATGTGGCGTGAAGTTTATTTAATTAATGTATTATCCATCTACCAAAGTAACGATTTGTTTAAGAATGAGTAATAAGTTATTTGAAATACAGTTTATACATTCCAGCTTGTGTTATTTTATTCCTTTGCTTTTACGATTAAAGGTCCGTTTATATCTACAGACACAGTGCGTCACAGACAAGTAGCGTGGCAGACACCCACAGACACGTAAAGTCCTTTTCGTGGAAGAAGTGCCCAGACGCGGCGCTAATGTCTTAATGGCGCCCATTGTCATTTGGTAATGGCGGTCTTATTATAACATTACATTATTTGTAAGGCGCTGTCAATTTTAGTTTAGGTTTCATGAAAAGGACTACAGACACGAACCGCACAGACAAAATATTCTTTTGCGAATACTAGCCGGGCGCGGTACGTGTCTGTCAACGTCTGCGCGGCTGTGTTACTTGTGTTGTTGATAGATATAAATAAATAAGTCAATAAAAGAATATTATTTTGTCTGCCACGGCACGTGTCTGGCACGCTAAATGTCTGTAGATATAAACGGACCTTTAATGTCAAGAATTAAGGTTCCTCGTTTAAGGTAAAGCCTCGTTCATAGTCTCAAAAAATACGAAACAATATCTTATGCAGATAAACATCAAACAATTTGTCACGTTCAGCTCTACGGGAAACAAAAAAAAGTAGTTTTTTATTAAAACACAAAAAAAACACCCATCGATGATGATTTAATTAAATGTGGCTCACGGTCTACTGGTCAATTACCGTTCATACTGGCTTTTATTATTTTTTTTTTAATCGCGAATTCGCCTTTTTTGCGAACCGTTAAGTACGCGAGACGTTTCGATTTACGTTTGGCGCCAATAAAATAACGGGGCATTCTTTGCGTTCCATTTCGCGAAAGAATAATTAAAATTTATTAGAGTAGCACTAACATCTGACATGCCATCAAATGTTCGCCGCTACTGTGGACTCGCGAGATATTTTAATCGATTTTTTTCAATGCATTTTGATGACTCGAATACTTGGAATCAAAACATCGATTTTTACGATGGACATTATAAGTTATTTTAATCGATATTCTTTCGTTCCATTTTTAATTACGTCTTTGGGTAAAGTTGCAGTCTTCGTCCATACTCACTAATAAAATTATGCGAAAGTAAATCTGTATTTACTTTTCACAAGCAATTTTTATTTTTCTAAACCAATTAACCGGTTTTGATAAACTTTGGGCAAACAGAAAAATGTGACCTTGGAGAAGAATTTACGCTACTTTTGGCGCGAGAGTTTTAATGTTATTATATTATCTCTAAGTACAAATATTATAAAGAGGAATGATTCGATTGTTTGTTTGCATTGAAAAGGCTCCTAACTAGGCAAAACTACTAAACCGATTTGATTTGAAGTTCTTTCACTGGGAAGCTACGCGAGCCCCGAGTGGTGCTATAGGCTATATTTTATCCCCGTAGGCCGTATTCTAACGGGAACGGGAACTAAGCGGGCGATTATTTCATACAGGTAAATCTACAGGAATAAATATGCTTTAATCCATACTTATCACAACGAAAAATCGATTATGTTTGGTTATAGATCGTGACAAGACAATTATTTTCTTACATACCTACTTGATTTCTTTTTTTTCTTAAGAATTAGGTACTCTATTTAAGAAAAAATATAATAGCGGTGGAAAGTTATTATAGACGTTGAATAGGTACCAAAGATTTTTTAATTATTTAAGTCATCCTTGATTCTTTGACCTCGCTCGACTTTTTAGCGGTTAACCCTAAAGTTATTAATAAACACATGTGTTATATAACTATTAATACATCTTAGCTATAGTATATTATACACGTAGTGAAGCCAGGTGCGGTCAACATTTCGTGTTCTATCCTTCGCACATATTATAAATATTTTTGCGTAACCTTGATATTACAGTTTTGTGACCGGTGCGTATGCGAAAATTATTTGTACCATTTACATCTTGAGGAATTACAAATAAGTACTACCACTATACCATAGGCCTTAAACGATGTGTACTGAAATTCATCAAAAAATCATTCAAAAAATCACAAATCATTATCAACCCATATTCGGTTTACTGCTGAGCATGAATGTCTCTTCTCAGAATGAGAGGGATTTGGCTAATAGTCCACCACATTGGCCCGGTTTGAATTATCAGACTTCACACACGTAGAGTATTAAGAAAACACTCAGGTATACAGGTTTCCTCACGATTTTTAATTTAATTTATACAAATACGCGTGTAAATGGGCAGTCCATATAAAAAAAGATTGCCATCAAAAAAATCAAGATAGCTCTGGAAAACTTGGGATGTTTCCAGGGACCACCGGTTAAGAACCACTTAATTAGGTTAAGGTTTAAGTTGTCTTCGTCGTCATCAACCCATATTCGGCTCAATGCTGAGCTCGAGTCTCCTCTCAGAATGAGAGGAGTAAGGCCAATAAACCACCACGCTGGCAGACTTCACACACGTAGAGAATTAAGATAATTCTCTGGTATGCAGGTTTCCTCACGATGTTTTCCTTCACCGATTGAGACACGTGATATTTAATTTCTTCAAATGCACACAACTGAAAACTTGGAGGTGCATGCCCCGGACCGGATTCGAACCGACACCCTCCGGAATCGGAGGTAGAGGTCATATCCACTGGGCTATCACGGCTGTCTAAAGTTAAGTTGTCTTACCTCAATATTTAATTGTGTGTTTTATAAGACTACCACATTATTCAACAGACACACAACAGTTGTAAAACAAAACATTCGGCATTCTATTTAAATAGCTCCAAGGCTAACCATCGCGTCAGGGGCGTCTCAATGATCGATCGACCAAATTGAAGAGCAAGGACGTTTTTTTCGCACTACCCACATGTAGGCGTGTATTGTGTTACACGTTTTCCTTAATCGAAATTGTTCATCAATCTACATCGTAATAATTACAAATTTATTAATTCATTATGACTATACGGTTTGGCATGTAGGATTCAATGAATAGACTTGATGAATTACGATTATGTTTCATAAATTATAGGAAGGGATTTGAAGTTTAACCACCACGATAATCATATGTGGGTTGATGGACTTCATCGTCATCGATAACAATTATTCATATTCGGCGCACTGTTGAGCACGAGTCTTGTCTCTGGATAAGAGGGCTTAAGCTAATTGATGATGAGTTCCTTAAAGATAAAAGCGCTTGGAGGCCATTGGATCAGCTTCCACCTTCACACAGGAAATAAAACTATAAGAAATTGTAATTGTTATCAATTGTAAATTATAATACTGTATGACTTTTTCAAAAGAGCAACTGTTGAGTTTCTTGCCGGTATCTTCTCAGCAGAACCTGCCTTCCGAACCGGTGGTAGAATCTTTACAAATAGTCAACTGACGTGTCAAAAGTGCTTGTAAACTGAGCCTACTTGAAATAAATGATTTTTGATTTTTTTTTTGATTTTTTTAATAGTTCGCCACGCTAGCAAAACGTGGATTAGCAGACTTCACATACGAAGAGAACTGAGAAATTCTCAGGTTTCCTCACGTTGTTTTTGACATCCGTCACCGTTTGAGACACGTGATATTGAATTTCATGAAATGCGTATAAATGAAAAGTTAGAAGTGCATGCCCCTGACCGGATTAAAACCTATGCACTCCGAATTTTTGTATTTAATGAAAATAAATGTTTATTCAATAAATAGTCATCGTTATCTGGAAAAAATTCTTATTTTATTTTATCACTATGACATGTTTAGTTCCTATCACAATCTGTTTTTTGCTGCATATTACTTTTACAAAAGAATGTCGATGTTTCACATCTGCCATTTTTTATTAATTAACTGCATAATATTTTGTCGCGTAAAGTAAAAGGAACGAAATGCAACGGCGCCCGTGTGGCGGTTACAAACGATGAATATTCTACGTGTTGCTCGGTTACTTAGCAGCTAGGTACATACTTTCTTCAGATAGCATTACATTTACACAGGGTTAACGTAATACATGCAAATCTGTGATTGTTTTAATGTATTATGTATTTAGTACTTGTTTATGTATTTATGTACACGAATTTTAGGGTTATGTACCTTAAAGGGAATTAAATAAAGCTAAAGGTCGGTGGCATGCACAGGCAGTGGAGTTCATAGAAGTTGCAGGGGCACCCCCAGGGGATCATTCTAACGCTGAGATGTAGTTTAAATTAGTGAACGATGGGGGCGGGAAGAGGTCCTTGCCGTTATGGTGGTAAACGAGCTACGGCCGATGTAATTGTAAGTAAAAAAAAGGCCGAGCCAATTTGAAAATACAGGGTGTAACTAATTTACTATTGTTTTACATTTTAGCAAAAAAATATAGAATGTGAACACTTTAATTTTTTCTTTATAAATTGTAAATTCAGGATCTTCCATACATTTTTATTAGCAATTTTGTAACTACAAGGAGTAGACATAAGGTTTGTACGAATTTACAAACCTCGTTAAGTGTACAAGTTTTTAAAAAAACCGGTAAGTACACGTCAGTTCCAAAAATCTTTGTTATTACAGGTAATATTTTTTTATAAATCAGGTAATCGTAATGAAAGAAAAATATTTATTGCACTCAAAGCTTCTTCTACAAAATAAACAAAATAATATTTATAAAAGTATTATCACAATATATTGCTAATACAATCCGTAATGTTTACCAATAATCAGATCTTTAAAATTTTAACTGCAGCAGCTCCAGCGTTGAAATAACTAATTCACGACAGAAAAATTTGAAAAATCCGAAAAAAAATATATAATTTAGTCATGGTCACCATAGGGATTTTTCCAAAACTATTTAAATTAGTTTTAGATAATTGTGTGGTGTATTTGTGTTTTATCCATTAATTACGGGGCACCCTGTATAAAATTCGAAACTGTCCCGAGCTGAAATTGAACCAGAGCAGAGGTCGTCAAAAGTGTGTCATGCTCCTACTTATGTAGGTACCAACTGAGTCTGACGTCATCAAACGTCTCAACCTTCCTACCATAAGTAGGCTATGAAATTTGCATCATGATGAGGTAGCAGATTTTAAGAGTGCCAAGAGTCCAGACCCTCAATTTCAAAAATGTACTTAACTATTATATTTTTCTCAGTATATCATAGTGTCTCAAAACGATGAAGGATAAATATCGTGAGGAAACCTGCATACCAGAGAATTTTCTTAATTCTCTGCGTCTGTGAAATCTGCCAATCCGCTTTGGGCCAGCGTGGTGGACTATTGGCCTAACCCCTCTCATTCTGTGAGGAGACTCGAGCTCAGCAGTGAGCCGAATATGGGTTAATATGGGTATGGGTATATATTTTCCACAGTATAACATGAGAAGTCATGTTGCCAGTAGCTAGACCCTTAGCTTCCACGAAGCTGATGGACGAAGGACATGGTTTCTCAAATTAGGTAGGCGAGGAAAATATGAAAACTTTCGTTACAGACGGTAGCAGAAATGTGGAGATCCGCAAAGAACCAAAGTCACCGACATACGAGTAGTGTGCGAGTCGCAAAGCTGAAGTGGGCGAAGCACATAGATAGAAGAGCCGATTTGGGGTCCCAAGATGCGGGAATGGCGACCCCGTACTGAGAAACGCAGTGTTGGTCGACCCCTACCAGGTGGACTGACGACAGACGAAGACTAGCGAATCGCGGGGTTTCGCTGTATGCAGGCGGCTCAGGATTGTGACGTTTGTAAGTCCCTACAAAGGGCATATGGCAGGGAGGTAGTTTTTATTTGGTGGGTGTCCGCTAAGATCGGATTTTGCGATAGGGCCGGATTAAAACGGTCTAAGGGCGGATGAAGTCGCGGGCATCTACTAGTTGTAGTATAAATGCAAGTTGTTGTATTATTCGAAGTCTACAAAAATTCCAATTTTAATTGAATTGATCTGAATAAATAAATGAATTATTGAGGTCTCTTTACACATTACGATTTTAATGTATTTGTTACGAATAATTATAATATATTAATACTTACTGGTACTTAGTTTATTTACTGTTACAAATTCTGATTTTATAATTGAATTAGGGAAACTCGCAATGTATTGTATCTTGCACCTATTACTTAAAATAATGATTAGTGACAATATCTAAGATAAACTGCTGAATAATACTACTTACTACTCTGCTGTACCTAGGGTAGCCAGTTTGGCCTGACATTTGGGTAAAAAGGCCGGACTGCCTATATTATTGAGGATTTTTAACCGACTTTAAAAAGGAGGAGGTTCTCAATTTGATCGGTATTTTTTTGTTTACATCAGTATTAGTAGGTACAGAGATTTTTTATATAAAATTAAGCATTCATGATTATTACCGTAAATTTTGTTCCCACTCACTAGTCGTTCGCTAAATGAAAAGCCTAACAAACCCGGACTAGCCGGACACCGTTTATTTCGGCCGGACACGGATTAGAAAATCCTAACTATGTCCGGCTTTATCCGGACACCTGGCAACACTGTGCCGGCTTTACTTAATCTATTCAGTTACTCATATACAGTGCACCCTTCATAAACTAAACCACTACAAACATTTCATTTTATACCCTATCAGTTAAACATTAAAGTTTAAGATTGTACACACATGGTTAACAATACGAAACTTAAGCCACCGGTTTACGCGCCATCTGTTTCGTCGAAATACGTCTCCTTAAATAATAACTTGTGATAAAATTATTTTTGACAACGAATTTTTAATATTTATGCTGTGGAAAATACATTTTGTACTATTGAAAACCTACCGGTTAATATTAATACACTATTTACCAATAATAAATAATAACTAGGTACGAATACTTGAAAATGGTCACAAATTACAGGTTATTAAAAACAAATATAAACAAAACATTAATTAAATAAAATATGATTGTCTGATAACCTCAAACTGTTATAGTATAGGTTGGTCTATTAATAAAATATAGTACATTTAACTAAAAGTTAAATTTTATAAGTCAGGGTTTGAAATTAATTGCAGTTACTCACCGTCAAATTTTATTTTAAATCACTAAACTTATAAAACACACAAAAAAATTAGGCTACACACTAAAATAAACTTACACTTACTACGAAAACAATCTAAGGATAAAGCTAGAGCTTCACTTGTTATTTTTAAATAATAAATACAATATTTAAAATTATTAAACTACGTGAACTCGAGCCGAGAGTTACACACAACCTATACCGACAAGCGCAGAAACCCGACTGACGCGCCCTCGTGCGCTCAAAATACTTTTCAATGGACCCAATGGAGTGCGTTCCGTTTTCGATAAAGGTTTCATACAAACTTGCGTGTTATACTTTTTAAAAATAAACCATTATCTTTCGCAGATAATTATATAACAATAGATTAATATACAAGTATTCATGAAATACAAAACTAAGTATCAAACATAACTTTACAAGATAAACTGTAATAATTTCAATGTTTTTTTTTAATTTTTGTACCACTATCATATTATAACTACATTACAAGACAGTATAAAATTCACTTGGATTTTTTAGTTTAAAATAATTATTAGGTAGATAGTACGCGTCCTAGGTTTTAGGTACCGACTTCCTAGAATTAAAGAAATTGGCGCCGTCTTGGCGGCGACGACCGCAACGTTACGCTGCTCTGATTGGTTAATCCAAGACAGGCCTCCATGTCTGCATAAATAATGCGGATTAAGGAACGTTTTTTCACAAAAACAATTTAATATTTTGTAATAAAAGTATTTTTTTATGTTTTACATTAAAAAAAATAAAAATCATTAGATAATCAATCATTTTTAATCTGCGAAAACACGAAATTTGTGACAGAATAAATAAATATACCCTCGTATTTTTAATAAAAAGTTAATTCCAAGTTCTATAGCTTTATCGTTTTAGTTGGGCTTGGGAAAATTTTAAGTCAAGTCATTCTGCAATTAAAATAGTATTTTAAATAGTTATAGTTATTAGTAGCTATGTACATAATATATTTTATTTTGTAATTGATAATAATTTATTAATTTTAATGACTCGAAGTTTTTCAATTTTATATTGAAATAATAGATAGTTTTGCTATGGCATCAACAAATTTTTTAGCGGTTAAATCGCACCTCTCGCAATTTAGAAATAATTCTGATAAAGATACCATAAGTGAAGTAAGTATACATTTGAAATTACTATTAAATCTTTGGTTATTCCAGAAAATCTCCAACTTTTGTTAGCATTCCACGCCTCCAAATGAGATGTCCGCCATTTTGACAATAAGTCTTAAATTACATCAGCGTGTATTTAAGACATTTTTTCTTGTAGCTAACCCTTAAAACAGTTGAGTATTATTCTTCCATGATTTACTTTAGTAACGAAAATTTTTACAGGCTTCCGGGAGTGGAACTAGCAACTCGGTGACGTCAGCAGAAGACTTACAAAAATTAGCAGTAATACTTGGATTAAATAGTCCTGAGGATGTTTATCAAGAAAGATTTCGAGTCGATCGGCGACGATTGGAAGCAATGCTTGCAGGTATGAACAAATAATCACTTTACGCTTTTAAAAGTGATTATTTTTTCAAGAAAAAAATTACTTATTTTTATAACCTAAAAAAGTGTGATAATTCATGCATCCATTATAATTTGCAGAAAACCTCGAAGAATCCCAAACTGCACAAGCCTTTTTTCATAGGGTAAGATTAACGAAGTAAATTGAATGATTAGCTAGTCATCATTGAACAGGATGTGTCTAATCCACATGTTGATCGTTGTAGGTCATGAATGATACAAACACGCTAATAAACTGGCCCGCGCGACTTAAAATTGGAGCTCGCTCAAAAAAAGGTAATTGACAGCTGTTTTTTTAAGAAAAAAGATTAATGCGGTTTTTTTAATTTTTTTTTAGATATTCCAATGTTTTTTTGAGATTTTAGCTGAGAAATGAAGATTTGAAAACTTCTAAATTTATATTTTATATAAATTCAAATTAATAATATAGTACTTGCTATGTAATTGTAGTATAATCATTAATTAATCAATGATAAACATTTGAAAAATACTTTTAAATGTTAATGATGAACATGTACCTTAAATTTTATTTTCAGAATTGTTAGGAATATCGGAACGTATTTTCAAAAAATAACGTTCATAGGTATACATACACATAGTACAATTTGGCGGGATGGCGCCAAATAGACTGGCGCCAGTCTGGCGCATAATCAATTTTATTTCAAAATTTTGTTAGAATTTCTTTGCGTTTCCGTTAGTCAATACGCAAGTTTTGTAATCAACTTAATTTAATATATTTACATATTTAAATTAAATGAATTAATCATGGTTTTAATGGAAAATTGTGATGAAGTTATTTACAACGTTATTAGAAGGATTCGTGATAATAATTTTGTAGAATTTACCGGTGAGAGTCGTTGCCTTTGAAAAAAATATAAGTGTAAACATTGGTTGAAATTTTAAAATTTAAACGTGGATTTTATTTTTGTGTAAATGTGAAAATCGTGTAAATTGTGTGAAATTATTTATTGGATTTTTGTGATGCAGATCCTCACGTCCGAATCGCTGGGCGGCCTGACGATGTGAAACTAGCACGAGAGAAGATTATGCAGCTATTGGATACTAGGGTATGTTTTCCTGTAATTATTTATCTTCGATAAACATTCGGTGAAACTCTTACCTAGGTGTTTGAATACTAGATCATCACAATGGACCAGGTCTCCATCCATAAAGGATATGGAATTTATAGATATAGTTTAGACTTAAAATTAAAATACTAGATAGGTTAAACGTAAACTTTGTTAAAACTCACGAGTCAAGTTGCAATTAGTTTTTATGTAAAATGTTTTTCAAGTAGATTTTAATGGTAGGGTAATATAGCCTGCTAAGTATGATGAGCCCGTACAATAGCCCAATTTATGAGACAGCTCTTAGAAACTTATTTTGAGAGAGCCGCCACCCACCCCAACCAACTAGTGGTTAAAAGTTACAACTACACCCCCGATCTAAACGCCGCGCTTTTGTAGATATAGACGCCCGAAAAACGTCCTTTACGATCCAGACCATGACATAACGACCGACAATGCTTCCCATCCCAGGCAACACAAACAATTTACCTAAGCAGTGTCTTCGCCGCCGAAGACGAGGTCCCCGATATCTGACGTCATCTAATCGTGAGCCACGAGACGCCCGGACTGGGGCTTTTTTGGCCTGGTAACTTCCAGAATGGCCCTCTAAGCCGAGGACCGAGTTCTTACAGAGTCGTTCCGCCCACATCTTCTGCTTCTGCCTTTGGGCCCCGTCAAGCGATGCTTCCCCGGTGACGCGGTCCATAAAGTCAGCCGTTGACGGTCAATTATTCTCACGTTTCTGCAACGCAAACGGTAGCGAAGACATTTCATAAGTCAAACCGTCATGCACGCAGCGAGCAATACACGATCAGTTATAGTCGTGGGTGCTGCAGAAACGTGAGAATAATTCATCGTCAATGGCGTGCATTAAGTAGTAGACGTCACTTACACAATCAGGAAAAAAGTATGATGGGTTTGGACGTATAGGTACCATAACCTGTAACTTAACATTTTGAGAACCTGTTACAATGGTTCTTATTTAGGTACCTTAAACCGTTTTAAGCAGTAATTTTTCAGTTACCTGAAGTTTTAATTAATTTATAAAGAGCACTCAAACATTAATTACCAAACTACGTTCTACTTTGCTCTCGAAAACCTGAGATGTGATTGTTAAGTCTCTTAACATAGGGTAAGTACCTATAAGCAACATCAATTGTATTCCAGACCGGAACATAACAAAAGCTCCTTAAACTTGGACAAGCATGGCTCTTGTCTTTAATCTTTCCGAACGGACATTCTATTTTCAAAAGCTCTAGTGGATAGGTACTATTAAAAAAAAAACACCTGTCAACCGTACCGTACCATACCGTTTACAAGAACCTATGTCAGAGTTAAATTTAAAAAAAAAACTCCTCCAACTCGAAACACTGACCGGGCTGATTAAAAAAAATTGACGGCCGTCGTGTGTCCGCAGGGTAACCGGGTCACAATGAAGATAGACGTCAGTTACACCGACCATTCGCACATCATTGGAAAGGTGAGTGATATGTATTTATTAATATTAATTACGCTAATTAGGCCGTGTATAAGGATGACTGATGGTATTGGAGCAATCGTTAATCGTTATTATTAATCGTCCAGGTAAAAAATTGTAACGTTCTACGAACGTTCAAAGCAGCCTATAGAAAGATTGCCTGTTTGTATATATTTATACCCACAGATTAAAGAATAATAGGCAGATAGAACTTACGGAACACGACGTTGTCGTAGCCGTTTCGAACAAAATTCAAAAACGAATGCATTTTCGAGTCAGTACGACACGAAACGTCGCATCAGTATTTTTCAATATTTTTCAAGAAAAATTGCGTTCTTAGGTTTTTAATTGTTTTAAAAACTGTTCACAAAAACTAAAAAAATTAGATGGAGTATTTTTTTATAGGTATTATTTGATTATTATATTAATTTACGTAATTGTTGTAAGTGTTAAATTTTGAAATACAAATTATGTAAAAATTTTGTATATGCTGATGTCAAGGAGACGCGTATTTTTTTTATGAGTTTCATCGGCTCACCACGCTGCTTGTAAAGACTCATTCTGGATCATTCTCTATTCTGCGTTTATACCAAAGAGACTTAAATACAATAATTACAATAATACTTATTACAAGATTTAAATAAATCTTGTAAGATTTCAGATTTAAATAAATATCTTAGTTTTTTTTTTACTCTTAATTATTTATGTACCTATCAAGATTATTTTACGCATTAGATATGCCTAATATGAACTTTCTGTCACTTTTTATACAAATGTTTGGCGATACGTCTTTGCATGTAGGGTATTGCTAGCATAGCCGAAGCCTATCCAGACTAGCCAATTTATAGAAAATATAAAATCTTCATTGACTCGAGCTGAGAATCGAACCCAAAACCTCTTTTGAAAACTGCAGCACAACCAAATGCGACAGAGGTCGTCAAAGTTCCATTAATACTATCATTTAGACTAGACGCACTATTAAGCAATATTAAGTTTTTTTGTTACGCTCATCTTGTCATATGTCATATAATTAGGTACCTATAGATTTATTTAAAAGATAATTTCAGAAATAGATAAAATATTACAACACGCGAGCCAAGCTGCGATCCATACTTGTTTTATACTTAGGTATATCATAATCATAACAGATTTTTTTTTCACACAACACATCGCAGCTAGGTATTAGCACCCTACCTTGCTTGACTGCACTACATTTAGAAATTATTTAAAAGAAACAAATTACAGACTACGACACTAGAAGTGGGTACTAATGTGTTATTTAGCAACAACTGACGGCCTCCGTGGCGCAGTGGTATGCGCACTGGATTTACAAAACGGAGGTCCTGGGTTCGATCCCCGGCTGGGCCGATTGAGGTTTTCTCAATTAGTCTATTGGTCTGACTGGTGGGAGGCTTCGGCCGTGGTTAGTTACCACCCTACCGGCAAAGACGTACCGCCAAGCGATTTAGCGTTCCGGTACGATGCCGTGTATAAACCGAAAGGAGTGTGGATTTTCATCCTCCTCCTAACAAGTTAGCCCGCTTCCATCTTAGACTGCATCATCACTTACCATCGGGTGAGATTGTAGTCAAGAGCTAACTTGTAAAGAATTAAAAAAAAACTCACTAATGTGCACAATTGATTTAGCTATTTATTTAAGATAGGCGTATATTTAAATAGATTTCAAAAAAAAAGGAGGAGATTCTTATGTGTTTTTATGATTATTATCTCTTAATTTGTTATTTAACAATAAATTACGTTTGTTCTAATTGAAGATTACACCCAATACTATTAAATTTTCAGTAAAATCTGTTCATAAGTTTGGATATAAAATCTAAACGACCCAACCAAGTGCTGATGTGTGGTGCATACATTCAATATAAAAGGTTTCTTGCTAGTAAAGTTACACACTAAAAGCGTAAAAATAAAATATCATCATCATCATATATTTAACAACTCATATTCGGCTCACTGATAAGCACGAGTTTCCTCTCAGAATGAGACGGGTTAGGCCATTAGTCCACCACGCAGGCCCAATGCGTATTGGCAGACTTCACATACGTTGAGAAATAAGAAAATTCTCAGATAAGCAGGTTTCCTCACGATGTTTTTCCTTCACCGTTTGAGACACGTGATATTTAGTTTCTGGATATAACTGAAAAGTTGGAGGTGCATACCCCGGACCGGAACCTACGGCCTCCGGAATCGGAGGCAGAGGTCATTTCCACTGGGCTATCACGACCTATCTATTATTTTATTATAATTTGTATCTACAGGGCGGATTGACTATCAAACGCGTGATGGAGGCGACGGGCTGTCACATCCACTTCCCGGACTCTAATCGTACCAGTACGCAGGAGAAGAGCAACCAGGTGTCCATCGCTGGGGACATGGAACATGTGGAGCGCGCCAGGGCTCGCGTACGGGTTAGTACGCTCTGACTGTTTAGAAGTGTTCTGGAAACTAATCGTGTTCAGAGTACACCTTAAAATATCAAGAAAACGCTATGAAAAAGCAGTTTCCACGATAAACATTATTTTTTTCCGAAATAGCCGGCGCCCCTTGGTTTTAGCTGCGTAGTTCCCGCTCCGTGAGAGTATGGCGATAAAATAGCCCATGACACTCACAAATAACTTAACTTTCTTGTGGTAAAAGAATTTAAAAAATCGATTCAGTTGATCCAGAGATTACTCCCTGCAATACCACAAACTTTACCTTTATATGTATAATATTAGTATGTATAGGATTATAGAGATAGGTATGAACGCTTTTTTAACGTCCGTTAAAAAAACTCTCGTGCGAATGAGGGCTAACTCACTAACAACGAAGTTTCCAAGAAAACGCACGATGTCACATCACAGCGCTGTAACGTTGCAAAAGCTGAGATCGCAGTCAAGTTCTAACCTGTCATTGAAAAAAAATAATCCTATTCAGCATCACTGTTAAGATTGTCAACAATGTGACTCATCTCAGTATTGCTTCACGCTGCCAGGCACTGACCCCGCTGGTGTTCAGCTTCGAGTTGCCCATAGCGACAGCGCAGTCGCAGCCCGACATCAACTCGCCCTACGTGCACCAGATACAAGAGCAGTACAACGTGCAGGTGAGAATGTGTTATCTATTTCATCATCATCATCATCATTATCAGCCGATGAACCTCTACTGCTGGACATAGGCCTCTTGCATGGACTTCCAAGCACAACGGTCTTGAACCGCCAGCATCCAAAGGCTTCTGCAATCCGCTTGATGTCCTCAGTCCACCTAGCAGGGGGTCGCAATTCCAACACCTTGGGTCTCCAACGTCCATCGGCTATATTTGTCTATTTATTTGTAATGCTATTTATACTAGTCAATCGTGGTTTAAATATAAAAACAACAAACAATGAACAAAGATAAAATTCAGTACGTGCGGGTGCCGGGTCCTTCGTGTGGCTCCCAGCGAAGACCGAAACTTGTGACCAATGGGTAGGGTTAAGGAATTCTTTTAAAATCTGTTAATACTCCCCATCTTCATCCTTGTTGTTTTCCCTGTCCAGCCAAACCTGGCAACATCCCACCAGAGCACCCCGTCTTTACACCCGTTCTAATGTATAGAACTAAGATATAATTAACAAAATCTTAATATATAAATGCGAAAAGTTATTCATCATGAAATGTCGAAAACCGCTTAATGTACAAAGCAGAAATTTGGCAGGGAGGTAGTTTATAGTTATTAGGTATTTACTAAGAACGGATTTTGCTATAGGGCCGGAGTATAGAGGTCTAAGGGCGGAAAAGGCGAGGGCGTCCGCTAGTATATTAATAATGTAAAAAGACTTTATGAGACTCGGAAAAATAATGGTTACACTCACGCACTACTAAACGCAGAGTTGGTCGACCCCTCACCAGCAGAACTGGCGACATCAAGCGAATCGCAGGGTTTCGCTGGATGCAGGCGGTTCAGTATCCTAAAGTTTGGAAGTCCCTACAAAAGGCCTATGTCCTGCAGTGGACGTCCATCGGCTGATGTGCCATGTTAAACAAAATATAGCACAAAAATATGACTCTTCAAATGCCTTATACTTCTGCAGTAATGTTGGGTTCGCTCGGCTGCTGTTGATGATAATTTTTTGATCTGTTACCAGGTGATGCTCCGCAACCGTCCGAAGCTCCACGCGAACCTGCTGGTGGTGAAGGGCGTGCAGTGGGAGGTGCAAGCCACCATGGAGGCCACCACCCTGCTCATGAACTACTTGTGCGGACAACTAGCGGTTAGTCAACAACGATGTTTTTGTGTTTTGAGACTAGCAGGGTTCTTTGGGTGAAGAAGTACACGAAAACCAAGCTGTTACCTGTTCAATGTTTACTATTATTATTTAGTCTTGTAACATTGTACTGGAATTTTTAAATATTCATTAATAATACGTACTTATGAATCGTTTTCTTGCCCTTTCCCATCGCCTAAGTACATACAATTTTGCCGCACTACTATCGCAAAAAGGTGCCCAATAAAACTAAATATTTTAGTTTTCACAGTAACATGCAAGAAACTTTGGTTATGTTTCCCTAAATAGGTATTGGAAAAAAAACAGAATTCCACGCGGATGAAGCCGCATAAATTTCAAAGTACTTACAAATGTCAATTAGTCTTACATTTTCAAAATTAATAATTTCTTACAGCCCCAGACCCAAGTCCAAATGTCCCTGGAGATATCGCCGATGCACCACTCCGTGGTGATAGGGCGCGGCGCCGAGCAGCTCAAGCTCATCATGAAGAGCACCGGGACCCAGATCATGTTCCCTGACGCCGAGGACCCCAACATACCCATGCTGCGCAAGAGCTGCGTCACCATCACCGGCCAGATCAAGGACGTCTACTCGGCGAGGCAACAACTGGTGGTGAGTTTTGTTCACACATCATCATCATGAAGGTCACTGGCAGTCAGATCATGTTTCCTGACGCCGAGGACCCCAACATCCCCATGCTGCGCAAGAGCTGCGTCACCATCACCGGCCAGATCAAGGACGTTTACTCGGCGAGGCAACAACTGGTGGTGAGTTTTGTTCACACATCATCATCATGAAGGTCACTGGCAGTCAGATCATGTTTCCTGACGCCGAGGACCCCACCATCTCCATGCTGCGCAAGAGCTGCGTCTCCATCACCGGCCAGATCAAGGACGTCTACTCGGCGAGGCAACAACTGGTGGTGAGTTTTGTTCATACATCATCATCATCATGAAGGTCACTGGCAGTCAGATCATGTTTCCTGACGCCGAGGACCCCAACATACCCATGCTGCACAAGATCTGCGTCACTATCACCAGCCAAATCAAGGACATTTACTCGGCGAGGCAGCATCTGGTGGTGAGTTTTGTTCATACATCATCTTGTCATGTTAGGCACCTTTTGGTAATCACAAAGGGAATGAAAAGTTGTACGAAAACTCTTCATAAAACTTCTACGCAAACGAAGTCGTAGGCATTAGCTAGTATACAAATAAGTAGACAACATCCATTGTAATTCAATACGTCACACCGTATATTGTGTTATACTGTCGAGCAAATTCAGGCGTGTTCTGTTTCCTCGAAGCAATTCAATTACGACGCGATCCATCAGATTGACATTTCAAGGTCACCGGTATATAAACATTTTGTCTGTATGCCGTCATTATTATAAGCCTATTTTAAGGCCCCACTTTAGGGTCAGGTCTTTCTCGTTAAAGGAGGGGTTTTAAGCTTAAACAGTGCCAGGAAACACAAAAGTAAACATATGTACAAGTAGAAGATACTGTAGGTAGAATATGTATCAATCAACGTCCATTTAAAAAAAGTTCGTATTTTGAAATTGTTTTAACTTTCGTGTGCTCGTTTTTCTCGGTTTTTATCACTGTTTCAAGGGAAGTTGAAGATCTGAGTCATCATCTTATTAGCTAAAGAACGTCAACTGGACATAAGAGGACATAGATAGGCCTTTTGTAAAGACTAAAGTGTTTGTAGTGACTAAAGTAGTTGTAATCGTGTTCGTCGATTGGAGAGCTACGTAAAAATGATTTTGTATAGTTGAATGCTGTGAAAAACGGGCAAAAACTTCTGGTTTCGTCGTTATCAACCCATATTCGGCTTACTGCTGAGCTCGAGTCTCCTCTCAGAATGAGAGGGGTTAGGCCAATGGTCCACCACGCTGGCCCAATGTGGATTGGCAAAATTATCTGGTATGCAGGTTTCCTCACGATGTTTTCCTTCACCGTTTGAGACACGTGACATTTAATTTCTTAAAATGCACACCACTGAAAAGTTGAAGGTGCATACCTCGGTCCGGATACGAACCCACACCCTCCGGAATCGGAGGCAGAGGTCATATCCACTGGGCTATCACGGCTTAATTAGTTTAGTTATCTTTAGTATTAGATATATATCAAATCTAAGCTCGTTTTACTCAGAAAATGACAGACAATTTTGCTCGTGACTATGAGTGTGATACAGGTCCTTCTAAAATTGGTCTGAGTATCTGACAGATATATAGACAAAGGAACATCATTCTAAGTGATGAGTTTTCTCCTTTTAGTACGGAACCCTAAAACAATCTTAAAACAGTATACAAATCGTAGTAATGTTCGTACAGGGCAGCCTCCCACTCGTCGTGATCTTCGATGTGCCGGACGAGAGTCTCCAAGCCGACAACGACAGCACCAACCGACTGATGAGCAAGTTCAACGTATACATCACCGTGCGCCGCAAGCCCAAGCAGGGCATCGCCTCCGTCGTCATCAAGGGGATCGAGAGATGCGCTGGTAACTGTCCTTATTCCTCGTCATCATCATCATCATCATCATCATCATCATCATCGCCGTCACCATCATGATGTTAATCAACGCACTGTCGAGCACGAATCTGCTCTCAGAATGACAAGGGTTAGGTTAGTCCACCATGCTGGCACAATATGGATTGGTAGACTTCACGCAAGAAGATAATTAAGAAAAATCTCAGGTTTCTTCACAATGATTTTCCTTTGCCATTTGGGACACGTGATATTTAATATTTAAAATGCACCTATTTGAAAAGTTAGTGCATGCGGACGGTGTTTGAACTTACGCCCTCCCAATCGAAAGCAGAGGTCTCCACTGGGCTATCACGGCTCTACTAATATTAAAAGAGGAAATTTTTTTGAAGTAAAACTTCTTTACGTACACTTTAATCGAGTAGTAATGTGTTACGAAAATTCGGGCGATGCGTGCTGCCCTCTACGTGAAACAGTATTTGTTATTTTAAGCTGCCAATAGATGGCGTTCATAAAGAACTTTGAAACAATCCTTTTTTGTAAATTTCAAGAATTCATAGATGGCTCTTTGTTATCTTTGAAAGAAGTTTGACTTTAGCCGTGTCTTTAACAAGTACAGTTGTTTTTTTGTTTGTTTGTAGGTTCCGAAATCACTGAAACAATTTAAACCAAAAAATAGTCGAAATCGGCCCTGTTGTCTCATGTCTATTAATCATAGCACTAGCCCCGATGTTTCAAACGCGTAGTTTCCGTTCCATCGAGAATACGGAAATATAATATAGCCTATCACACGCACAAACAACGTGACTTTCTATTGTTTAAACAAGCTTTCATAACCAGGCAAAGTTTGTGAGGGAGGTAGTCTCTAGATCTACTAAATCGATTTTGAAAATTCTTTAACCAATTCTATTCTATTCATTCTTATCCTTACAGGCGACATCTACGAAGCCCGTCGCGAACTGCTCGGCGGCAGCGAATCCTCAGTCAACGCGGAGATCCCCGAGTCCTACAGCATCCCCGCCCTCAACAAAACCATGCCTAACTTCGGACCCTACAACCCCTTCTCACCAAGCCAAATTGGGCCTATGAACAACTCCCCAAGATCGCCATACAGCCTCCAACTAATCACTGATATGGCTAATTTTAACTTGGGCAACCCGATATACGGTCATAACCCACCGACCCCGGGGGGTTATCCCGCGCCGATGTCCCCGTTAGCTGTGACCCCACCGATGTACCCTGGGTGGGTGCTGCCGTCCCCGCCGCCTCGCTCTGGACCGTTTCACTTCCCGGCCATGACCCCAGCGCCTGGGCCGGTCATGTACAAGGGACAAGGGTCTTGGAATCGTGAGTATTATTTTGCTAACGAACCACATGGTAAATAAGGAGCCCATCTTCTGATAATTCAATCAGATGGTCACATTGTTCTATCCTATGTGATGGTTTTGGTGAGTTTGGGGTTTAATCTCTGGACGATATGTGTCCACCTCCACTGTTTACTTATCGCGCCAGAAATCGTAAATATTATGTATTTTAGATAAGTTAAAGGCCTTCTGATAGTTCTATCAAGGGACAAGGGTCTTGGAATCGTGAACATTATTTTGCTATTAAGTCACTTATGGTAAATTATAAGGAGCCCATCTGATAGCTCATTCAGATGGCCTCATTGGTCTATGTGATCTGTTTAGGTTGGTTTTGGGTTCGATTTCTGGAGCGGCCCCCGTTCCTGGGCCGGTAATTTACAAGGGTCGTGGGTCTTGAAATCGTGAGTATTATATAACACTAATAGGGTACATTAAACAAGTTTAAGGGTCCCATCTGATATCTCAATATTATGGGTTTTGGGCGTAAATTCTGGGGCGGACTGTATTCAGTCGGTCCCACATACCGTTCACGTCTCTCTTCCCAGGCATGACCCCTGACCCAAGCGACAGGGGTCTTGGAATCGTGAGTATTATTTGACTAATAGGTACAACAATAATAATTACACAAGTTTAAAGGTCCCATCTGATATCTCAATCTGATAGGTTTTGGGTGTAAATTCTGTATTCAGTTGGTCCCACATACCGTTCACATCTCTCTTCCCAGGCATGACCCAAGCTCCAAGGGACAGGGGTCTTACAATCGTGAGTATTATTTCGCTAATAAGTCACTTTAGACAGGGGCCATCTGATAGTGAGATTTCTGGGGCGGACTGTATCAATTTGATAGCCAATAAGCCAATAACATTGTGGCAAGCCCTTTTTATGATCTTTAATTATCTGTGTGTCTAGTGGGAGTTTTCAATATTTTCATACTGTTACTATCGCGTTGACGTAAACGCTAATTTATATGGAATTGTGCAGTAGTGCCAAGAGATGGCGCTGTTTCAACCCCTTAGAAATTCGCGTTTACGTTAACGCGATAGTAACAGTATCAAACTGCCACTAGGCCCACTGAACAATAATTAATTTATTTCTTATTGAACTAAGCGATTGTTTGTTATCGTAGCGATGTCCGGCACAGCAGAGGTACAGCCGTGTATGCAAATGACGCACGATCCGAGACACGTGAGTAAATTTTTTTTTTATCAAAAAGATGTCTTTAAAAAATACCATCATTAGTCAAGAAATTTTTTATAGAATATTTATTTATTTTAGATAAATAAATATTCTATAAAAAATTTCACACAATTTCTGATATTCTTGAAAAAAATCTTTTGTATCATCGAATTTAATAACATGTACCAGTAAGTTCTTTTAGTTCAATTTTTAACTAATTACCTGTGAGATTTACACATTTTAATATTCTATTGGGACTGTTATTTTTGGAGTTATTTTCACTTGTTTACTACTTATCTTAGAGCAGTGATACCCCAGTGGATATGACCTCTGCCTCCGATTCCGGAGGGTGTGGGTTCGAATCCGGTCCGGGGCATGCACCTCCAACTTTTCGGTTGTGTGCATTTTAAGAAATTAAATATCACGTGTCTCAATCGGTGAAGGAAAAACATCGTGAGGAAACCTGCATACCAGATAATTATCTTCATTCTCTGCGTGTGTGAAGTCTGCCAATCCGCGTTGGGCCAGCGTGGTGGACTATTGGCCTAACCCCTCTCATTCTGAGAGGAGACTCGAGCTCAGCAGTGAGCCGAATATGGGTTGATGACGACTACTTATCTTCTGTAACATCTCAACGCCTTTTTTAACTTCCCTAGGTCTCAAATTACCCTTAAAAACCTTAAGAGCCCACAAGTGAGCGTTACAGCTAGGGTTGCCAACCGTACGATTTTTGAGATCGCAAACGCTTCGAAAACAAAAAATATGCATGGGAATGACATTTGCTATCGACAAATCACGTGATCAATGATTGACATTCCCATACAATTTTCTAGTTTTCGAAGCGATTGCGATCGTAGAAAGAGAATCGTCCTGCCACTTGGCTACAGGGGCAGTTTAGAGCCTACCCTGAGAACTCGTTACAAAGGAATTTTACATTTTGTATCTATAGTGCATCGGTGAAGGAAAACATCGTGAGGAAACCTGCATACCAGAGAATTATCTTAATTCTCTGCTTGTGTGAAGTCTGCCAATCCGCATTGGGCCAGCGTGGTGGACTATTGGCCTAACCCCTCTCATTCTGAGAGGAGACTCGAGCTCAGCAGTGAGCCGAATATGGGTTGATGACGTATCTATAGTGCATACCTCAGTTAAAAAACCCTGTGCACGCCATTGGTTTAGAGTGTTAAAACATTTTCGATGTTTTGTCATTGATGTGTGAAACGTTCCAGAGCCAGATGCTGAACATGAGCTCGCAAGCCAGCAGCGGCTATCAGAGCAACTTCACCGGCAGCTCCGTCTCCATCGACACGCAGAACATTTCCGGTACTTACATAAACCGCCAACTTTACATTTAAACTCATTAACATGTTTATCGTCATTGTCGTCATCATCATCGTCATCATCGTCGTCGTCGTCGTCATCGTCATCATCATTATCGTCATCGTCATCATCATTATCATCATCGTCATCATCATTATCGTCATCGTCATCATCATTATCATCATCGTCATCATCATTATCGTCATTGTCATCAACATTATCGTCATCGTCATAATCATTATCGTCATCGTCAATATCATTATCATCATCGTCATCATCATTATCGTCATTGTCATCAACATTATCGTCATCGTCATAATCATTATCGTCATCGTCAATATCATTATCATCATCGTCATCATCATTATCGTCATCGTCATCATCATTACCATCATCGTCTACATCATTATCGTCATCGTCATCAACATTATCGTCATCGTCATCATCATTATCGTCATCGTCATCATCATTATCATCATCGTCATCAACATTATCGTCATCGTCATCATCATTATCGTCATCGTCATCATCATTATCGTCATCGTCATCATCATTATCGTCATCGTCATCAACATTATCGTCATCGTCATCATCATTATCGTCATCGTCATCAACATTATCGTCATCGTCATCAACATTATCGTCATCGTCATCATCATTATCGTCATCGTCATCATCATTATCGTCATCGTCATCAACATTATCGTCATCGTCATCATCATTATCGTCATCGTCATCATCGTCATCATTAATCATTATTAATAGCCGATCAACGTCCACAGTTTTTTTTTATATTCTTTACAAGTTAGCCCTTGATTATAATCATACCTGATGGTAAGTGATGATGCAATCTAAGATCATCTAATAAATAAATAAATAAGATGGAAGCGGGCTAACTTGTTAGGTGGAGGATGAAAATCCATACCCCTTTCGATTTTTACATGACATCGTACCGGAACCCTAAATCGCTTGGCTCCCACCAGCCAGACCTGGACCAATTAAGAAAAGCTAAATCAGCCCAGCCAGGGAATCGAACCCAGGACCTCCATCTTGTCAGTCCACCGAGCAAACCACTGCGCCACGGAGGACGTCAAAAATCGGTCGATCAACACTACGCTTTCCGGTTCGGGGTCGCCATTCCAGTACCTTGATCCTTGGCCATCATTTTCTAACACGTTAAAACATAACGATAATCTAGAGGCTCAGACTTACATAAGGACTATAGCTTGGCAACTTCATTCTCAACACTACCGATGGTCTGCGCGCGCCGGGGGGCGTGTATAGCAATGAATGAAAAACCTTATGCATCTCACTTCGCCGCACGCACGATTTCACACCCGCGCAGTCTTTCTCCCCGTCGCCCGCATATCATGGGAGTGTCTTCAACGAACTTGCTAAGCTATAACATAATGGTCATTAGGTGGTGACGGAAGCAACGTGGGCTCTCCGTCGGTGTCTCCGATCAGCAAGATACACAGCCCGTCGTCGTCTACAGACCCTGAGCGCACACAACATGGTGAGTGATTACTGAATATCCATTTTTAGGGTAGGGTTTTAGTCAACAAGGAATACCTCTAACCTAACCTAATATTTTAATTAAAATTTTTAAAAATTTACTATTTGCTCTGTATGAACCTCAATGAATTTGATGAATTGTGTAAAGTCAACAAAGAATACCTCTCCACTAACCTAATATTTTAATTAAAATTTTGAAAAAAAAATACTATTTGTTTCGTATGAACTCTTATGATTTTGATGAATTGTATGACTGTGATTTTTTTCAAAGCCTACTTGGTCCGGGGGTGTAGTAAGGTTAGTGTTCATGTACATATATCAAACATAGTTAAGAGTAATAGTTTAGAAAAATATACAAGATAAGTTTTTTTCATCCCATTTCCATGCAAAGCTAAGGAAATACGAATTTTACAAACACCCAGTTTGCTTTGGTCCTATTTGCATAGGTGGTTTATGAGCTGGGGGCTTACCTTTTTCAAAACAATCATGATATTTTTTCATCTTATCTAAGTAAGTAAATGCTATTATGTGCTATAAATGAGTGAATGATATGGTCGATAACGTCCAAAATACGAAACAAACAATAATAAGTAACGATACGAAAATACTGAATCATTACGGATTTAAGAGTTTGTGGTAAAGTCCAGTATTGAATCATTACGGATAGAGTTTTGTGGTAAGGTCTCAGTCGACATTTTTGGGTCGGTAGTTGAGGCATGCAGAAAACTTAAGACTGCCTAACTAAGGCTATTGTTGAAGTAAAACGTCTTAATTTGGCTTGATTGAAAAGTGTAATATACAGGCATAGTGAAACAGTGTTAGTTATTTTAACCAGTAGATGGCGTTCTTAGAGAACTTTGAAACAATCCTTTCTTGTACACTTCACAAACCTGTTGCGGTGCAGTTGTGTCTGAGACTCGTAGATGGCGCTTTGATTTTTTTATTTTTGAAAGAAGTTTTACTTCAGTCGTATGGTCTATAGCACACTCGTTTTATTTTAAAAAAAACATCCTCATTTTTGATATAGAGATATATGTGGATTGATTTAGACCTAAGTTAGTTACTTAACTAAGTTTTCAGTGCTGTGTTAGAGTAAAACACAGAATACGTAAGAGATAAAGGTTAATTTTTAGCCTGCTTAAAATATCTACCCAAAAATTATTTCTTTGTTAAAATTAGTAATTAAGGATTTTTTCTTATTAAATAGATTTGGCGAACATAATTTCTGACCTGCCGATAGCTGACCGTCGCGCGGTGGGCTGTGAGAAGAAAACTCTGGAAACGCTCAAGCTGTCCCCGCCTTCCGAATACAGGAAGATGCAGGCCGAAGCCAATAAGGTATAATCATCATCATCATCGTCATCGTCATCGTCATCGTCAACGTCATCGTCATCGTCATCGTCACCATCACCATCACCATCATCATCATCATCAGCCGATGGACATCTACTGCTGGACATAGGCCTCTTGCATGGACTTCCAAAGAAAACGGTCTCGAGCCGCCAGAGGCTCCTTGCCGTAATAATATGGTTTAATAGCATGCAAAATTTATGACATTTCGGAACATCGTGAGGCAAGCTGCCTAGAGGCTGCCTAATACAATATTTTGATAAATTACATTATGACTTACCATCCATGTAAGATTGTCAATGGCTAACTTGTAAAGAATAAACACAGCGATGGTACTAAGCATGAAGCTAGATGTTTTAATGAAAGTAGATTGATTGATCAATATTAAAAAAAACTTGTGAGGTGTCAAGGGACACCCGGATGGAACAAAGTTCGCTATAGCTATCATCCCTATCGATTTCGCATCCCATCCCATCCCAACCTTTTGGGGTCGGAGGCATTTTGGGGTCAGGCGGCCTTTTGAGGTTACGGGGCCTTTTGGGGTCAGGGGGCCTTTTGGGGTCTCAGGGCCTATTGGGGTCGGAAGGCTTTTCGGAACCGGGAGGGCTTTTTTGAGTCGAGGGGGCTTTTTGGAGTCGAGGGGCCTTTTGAGGTCCCTGGAGCTCACTAGCTGACTTCAGGTCACGACTTACAACTATAAAAAAAACAATACCCTCCATCTTACGCAGTCGGGTAAATAGTCGTTACAATTTTTTGGTCTTAATTTTTTCCGTCTAAGCCCCCTTTCCCAACGCGTGATAAGGAACTTCATTCCAACAAGATAAAATAAATAAATTAGAGAATAATAAGCTTGAATGTAGAAAAATTTATGTATGTCCTTTGTAGTTCACAGCCCTAATCACTTTTTCAGATAGCATGGGTACGGTGACAGTCAGTTCAGATTGTGACGTTCACAATACGTACTATTGTCGTGAAACGTGAATTTCAAGAGTTAAACGCACTGTCACCCGCACCATGCTACATGTAACGAACGTTTACCATTGCAGGCCATGCACGAGCCGGTGGGCGGCGGCTACCGCGTGCCCAACAGCCGCTGGTCCGGCTGCTACTTCAGCCACACCTCGCCCGGTACACTCAGCCTCAACGACGCTGAACACATGACCACGGTATCTTACCTCATTACCCCTACAATAGGGGTATAATATAAATAAAAAAAATATATAAAAAAAGAAATATAAAAAAAATATATAAAAAAATAGGCTATTTGCCTGCTTGTACAGCAGCAAACTTAGAAGATTTTTTGCATAAAGGCAGTTTAGATGCCTAGAAACTCTAATCACATTTTGATTTGTGAAAATGATCTCGTAATTGTAATATTTTTATAAAACAAAATTGTATTTTCAAACGCCAATCATAAACTGGAACGTCATTCGCTACAAGGCATCGGTTTGTGATTGGCGCTTGCTGTGACGTGATATAACCACATCACTGCAAACGCCAATCACACTGTATATCTATGTATATCTATGAATGACGTCACTTGATAATGTGTTTCGGCGGCAAAAATTTTAAGTAGCTATTTTTTCATTTATATTAATTTTTTTACTGGTTATTATTGGCGGGACAAAATAAAATATAGCTTATAATACTTCCATAATTCAGTTTAAACACTGTTTACAAAAGAGGCAAGTGGCCTATCGCTTAGTATGCCTTGAAACCTTGAATCCTAGAATCGAATAGTATGCCATGAACTCTATACTATTTTACTCTATATCATTTTAATATTGATCAAGAAACAAACGAAAAAAAAGTTATTAAACGAATGTCTTTTCATATTAGATTTATTCAATGTATTGTTTTTTAAAAAAAGTTATGTTTATTTATTTTGCCCGCACCTGTACAAACTGCAATCCTATTCATAATTATTAACTAAATGAATATTTTTTATTATTATATTGACAGCCCGAGAAGGGTTGGAATAGATCGGAGCTTTCCCGCCCCAACATAATGGTGACGTCACCGCAGCAAGCCACGCCCTCGCCGTCGAGCTCGCAGACAAAGAAGCCGTGCCGCTACCAGCAGCTGTACGACCTGCTGCGGGACACCGGCATGGGCAAGTACATTGGTGAGTAGCAGCAGACACAACAAACTACACTAGGCTACATCATGGTGACGTCACCGCCGCAGCAAGCCACGCCCTCGCCGTCGAGCTCGCAGACGAAGAAGCCGTGCCGCTACCAGCAGCTGTACGACCTGCTGCGGGACACCGGCATGGGCAAGTACATTGGTGAGTAGCAGCAGACACAACAAACTACACTAGGCTACATCATGGTGACGTCACCGCCGCAGCAAGCCACGCCCTCGCCGTCGAGCTCGCAGACGAAGAAGCCGTGCCGCTACCAGCAGCTGTACGACCTGCTGCGGGACACCGGCATGGGCAAGTACATTGGTGAGTAGCAGCAGACACAACAAACTACACTAGGCTACATCATGGTGACGTCACCGCCGCAGCAAGCCACACCCTCGCCGTCGAGCTCGCAGACGAAGAAGCCGTGCCGCTACCAGCAGCTGTACGACCTGCTGCGGGACACCGGCATGGGCAAGTATATTGGTGAGTAGCAGCAGACACAACAAACTACACTAGGCTACATCATGGTGACGTCACCGCCGCAGCAAGCCACGCCCTCGCCGTCGAGCTCGCAGACGAAGAAGCCGTGCCGCTACCAGCAGCTGTACGACCTGCTGCGGGACACCGGCATGGGCAAGTATATTTGTGAGTAGCAGCAGACACAACAAACTACACTAGGCTACATCATGGTGACGTCACCGCCGCAGCAAGCCACGCCCTCGCCGTCGAGCTCGCAGACGAAGAAGCCGTGCCGCTACCAGCAGCTGTATGACCTGCTGAATGGAGTACCGCGAATAATACGACCTATAGTAATTTTCTGTGACGTGTTCAAAGATTACCCGCAATTCCCAAGAATGTTGACAGGTTTTTAGAGATAGTACCGCATCCTACAATCCGCTACACCCTGAACTGTGGTTAAGCCTCATATGTCTGCAGTTTTAATAATGTAATAGTAGATAATGAAACGGTTGCATAATGACGGTCATTAAAGTACGAGGTGCATTTTATAAAAGGAACGAAGTGAGTTTTATAATAGAGACACGAGTGCTTTAATGCCAAGTTATGCACGTTTCATACTTTACTTTATCTAATCTCATGAAATAGGTATCTAACAAAATTAAATACTACTATATTTTCCGCAACTTAGATTGGTGGTGAGCACTTTCCAATATATCCGGGAGAGTTTGTTCCACATCAGAGCTCGAGTCAGTGATTTTGCTAAAAATACAAAGATATAAAATGCACTTAAAATATAAATAAAACACCGTTTCAGATCTGTTCCGAGAGCACGAGTTGGACATGTCGACATTCGTGTCTCTGTGCGAGGCCGACCTCATAGAGCTCGGCGTCAAAGCCTTCGGCGCTCGTAAGAAGATGCTGTTAATCATCGCCGGTGAGTACCGTCAAAGTGTCTTAATTATCATCCATTATCATTAAAAACTCATATAATGGGCTCACTGTAGAGCACGAGTCTCCTCTTAGAATGAGAGGGGTTAAAGCTTGGTCCTTTCGCCCCGTCACCCGCATATCATGGGAGTCATCAACAAACTTGCTAAGCTATAGGTTAATAGTCCACCGCAATGCGGATTGACAGACTTCACAAACGTAGAGAATTAAGAAATTCAGGTATACAAGATTTGATCAAGATGTTTTTCCTTCACCGTTTGAGACACGTGATGTTTAATTTCTTAAAATGCACAACTTAGAAGTTGGATAGAGGTGCATTCAAACCTGCGCTCTCCGAATCCAGGATAGAGGTTTTATCCACTTGGTTATCTTGTCAGTACAGCCTCTATAATATTAGTATCTTATTAACTTTTATTTCGCAGACTTGCAAAAACAATCGAGCGCCTTCAAAGGCAATAGCGCTCCGAACGAGGTGAAAATGAACTCTCCCCCCCAGTACAACACTTCGCTGGCGCAAAACAAGTGGTAGACTGCTGGATGTGTCTACAAACACGACATGATATATACTTATGAGATTAACCCAGTGTGAGCGTACCTCTACCCTATTGGTCATATTATTTGGCATTATAGTTCGCTTTATGGATCGCATCAAACAACTGATCTGAAGTTCGTGCAAATGCAGTCGTCAAACATGTCAAAATAGACAAACGTCTGTCTATTTTGTCATATTCGTTACACGCAAGGTTATTTAGGGCGAACTGTATACCTAAAAACATTAAAAATGTATTAAATCTTGATGATATGAATGCCATGTTAGCTGCATAATCAAATAACCGATGGGAATTTCGTGCAAATGAGTTGTAAAAATTAGATAGCTTCGTTACACAACATTATATTTTGACATATTCGTTACACTACAAAGTTATTTGGTGCGAACTGTACTTAGAACATTATAGAAGTATTAATAAATCTTGATAATACCAATGACATTTTAGCGGTTCATTGCGTGTTCGAGAAAATCAAATAATAATTATTGATTATTACGAAGCTTTGGTGATGAAATCAAACCAATGATGTTGTAATGTACTTTACGAAGCAAATTCACTTGATGTAATTTGTTTGTTTACAATGTATGAAATAGTACTACACTTTTTCTCATTATATAGTCTAAGAGAGAGCGGTAGAGCCGAGAAAAGTACGAGTATTTATCTCGTTCCTGCTCTCGAATAAATGATTTTAAGTTTTTATTTAATTTTATAAAATTGTGTCAGAAGGAAAGTGTGGGAAGTTTTATATGAATTATTTTTTTCGACTAGCAATACAAAATAATGTGTGACCAATGCACGTAAATCTTGATGTGCGACATTTTTTTTAAATTTAGAAAGTTACACGCAAACGCAATAATTCCAACAAAATTACTTTAAGATATGATACGATTTTTAACAAAGATTTTTATAAGTTTTTAAATAATTTATTTTTTAATTGACTTGAATAAGATTCCAGGGTCAAATAACTTAAGAGATTTTGTTTTTTGGAATTATTGCAGAAAAATACGCTCACATCTAAAAAAAAGGGTTTTAAAATTGTATAAAGTTTTAATTATCGTCTAAAAGACTATTATAATTAATCTCATAAGTGTTTTTTGTAACCTAATGTTTTTACGAATAATCTCAAATAACGTCAACCGTCAAAACTGTTTATTTGAGCTACAATAAAATAAATAAAAGTCCATAGTATAGGTTAATATAAAACTCAAACAGTTTTGATATTTTACGTTATTGGAAATATAATAAGCAATCGTATCAAAGCTCAAGACTGATTGACTAGCGTTACAGTAACAAAGTTACGTATTGAACTCGACTGAATGTAATGTTCAAGACTGGTAAAATAATATCAAAAATTATTTTGTTTGACAAAAAAAGCATGTGTTCTTGGGGCAAGTTTTGTGCCCAAATTTAGAACCGTGACCAGTCTACGAGCTGGTAAGTGATCATAATTGATTTTTAAAAGTTTTTTTTTAATGTATTATGAGTTTTATTTTTTTATAAAATATTTTATCTAAGCTTAAAGCGATTCGACAATTAAATGATCTCTCATAGACTCGAATATTGTTGAAGTAAACGTGCCTGGTGCCGTTAATATATTAGATTTAAGTTTTTTTTTTATTAGAATTAAGCAATCATTTATTCGCGGGAACTTGCATGATTTTTTTAACTTACCTCCTTTTTTTTGAAAAGCATTTTAAACGAAAACATTGAATATTTAGACAGTTTATGAATCATTATTCTTTTAATATAAGTATATCATCACAGGTTTTAATTTTTGATTACTATTTTTTACAGAAGTTTTCGTGTCCATTGTTTTGTGCAGTGTTGCCAATTGATAAATCTTTTATCGTCATATTTTGATTAATATGTTTTTAAAAAGACAAAATCATAATTGGCTAGTGACAGTCTCAATTGAAAAGTATTGTAGAAAATCTTGGACTCCGTTTGACTCAAATCAGAAATCTCGTTTACGAGGACCATATATATTTTCAGCAACTATTAATAGTGACAAATGACGTAAGCACACTTATAACATGCGACGCTTGGGCGACAATTCAAATCGTAAATATTTTAAAAACTAAAAAAAAAAAATTAGTGTGCCATTGTTTTTAAGATATCACAAAATATCAAAAATGTGAATTGACGTCGCAAGAGTCACGTGGCGTGTTGTGAATGTGTTTCCAGCCTTTTGGTCGCATTGCTGAGAGGATTTTAATCGATTAACATTTTTTTTTTATATTTACTTTATTATATTTACAGAGATAAGTGCATTTCTGATTTTAACCCCATTAACATGCTAATTTATGAATGCTATTTTTTGTGTTTTTTGTTTAGGTTTATATATTTGAAAAATACAAAAAGACTCAAGTTATTGTTTTGGTACATAATGATTGCGTTCTTTTAAAAATCTTTCATGATCAATTAATATATTTTAATCTCACCATTGATGTAATTAATGTCACCATTGATTTATGTATCAATTCATAAACTTTTTTTTATATTTCGCTTACGAGATCTTTTTTTATATGTAATTGTTTTAATCATGAACATGTGATTATGATTTACAGTTTTAAAGTTTGATTACGTGATGTTTAGAAATTAGTTTAAGTGATTTTGATAATTTAAGTTGAAAAAGTTTAGTAGTGAATGTAATATTATAAGGCATTCGTTAAAAATATGAGCTAGAAGAGTTTAATTATTCGTTCGGTTTCAGTTGTTTTTTTTATTAATTTTTAGATTTTAAAGAAATTTTGCACGATCGGTTTTTTGCTTGTCCGATTAAAAGTTTTCAAAGTATAGAAATTTTGTTTTCTTTCCACCCTCATAAATCCTTGTTTTGACTACGTTTTAATTTTATTTATTTATTCAGCTATCCTGTTCGTTTCATTCATAAAATGAAAAATAACAGCCATGTGCGTGACGGGTCCCGGGCAGTGTAGGGTTTCGTAGATTAAATTACCATTTCAAACCCACAGATTAAATAATAACAGATACTTTCGAACGAATACTTTCTCGAGTCAGTAGGTACGTTATGAAGTGTCGCATCAGTAATCTTCAATATTATTCAAGAATAATGGCGTCTTATGTTTTCAAAAATTTTTAAAACTGTACACAAAAACTAAAGAAATAAGGTGGAGTATTTTTTTATTGGTAACTAGCTGACACCGCGCGGTTTTACCCGCGTGATTCCGGTTCCCGCAGAAATACGGGAATAATGTATAGCCTCAAGCCTTCCTCGATAAATGGGTTATCTAACACAGAAAGAATTTTTTAAATCGGATTAGTAGTTCCTGAGATTAGCGCGTTTAATAAAACAAACAAACTCTTCAGCTTTATAATATTTATTTGTAATTATTGATTATTTATTAATTTACGTAATTATTGTTAGTGTTAAATGTTGAAATTATTTAAAATTATGAAAAAAGTTTTTATTTAAGAATGTCAAGGAGATGCGTGACGTTTGTTATTTTTATGGGTTTCATCGGCTTCACCACGCTGCTTGGAAAAACTCATTCTGAATCATCTATACCATACCATAATAATTCATAAATGGATTCCTTGATTATAAAATGGTGCGGTCGTAACTCACATCCACAACATTTTTGATGAGCTATTTACAACAATACCTCACATTAATAGATAAATGAGTAAAAAAATCATCCTTTGGGTTTATGGGATATACTAACTTACCATGAAAATATATTTTTCAAGGCTATATTTTACGACTTTGTAGGTATTTTTAAGTACTCATGCTAAATATTAGCTTTCTCATAGTAATAGTCTCTGAGCTAAGCTACAGACGGACATGACGAACCTGTTCCTTCTTGACTACGCCTTACGGAACCCTAAAAACGTTTGTATAAATCTAACGTATTTAAATCGATTTGAATCGGACACACAAGTCTTTAGTTGCATAATTTTTATTCTTTTTAGACGATACAGTAAATGTCATCACAAATAGTCAATGTCACTTTTGCTTACTGTCACTTGTCAGTGTCAAAGTCGAATTAGTCGAGAAAATTTGAATTTTCAGCCGAAGGTTAAGTTTATTTTGCGTCGTAATTTAATTGGAAAAAAGGATTCAAAATGGGTAATGCAAGTGCAAAAGCTGTAGATACGAAAGTGCCCGAGCCGGTGGCACAAGCTACTGGTGAAAAACCTAAGCTAAAACCGTGCTGTGCATGTCCGGAGACAAAAAGAGCGCGCGATGCATGGTGAGGTTATTTTTTAATTTTCCCGCAGATATTACTTTTAACATTACGTAATAATCACTAAAATGAGTAAAGATTCGAATAATCAAGCACATTCTTATATTGCTTATCATTAATCTCATTAAATGATTGATTGATATGATCGGAATGATTCAATCAACACCCATACAATATATTGTTCATAGTAATGTTCAAAAATATTTTTTGTCTGAGAATTGTGCTGTTGTTTGTTAATGCCTACTGGCTTTACCTTATGGTTGTTAATTTGCATGTGTCTTGAAGAAACATCTGGTAAAAAACTATATCATAGATTGTTTTTACAGTATTATTGAGAACGGAGAAGAAAACTGTGGGGCACTGATCGAAGAACACAAAGCTTGCATGAGGAAGATGGGTTTCAACATATAATTTATTATATTGTAAAGAGTAAAGTTTAATTTGTTGGTATCAAACTTTAATATCCAAATGTTTGATTCTGATGTACTTACCTAACATTTCAGAAATCATATATATGGAACATCCTTGATTCTATATTTGTAACCAGTTCCTTATTTGTCTTACCTACTTAAAGCTGATGCAACTGTAAATGCAAACAAAAATCCATAATAATTATTATTATTGTCATCAAATACGACAATAATTTTGTTGTACACAATTTAATTATGACATAATCATCATCATTATTAGCCGATGGACATCCCTTCCATGGGCTGGTAATGATGATGATGGATGGATTTTCCATACACCACATTCTTAAGCCTCCAGCATCCAACAGTTACCTGTAACCTCTATTATGTTGGTCCACCAAGTGGCGAATTTTCTGCAGATCTCTTCAATGATTTGATCACATAGTTATACTTTGATCATAGCTCATTCCATCGCCTGCTAAGTCACAATTATCATGACTGTCAAACTAATGCTTCTTACTATGGCTCCAGTAGGTCTAACATGCAACCCACAACATTGTCTCGTGTACACAAATTGATCAATAGCACCAAACCAATTGGAATTGATCCCGCCGACTGATCAATCAACCAAGATATTTTGTTATACATGAGCTAGGCCTACTGATGCATTAAAATCATACATTAAAAGAGCTGTGGCCAGTAATATTGCTAAAGTTTGTACTCATGTCACTGCTTCTGCCAGCAGCGTTGGATTGAGGTATACCTACATAGTTGGAAAATGTATTTTCTACTATTATTTATCAGTTGAATATTTTTTTTTACTAAAGTTTAGTGCATTATTATTTAATTTGAAAGCTATATATATTTTTTAATATTTAATTTTTTTTAATGTAATAAAATTTTGTTTAAAAATTACTGAGGATAGGGTTTGCTTTTTTAATTATCTCTTCTGCAAAATAGCAGGTTATCTTGTAAAAAATTATTTTGATTGAGCGTAATATCAACAAACATATCTACACAAAAAAAGAAGCAAGAAGAAGTACTAAAAGAATTAGTACCTCCAACTTCTTGGAAGTTGGTGAAAAACTCAATACTAATTTTCTAATAATTGGCTTTTAAACACATTCCAACTGCAGCTACAAAATTTAGATTACAAGCTACAAAATTTGTAAAACCCTATCTGTGTCTAAGGTATAACTTAGTATGTTGAGTGCAAGCTTTTTTACAATCAAAGTGTCTTCCAGATAGCATGGGTACAGTGACAGTTGCCTTATGACGTTCATAATACATACTGTTATCGTGAATCGTGGCAAACTTTCAAGAGTGAAACAAACTGTCACCATACCCATGCTATGTAAAAACACTCATCATTTTAGTTTTTTATTTGTAATATTATTTGTAACATCATTTAAGCTAATCATTAAGTATTATATTAGGTATTTGCCAAAGAAAAAAAACATGTGTAAATTAAAGGCATCAATTGATTTTAAAAAATGTAGGTACTTAAAATATTCTGAGGGCATACCTACAATTTTTGTAAAATGATCTGCCACAGTTTGTAAACTTAATTTATTTTTAGTCATAACAATATTAGTAAATAAATAAAATTATTTTAGTTGAATGTTTGTATCATTTTTTGTCACTATTTTTTTTTACATTTAAGTCTGAATTTATATATTTTCAAGAAATTCTCGGTAACAAGTATGTAGGTAAAAAGTTAGAAAGTTCAGCACTAACTTTAACTTAAAAATATTTTTTTATTTATTTTATTTTTAAATTTTTAGTTAATGAGTAACTAATATTTCTCACCATGCTAAGTTTATTTTGTTTATTATTATTATTACAAGGTTGACATTTTATAACTCCTCAATACAAAATGGTGTACCTACAAATCTATCTATTTTACTAGTCAAGTTATTTTATTTTTGACGGCCTCCGTGGCGCAGTGGTGTGCGCGTTGGATTTACATAACGAGGTCCTGGGTTCGATTCCCGGCTGGGCCGATTGAGGTTTTTTTATTGGTCCAGGTCTGGCTGGCGGGAGGCTTCGGCCGTGGCTAGTTACCACCCCACAGACAAAAACGTACCGCCAAACGATTTAGCGTTCCGTTCCAATGTCGTAGAATATGACATAATCATCATGCCGAAAGGGGGTGTGGATTTATCCACCTCCTAACTAGGCTTAGACTGCATCATCACTTACTATCAGGTGAGATTGTAGTAAAGGGCTAATTTGTAAATAAAAAAAAAGTTAGCCCACTTCCATCTTAGATTGCATCATCACTTACCATCAGATGAGATTGTAGTCAATGATGCTAAAGAATTAAAAAAAAATATGTGTAATGTGAGATTTTTAGCCCTAAAGGCTTCAATTAATTATTTTTGGAGCTTACTTGATATTCAATGGCTAGCACAACAAGGATAATCGAACTTAGGTCTTTTCAATTCTAAGGCACATTTGCATCAGAAGTCTTCACACAAAGATGCCCTGTTATCAACAAATTAAAAATAGATGGACTTTAACGTGATCGAAATAACAGCAAAAAATGACTTATCTCTCGTTTCACACAAACAGGGGTTTCCGTGGGTTCATTCGCACATTGATATCGTAACGTGCAAAGATACACACGCTGTTTTATATCGTAACTGTCTCGTGGAGAGTCTGGCTATACGCGGATCACTCAGACCATCAAAAACAAATAAACCGGCCAAGTGCATGTCGGGCCTTGCGCAGTGTAGGGTTCCGTAGATTGAATGGGCACTGTTAAACTTTATAATGCAATAATAACGATAGCGATAAACATGTGTCACACACTATGGGATAGACGAGAAAAAAATCATCCGCACTTTGAGTACCCACATGTAATCACCTCTCAAAACTGTATTTTTTTTAAATTTTCTTTTTACCATTTTATAGACATGATTAAAATATATACCTAACCATGCAAATTTTCAGTTTTGAACAGACTTTGAGTTATCTTAATAGCAACTTTATTTATTTATTTAACAACGGAATTAGTAGATATGCAAATTTCTTTCTTTAAGTAGGTATATCCCACTCCTGTAAATTTTTTCACGTATCCGTAGAGGAGGACACTTGACTAAGAAAAATGAACATTCAAAACGTTCATTTAAACGGATCCCTAAATTGAAAAATTGTGTTTTCAGATCCTAGTCCTAGAATAGTTTCCAATCATCCAACGATACCCCATGAGGTAAACGAGTCAAAAAAAATCATCCCTACTTTACATATTTTTCAAGATTTTATTTTACAACTTAGCTTATATTTTTAACTAGCGGACGCCCGCGACTTCGTCCGCGTGAAGATAGATGTAAACTTTTAACTACCCCTACCCTATCCCAACCTTGCCCTACCCTACTCCTTCCCTACACTACCCTACCCTTCCCATTAAGACTGCACACGCGACGGAAGCTTAAAAAATTTAGTAACTTCCCCCGTTTTCCCAACGTTTCCCTTCACTGCTCTGCTCCTATTGATCGTAGCGTGATGAAAAGTATACTATAACCTGCCCAGGAGTATGAAGAATAATTGTACCAAGTTTCGTTAAAATAAGTCGAGTAGTTTTTGTTTCTATAAAGAACATACAGACAGACAGACAGACAGACAGACAGACAGACAGACAGACAAAAATTTTACTGATTGCATTTTTGGTATCAGTATCGACCACTAATCACCCCCTGATAGTTATTTTGGAAATATGTTTCATGTACAGAATTGACCTCTCTACAGATTTATTATAAGTATAGATGTATATACTGATGCCAAGTTACACCTTCTAGTAGTAATAGTATCTGCGCCAGACCGCGGACAAACAAAAAATGGCGAAACTATAAGCGTTCCTTGTTGTCTACGGAACCCTAAAAATGATCAAAAATCTTTTGGACAGTAACTATGTTCTTAAAGAATGTTACGGCACAGTAGATATGTTACGGTTTGTCCGATTAGTACTAATATTACAAACGCGAATGTTTGTATGGATGTTTGTTTGGATGTATTTTTCAATGTTTGTTATTCTTTAACGCCGCAACTACTGAACCGATTTGGCTGAAATTTAAAACGAAGATAGATAATACCCGGGGTTGACACATAGGCTGCCCTTTATCCCGAAAAATTCATGGTGTTTGCGACATGGACACGCGGACGAAGTCGCGGGCGTCAGCTACTATTTTTTAATTTACAATTCATAACATACTGTAATTATGATTTTTTTTTTTTTATTCTTTACAAGTTAGCCCTTGACTACAATCTCACCTGATGGTAAGTGATGATGCAGTCGAAGATGGAAGCGGACTAACTTGTTAGGAGGAGGATGAAAATCCCCACCCCTTTCGGTTTCTACACGGCATCGTACCGGAACGCTAAATCGCTTGGCGGTACGTCTTTGCCGGTAGGGTGGTAACTAGCCACGGCCGAAGCCTTCCACCAGCCAGACCTGGACAAATTAAGAAAATCTCAATCTGCCCAGCCGGGGATCGAACCCAGGACCTCCGTTTTGTAAATCCACCGCGCATGCCACTGCGCCACGGAGGCCGTCAAATGATGATGATGATAAACTATTTTGTAAAGCAAAAAAAAAAATATTCTGTTTTAAATAAAATAACTTACCTATATCAATGTTCACAGTTCACATTATCAAAGTTCAGTAAGTATTAATATAATTCCTTGATTGATACATATTAACTTACTATATTTACCAGACAAAGTACGACAGTAAGTGATAACTTAGTAGCAACTTAGCAACCTTTGTGAACGTAGTGCCTATATTTATTTTAAAACGGACCATTAATAATAATTTTCACTTTATATAAAAGCAATAGATCATTTTTAAATATTAATGTACATTTAATCAAAATTTTCGTATTAACAAAATAATGTTTTGTAATTAACTTACTAGGTATCTACTTGGTTGTGTTTACCTGTCTTTGTACTTAATTAAACGATCTCAATATCTTAAACATGCGGTTAATAAGAGAGAGTGTGAAAAATAGCGAAATTGATTCGACGGCTAGTTCTTTAAAATCTACTGACAGTTTTGGGTAAGTCATTCTTTTATTTTAAACCGAGTTCAAAAAAAGGAGCAAGTTCTTTCTTATTCTTTGTCACTTACCATCAGGTGAAATTGTAGTCAAGGGCTAAGTTGTAAAGAATAAAAAAATAAAATTTTAAAAATAAAAAAACCTAAAAAGAATTTTTCAAGATATTATTTTACGACTTAGTTCACATTTTGTTCACATGTACATACTCATGCTAAATTTCAGCTTTTTCACAGTATACCTACATATGTCTTTATTCTGGCTTTTTCTAGTAGTAATAGTCCCTGCGCTAAACCGCGGACAGACGGATGGACGGACAGACAGACGGACACAGCGAAACTATAAGGGTTCCTTGTAGACTCGTCGTCGTCGTCATCAACCCATATTCGGCTCACTGCTGAGCTCGAGTCTCCTCTCAGAATGAGAGGGGTTAGGCCAATAGTCCACCACGCTGGCCCAATGCGGATTGGCAGACTTCACACACGCAGAGAATTAAGATAATTCTCTGATATGCAGGTTTCCTCACGATGTTTTCCTTCACCGTTTGAGACACGTGATATTTAATGTCTTAAAATGCACACAACTGAAAAGTTTGAGGTGCATGCCCCGGATCGGATTCGAACCCACACCCTCCGGAATCGGAGGCAGAGGTTATATCCACTGGGCTATCACGGCTCTCCTTGTAGACTACGGAACCCTAAAACAGAAAAACTCATGAAATGAATGCTGGTTTCCTGAAATAGTAGATTGTTATACGAGAGGCTAAAAAGACCCATTTTAACCGAGGTTTTATTAGGGCACGGGCCGTAAGGCGAGGGCCGCTAAATAGAAACTGAATCTAAAATGGGTTTAGCCCCGCGTGTTACACTATACTTTTCACTACGATTGCGAGAAAATAAAATAATTCAGTACAGTATTCAATGTTAAAATTATTTTTGCAGACGCAGCTCACAACTCAATAAAAATCAAATAAAAAAAAAATACGCATTGTACATACAAGAACGCTGTATTTACATAATATGTACTCGTACTCACCTATGATGATTCTATTTACGAATAAAATCTCATTCGTTTTATAGAGGTCATTATTTTAGTATGATTAAACTATTTACGAATTAAACCTTTTTCGTCAAATAGTAGGCTAGTAGCTACCTACTAGTAGCAGGCAAAAATTAATAAAACAATAGTAGATTGTTATATAAGGGGCTAAAAAGACCCATTATATACGAGGTATTTTTAGGGCCTGAGACGTAAGTCGAGGGCCGCCTAAATAGAAACCGAGTATATGATGGGTTTAGCCCCGCGTGTTACACTCTGCTTTTCACTACGATTGCGAGAAATTAAAATAGTTTAGTTCAATATTCAATGATTTATTTAATTGAAAATTAAATGTACAAAGTCTACAATTTTGGATATTATGGGAGATGCTTTTACCCGGTAACATAATTTCCGACTACTGTGAAGATGGATAACGAGTATATGAGGTAAACGTGGGAGATAATAGTTTAAAAAACTCCTTTCGTAAGTGAATCCATTTGTTGTTGTTTTCTTCACTTATTAAATTTTTCGTAGGTAAGTATTCAAGTAAATGCGTTTGGACTTTGATGGTAACAGATTGAAAATTTCATCTATCTCCAAAGTAGGATCACCATTCTCAGTAGATGAAGACACCAATAACAATTAATGTTGAAAAATAAGAAAGTTACGGTCACAAATTTACAATTATTTTCTGAATTAAATCAAGTGTGTATTATTTGTTTTTTAAATTCTCGCTTTTTAATTTAATTTTTTTCACATGAGAAAAAGGCAAAGGTATTACACCGTAAAGGATGTCCCATGTCTTTAATAAAAATTAAATAAAAGAATGAACGCATTCCACAGACAAGAACGCTGCATTTATTTCCAATTTAAAGTTTTTAATTTATTTTTCAAAACAATCAGAGCCTTACCTATAATGATTCAATTTTCGAATAAAACCTCCTCCGTTTTTTAGTACTCGTAACAGACAAGAATTAAAAAAACAAAATTACTTTAGCCCCTAGAGGCTAATATGCTTGTTTAGCCCCGCTGTGGAGTGGTAATATGACAATGTTTTTGAGCAAGAGTAGTGTAAAACCATTGCTGTAGAACTTTACTGGTCGAGTTCAGTCTTAAAGAGCCCTGTGGGTAGTGTTATATTTAACTACTTTGTAACGACTATAAATCATTATAATCATTACTTACACTCGATCTTCAACAGTTACAACGAACATGAGTAATAAATGATTTACGCGATAACTTTATTAATAGATAGATATACGCGTCACAGATGGCAGGCGACATTTATTATCGGAAAGCCAAGGATCAAGGGAGGCCGTTATCTCATCGATTTTTATACCCCCAACGCAAAAAGAGAGGTGTTATAAGTTTGACGTGTCTGTATGTCTGTCAGTCTGTGTGTGGCACCATAGCTTCCGAACGGATGAAGCGATTTCAATTTAGTTTTTTTTTTATATGGGTAGTGTTCTTAGACATGTTTGATGAAAATCAATTGAGCCGTTTAAAACTTGTGGGGGGTGAAAGTGGGGAAGAATAACCGTGTCTGCAAATATACTCGAGTGGGGTCTCAAATGAAAGCGCACTGAAAGAGAATATTACACATAACCGAGAGGTGGTGGTTGGATCACTAACACTGGACAATGGTCGTGCCCCCTCCAACCTCCAACTAACACTGTTAGGGGGATGGAAATATTGGTCATATTTAAAAAATATGGAAAATATTCTTCTTTTTAAGTAGGTAAATATATTCCAACTCCTGCAGACTTCACACAAGTACCTACAGTCTAGCTAGAGAATTAAGAAAATTTTCAGGTATGCAGGTTACCTCACGACGTTTTTCCTTCACCGTTTGAGACACGTGATATTTAATTTCTTAAAATGCACACAACTGAAAAGTTGGAGGCCCCGGACAGGATTAGAATCTACGCCCTCCGAATAGAGGTCATATCCACTGAGCGGCTGACCTATCACATGAAGTTGTTCAAGTGGCGAGTGGCGACCTCATCACATCACAACAGACGGCTAAGTGCAGAATTGGCTAGTGGACTAATAACATATTAAGTATAACATATCGCTTGGAGGTGCGAGTTACAAGGCCGTTGTTTGTAAGACCCTGTAAAAGGCCTATGTTCAGCACTAGACGGCCATCAACTGATATGAAAAGGATGATAATGATAATGACATACCTAATGCTATGATCATATTTCGCAGAGTGTTCGGAAGCGCGTGTTCCGACTGCTCCGACTGTGAGTATTGTGACGTCCAGGAACAACAAAATAAATACTGGTGAGACTACAATTAAAGTTGCATAGAGTAATAATTGACGATGACGAACCAAGCAGATGGCCAACGTTAAGGTTAAAAACAATCGCCCATAAATAAAGCAATACATCGCTTCTACCCTCCCGTCTATCAAGCTCATGACATCAAAGGCCTCAGTGCCTGAGTTGAAAACCGGCATTTGTTGTAGGTCAGCTAAGCAGCTTCAGATGGGTTTCGGTGAACGCAACCCTGCTAGAATGAAAGCCAGAGGCTAAAAGAACGTAGCAGAATGAAGCATGAATTTAAATTTTAATCTCTTGAGAGCCACCTTGGTTTAAAGAGATGGTGGTACGATTTGTGGGGTGACTTAATTCACTCTTTGTGGTTGATAGAAATCAGTCTAAACTGTGATTGGAAGAAATTGAAAACCATTTCGCAGGCAGAGACGCTGTTAGGTATTAGGGAAAGCCGATTTATGAAGACTCTTTACTTCATTATTTAAATTTTTTCGTGAGAACTATTAAAGTGACAAGTTGGTACCTACTTTTAATTTAAAGATGGTCACAATAATACGGGTCTCCGTAATTATCATCAGTTATATCTCTATAATGTACCCGCCTTTTTACTATAGAATATTATGTAAAAATATAAATGCATGCATTCCAGCAATGTGTCGAGTTCAAGCTGCACCAACCTCAGCTTCTACAGCGCGACCGACGAGAGGCATCCGCTGCTCTTCAGCCACAACCTCACCAACACATACAAGACTAACAGCAGCAGCTCAGATACATTGGTAAGTGGCTTCAACCTATAGAACCTCAACTCAGCACCACCGAAGAGAGGCATCTCTGGTTTACCACTATCAAGTAGGCCGACGCCATCGGCTTGGTCGTTTAAGATTATTTTTTAGTCTCTCATTATTCCTGCAATCTGCCGTGTGACATTTCGCTGAATTTTATGTATATTAAAGCGTGATAAGTGCAAAATCCAGGTATTGTGATGACATCTTGTGGTGCTCGTCTTTTGAGGCTTTTGAAAGTTGTACGAGGTTTCTTCATCATAATGTAGATTTGGATGTTTCCGAGAACGCTTTTGGTCTGCTTTCCTTAAGTGTGCGTTTTCTGGAAAGTTTTAATTTTTAATTCACGACGCAAGCGATAATTTTCAGATGTAGGTACGTAAGTACCAAGGAGTATTGGTAATCATGCGAAACATTTTTGGCTGGAACCGTTGCAGAATTTAAATTAAAAGAATTTAAGTTAAATGATAGAATCTAGTTCTTTAGCACGATTTGTATAAGTATTTTCTGTTGATGGTATCTCTCAATTACTCATTTTTTTCGGTTTATATCGTAAATTGTATTCGTCTAAAGAGTAGAATTATCTCCGGTCATTACGAATTGTTATAAATTAGGTTCATGTGGCAGTGACCGTGAGAATTATTTGTTTTAATTAGCGGCTTGGTAACAGATAATAATTATTATCAGTTCTTTGACTGTGATTTCCGTATTGAACAAACGTCTTCGAGGACGAGGAGTAACAAGAAGTTTGCGCACTCATTTGTTGTTATAAATGCGATTTAAAATCCTCACAGGTTGCTAGATCAACTGTCTTGTTAAACTAGTCACTACCTAACGTTCAAGATTAACAATTAATTTATGTAGCTATTTTCCGTGAAAACCTACGTATCACGCAGACTCTGAATGTCTGGGTGGTCTGGACCAGATCCCATAAAACAATGACGTTCCTCTCCTAAACAAAAACCAAAGTATCTAAGTTATATAAAGAATCGGATAATATGGAGGACATAGCACTTACATTAAGGATTTATCCCAAGAATATTTGCCGTAGTTTTTGTCAATTGATCGAAAATACTGTGGCTATAGGAGTTGGTACGATCACCATACAACTTACTATTTAGTTTAACGGGCAGGGATTGAACTTGTCGGAAACTGGTTGACATCAGAAGCGTATTTAAATAGCAAAAACACAATTATTGAATGGGAACCTAAGAAAGTTATCAATAAAGCCTTGAGTGAAGTCCCGGACTTGTAACCGTTGTTTGTAGGGTTAAAGACATCTTTTAAAACTAGTTAACATTCCACTTCTCTACTCAAGTAATTTTCCCCGCCTATCCCAAATTATCCCACGAAGGAATATCCAAAAAAAGATGTAGACGAATCGAATGCCACGAATGAGCTAGTCGTTTATATAGCCAGCACTCCCACTACTCCCCCACCTAACTCACAGAACACTTCGTACTATCTCGTCTCGTGACGACACAAGCTGACCGATCATGACCTCTGGTCTGGGTGAGTCCAACTGCTTTGCTAGTGAAGCTATTGAGGCTTTTGTCTTAAAGGAATTGATCAATGATCTCTCGTCCGATGTAAGTAGGTAACTGGTAACTTCGACTTAAAGAATTTCAAAGATACTATTTTTGGCAGAGCCAAAGTTCCCTTGGGAATGTAACTATTGATCATTTACGTTTATCATTACTCTTGTTGGTATGCTCTTTATCTGCTCCGTAGTATTTCTCGTACTACAACGTCACGTGTACTCAATCGTGTTTATAGGAAACGTCGCAAATTGAAAAAAAAATCATTAACGATAAAAATTAATGGTTTATACCTACTTACATAAACTTATCAATGCCTTTGACCTGTTATAAGATATATTACATACGTTCTACATATTATTATTATTATTTGTTTAACATTACGAAACTCTTCGCAAAATGTCAAAGCCTGTGAGAGGGATTTCAGAAACTTTATTCCTTTACTTCTGGTACCTACTTAAGCCTATTTCTGCTCAAGCGCGTACTGTAAGTAAGTAATTTTACTTTAGAAACTGAATAACAATCCCTTTAAAGTATTCCAAATATCAGATTTATGGTACCTAGTAAATGTTCTTTGGATATTGACAACTCATAAAGTCCATCACGTCGAAGTAGTGCGTATATCCCGCACGCACGATAAGTTTGCGCGTGTCCAAAATTGGAACTAATCAAACTCTATTTATCTCTTGGCGAGTAAAAGAGATCACTGACGCTGGCAACTTAATTGCGCCGCCAGTCGTGCACAGACTTATCTTGCGCGCATTCTAGGGATGACTCAGACGTGCGAGGTAGTCTACGCCTTCGGCTGACTCTTCTAAGATCTTCGGGTGTGGCGGAGTCCGTACCTATTGAGCTAGCCGGTTTCATAGACTCCGTCACAAAGTAAGTAAAAATTATTATAAATGGAATAACACCACCGTAACTAATAAATGTTGTTACAGGGTCCCGGCGAGCTATCAGCAAGCGATATAATAGCGACATACAAAAAGTCGTTTCAAAAAAGTGTCATAATAGAAAAGACGAAACAAAGTTCACTAGTTACAATGTAAGTGTACATGGGCTACTTAACTTAAGACTCAATGAATTAAAATATTTTTAGTGTTTAGCGCAGGGTTTCTTACATTTATTGCTTCAGGAACCCCCATTCATTTTTTTAGATGACCGCGTTCCCCTAAATAAGGAGTAATGTAATAATAATAAACCCACTCTCACTCATGCATGTTTTAACAAAGGGTGAAATTGAAATTAAACAAATTAACAAAATCCATTTTGCGTGAAAATTCGGCATTTACTTCCTGTCTTATTGCCCATTAATCAAAGAAATCTATAAAAATTAATCATGAAGAGTTTTATCAACGGACTTTCCAACTACATATTCAGCCGCCATCACGTAAATCTTGTCGCGAACTCCATACCGTCAAATGGCGAATCCTAGTCTAGAGTGATGACTTTCGTCTCAAAATTTCTGATCGCTACAATGGAAAAAGTGGATATATGTATCTTTGGATTTGATTATCTTTTGTAGCTTCAGTCAATATTTCCTTAACTCAGCTGTTAAAAACCAATTCCAAATCGATTCATCACAATCAAAAACAATGACATTATGTTTACTAATATTAAAAGGCTAATATTAAGGCACTACTTGTCCGATTTAAAAAATTCTTTCAGTGTTAGATAGCCGATTTATCGAGGAAGGTTATAGGCTAATATCCCCGTATTCCTACGGGAAAAGGAACCAGCTAGTTGTGTTGTATAGGTGGTGTCAGCTAGTTCTTTATAATTCACTGAATCGTTTGTTTTCTGTTTCCAGTTTCTCAATATGGAACACAATAATGGGTTCCTCTCTGCTGACGATGGCCTGGGGCGTGCAGCGCGCGGGGCTGCCCACCGCTCTGTTCCTATTGGTGTTCATGTCGGCGCTCTGTCTCTACACCGCGTACTTACTGCTCAGAGTCAACTATCATCATGGTTAGTCACTGGAAACTCCTTTTTCTTGCGTCATTTTCCTCTTATTGGGTCGTGATCACTTACTCAAATCGCAGACACGCTATCTGGCAGATCTTTTCGCAACATGTAGAACTTCTACGGGACTCCTATTGTCGGGCTGTTGGTTACATTGAAGTCGAGAGCAATTCGGATTTGATTTACACATAGCATTGAGGGCTAACTCTCGATTTTTCACTTTGATAGTGATAATTAATATCGTTAGGCTATCTCCCCTACTTCGGAAATTTTGCTAGGAGCTTCGAGATGTTTTTCTAGCAAAACTCTCGAAGCAGGATACCGAAGTACTCGAGAATCCTACGGAGACAGATCGTCTTTTGAGTGCTCTATGCGTTTCTCATGGAATCCATAAGACCACATCTCGATAGCGTTTATGCGCGTTAATTACTGGAGTTACTTTGAGAATTAGAGCTCTTTTCAGAACTCTGATTACCTATTGGGTTCCGCTACGAGTATGTGTATGACCTTGCCACGAAGCAGCCTTGCTCTGTTCTTAGGAAAAGTGTGGTAACCGATGAAACTACAAGCACATAAGAGCGACACACACCTATCTAGATGATGGTATCCCATTTCACACCTGGAAAGCCATCTAGTGTACCGTCATCTAATATATGACAAAATACAGACAGAGAGACAGCTGACACAGCTATGCTCTTAGGCTCAGTCCAGAAAGGGCGAATTCGCTGCGATTCTCTCACGCGTATTACGCGCGACCGTTGCGCCCACAAGGCGCGTACCAACGCGCGAGCATTTGGGGAGGAATTCAGTACGAAACATGGAGTTGAACGTGCACTCGCTCTAGAGTTCGCGCATTAACTGGACGTATAAGTGTATTATCTATGAACTGGACAAAAAGGTGTCCCTAGTATCGCGACTCGCGCGCAATACGCGCGAATCACGCGCGAGTCGAGAGTCTGGCGTAGTGCACGCGATTTACGCGCGTATTTTGAATTCGCGCGATGCTTGTGGATGCGATGTACTTCTGGACAAGGTCTTAGCGAAATGTATCAAACTGTCCAGGTAGTGAGACGTGCGAGGTGCCAGCGCTGTGCCGCGTACTGCTGGGCGCGGGCGCGGCGGCTGTGGCGCACGCCTTCAGCCTGATGGTGCTGCTGGGCGCCAGCGTGCTGTACTGGCTCCTCATCACCAACTTCCTCTACTACACCGTCATTTACCTCATGGGTATGACTTTTAAAGCGGTTTTGGTTTTGCACATTCCATTCGGAATTTACAGAAGCCGTTAGTATATTTGTGGCACGTCAATTCTCTTTCTACGTTAATCTTTGGATCGAGGACATAAAGTGGGATGCAGGTAACTGCGGCTCGAGGCGTTGTGTTTGAAAGTCCATGCAAGAGGCCTATGTCAATCAGTGGACGTCTATCGGCCGTTTTTTTTTTATTCTTTTACAAGTTAGCCCTTGACTACTACCTTATCTGATGGTAAGTGATGATGCAATCTAAGATGGAAGCGGGCTAACTTGTTAGGAGAAGGATGAAGATCCACATTTTAATAAAAAACTACTGTTTCCAGACCTAGGCTCGCCCCACGGCGCCGTCTCCAACGCATCAGTCCTCTGTCCCTCCCAGACGCTCGGCCCCTCCGCACCCCTCGCCGCGCCCTCCCCGTACTGGGGGCTGCACACCACCGTGCCCTTCTACGTGGCCATAGTCGTTTTCCCACTTCTGAACTTCACCAAGGTCTCCTTCTTCACGAAGTTCAATTCTTTAGGTGAGATTATTATTAATTATTTATCGATTAAAATATAGTATGCATCACCAGAGTCAAATACAACACAGTAGGGCATTATGACAATATGCTAGATAGTCTATAGGTACAGCAAAGTGGTACAGAGTACTAGGCGTAGGTACCTATTGGTACTACTAAGTAGGTACCTACTGGTAACGGCAAAAGTACCTGTAAAATACATTACAATCATGCGTATTACTAAGAATGCGTTACTTAGTATCCATAATAGGCTACTTGCCTCTTTTGTAAACAGTGTTTAAACTGAATTATGTAAGTATTTTAAGCTATATTTCATTTTGTCCCGTCAATAATAACCAGTAAAAAAATTTATATAAATGAATAAATATCTACGTATAATTTTTGCCGCCGAAACACAACACATTAGCAAGTCACGTCATTCATAACGATAACAGCGTGATTGGCGTTTGCAGCAGTGATGTGATATACCTATCACGTTACCGCAAGCGCCAATCACAAACCGATGCCTTGTAGCAAATGACGTCACAGTTTAGTATTGGCGTTTGCGGTGACGTGATAAAAATACAAATTTGTTTTGTAAGAATATTACAATTACGAAATTATTTTCACAAATAAAAATGTGATTAGAGTTTCTAGGCATCTAAACTGCCTTTAAGCAAAAAATCTTCTTAGTTATAGATAGCAGGCGAGTAGCCTATTCGGTGCAATAAATAAGTGAACCATACCTAGTTATTTCCGAAACCTGTGCATTCTCATGAGAATGGGAATCCTTGAATGGGATTCTGTGAGATTTTTAAGAGTTCTGAATGACAGAGTCGCTTGGATTCGTCAGTTTTTCGTCAGTTTAATCGTTATTCTGAACTTTTGCAAATAAAGTCTATGTCGTTATTTTCTCTTTGCCGTTAATGTGGTCTTATTTGTCGTTCCAGGAACGCTGTCAGTGTTCTACCTCATAATCTTCATAATAGTGAAATGCTGGTCGTGGGGCGCCCACGTGGGCGACATGTTGGACGCCCACGTGGGCGGCGACGCGGCCGTGCTGAGCGGCATGCTCGCGCTGTCCTTCTACATACACAACATCATCATCACCATCATGAGCAATAACGCGCGACAGGAGAAAAATGTGAGTGACGTCATCATTCATCATCTCCTTTCCCTTATCCCACATGTGAGGTCGGAAAAATATGTCAATCTTTTGTTTTGACATATTTTTAATGGTTTTGGCTAATGATTTTATGACCACCCACTGACGTCAACCCTCTTTGGAGTCCTTGGGAATTCTCAGTTAGGTGAGTTTTTCTAACCGTCACCATTCGGTAAAATGGGCCATTGGTAAATTGGGCCCTTTGTCGGAATGTAGGTATTTTTAACACTATTGCGAAAGCAAATTATAAGTAAGAAGGAAAGAAAGAAAATAAATTTATTCATATCTAAAAGGAATTAACAATCTCTTTTTTTACCTGGTTAAGCGTGTGTCCAGAAGTTAGTAACATTTTACATAGGTTAAGTCACTGTTATATTTATTTTAAGCGAGCATTTTTGTATATTTTTCCAATCTTTACCCTTAATTTGGGCCCCCAACTAAGTTTGATGCAAGGCCCCTTCAAGGTACGCTATGCCACTGCGTTTAATGTGTTATATAGTTATCCACTTGCGACCTTTTTCCATCGCATTTGACGACATCCAGGGGAAGATATGGAGCGGCTCTATTCTTACACCGGGAACCGCACAGTCCGAGTGAGGTCATCATTATTATTTGTATTTTCCTCATTGCGTTCTAATCATAGTTATTATTATTTTGAATGAAATAATGTGAACTATCTCTCTAGATTATGCATGGGTTATCTTGATGGGTCTACAACTACAATGATGCTATTACAAGGATACTACAAAATGTTAAAACTTTAAATGATTTAATTATTGTTAATATGATTTTGTGATGACAAGTTTCGTACCTAATATATTTTATGAAGTACGCACGAATTACAACAACTATCAGATCTTACGAGAGCTGTGATAGCTCAGTGGATATGACCTCTGGCTTCGATTCGGAAGGCGTAGTTTCGAATCCGGTCATACTCTGACTTTAACTTTCATGTGCATTTTAAAAAATTAAATATCATGTAGGTATCTCAATCGATTAAGGAAATACATCGTGAGGACCTGCATACCTTGAAATTTTCTCAATTCTCTACATATGTGTGTGAAGTCTGCCAATCCGCTTAGGTAGTTATAATGCGTAGCTATATGTCAGCGTGGTAGCTAGAGGTAATTCCTACGATTTATTTCCTCATATATACCTTTTTAATCAGTATGAGATAACTATATGAATGTTACCAGGGCCGAGATCTGACGATAGCGTTCCTGCTGGTGACAGTGACGTACGCGTTGGTCGGCGTCGTGTTCTACGTCTGCTTCCCGCTCGCCAAGTCTTGCATAGAAGATGTGAGTTCTATACTGTCAAATATTCGCACATGTATATAGGAGGGGGGAGGGGGGGCTCGTAGTACATAATGATAGTTAGATTCGTATGGGCGGTCAAACAAAATTACTAATATCTTTGTTAATTGTGCGTTTATGTTTGTTGTTCATTTATTGAATAATGTCACATTTAATATAAGGAAGCTAAAACTGTATGAATTTTCATCTTATTAGATTTTAAATATGTTGCAAATATCAAGTCAACCCTTGCTTTTTATGTATAAATTAACATTGACCTTATTTACCCGAATGTATCATAAAAATATATTCAAACCTAGTCATCATCCCTAACCATTTTTAATCGTTTAGGGATAGAATTTGGAAATCTTAAAATTATTTTTAGCATTTCTCTGGCATACCAATTTTTACAATTTGAAAAATTAAGGACTACTAAATTTTTAACCCCTATTTCACCACTTTCTGATTTTATTTTTGCCACAAAAGTTACGTAAGTACTTATTTAAAAACACCTAATAACATACTTGAATAGCATATCTACTTACATAAATAGGAAACAGTATAAAAAATAAAACATAAGTATTATATTTAAAGGCAAAAAATGTGGAACGCTTCACGATTTTGCGTGTCATCCTTGCGCAGGGGCCATGCTAATCTTCTCTGTATCGTTCCAATTTTAGTATATGTACTGCCGAAGCGAGTACATTGAACAATGTGGATAAAATTTACTTATAGTTTAAAATGTTAAACATTTCAATAGCGTGATGTAGACCCCATACTAATTGACAGTACAACGAACAGTGCCATCTATATTAGTTTTTCGTAACCATAACATAACTTGAGTATCGCTCACAGATGGCGCTAAAACTTCACAAATTGTAATAAGAAGTTATTTTTGTATAGATGGCCAGGGACAGAATTTGTAGTTTCTTTACAAAAATCACTTGCTCCGACGATATTATTCTAAAAAACAATTTCATCCCACAAACGTGCATGTTTTTATGGAAATGAAATGACTGGCTACGTAGTTTTAAAAATTCATGTAAAATGGTGATAAAAACAAAAACAAAAAAATCCTGTCTGATATTTTAAGTATCACGGTATCGCTAATTGTAATACCTACTTAACTAGAATTATTAACATTTCTATTTAGAATTATATGAATTTTGATTTCTAAAAATGAATGGATCTCTTTCACGCAAAAACTAAAAAACTATTGAATTTATTTGGCTGAAATTAGGTATGGAGATAGAAATTACCCCGGATTGACCCTTAAGCTTCTTTTTGTCCCGGAACATCCTGCGTGAATTGTAAAAAATTTAAATTCATGCAAAGTCGCAAGCTTATCTAAAATAATTGCTCGGCTTCAATTCAAAGAATTTTTTACTGCGTCTGCGCTAATTTTTAAAATGCGTTTGTAAAAGAACATTGGTAGTAGTGGTATCGAAGTAAGTACTCGTGTGTGTGAGAGAATCTATTAATAATATTATTAATATTTTTTTTAAATATTTTATATTTGATGGATTTATTAAATAGACAATTAGGTTTTCATAAACTAATGGCTCATTTTTTTATTCTCTCCAAGTTAGCCCTTGACTACAATCTCGCCTGATGGTAAGTCGTAAGTGGTGATGCAATCTAAGATGGTAGCGGGCTAACTTGTTAGGAGTAAGATTAACACACCCCTTTCGGTTTCTACATGACATCGTACTGGAACGATCGTAAATCGCTTGGCGGTACGATTTTGCCGGTATGATTGTAACCAACCACGACCGAAGTCTTCCACCAGCCATTATTTTACATCAAATTTATAAATGCTTGAATTAAATAAGTATGTATTTATTTACAATGATACCAGACATTAATTTCTAGTCTCATGTAGGTAAGGCAGTAAGGAGTTATTTATTTATTTTATTCGGAAGCCAACGTTGTATACAAAAAACTTATGACTAATTAAACATAACCTTCATTAAAAAGTAATATGCTACATTGTACACCCCACTTACAGGCTAACTCAACATGAGTTTATTTTAATACAATTCTTAATTTACCATTAAAAAATAGAGACAAAAACTAAATCTACCTACCACTAAAAAAAAAAAGAAACTAAGAAAAAAAAAATGTAATTACCTTTACCTTGTTATACCTTGTTATTACCTTGTTATAGGAGATACCTATGTATTTAAACATACTACATATGTTTTTTTTTCAGAACATTCTTAACAACTTCGACATGCATGACGTTATGACTGCGATAGCCAGAGCGGTTTTACTCTTTCAGGTATGTACTAAAAATTATTTTACGGTATTTCATTTACCTACAGAATTAATGTAAATTAATTATTTTAATTTTAATTTATTTAATTAAACTAATATTGCAGTACGACATACTTAAGTGTTTCGAGGCTTTCTTTGACTTTTGAAGTAATAACTTCTTATGGGAATTATTTTAAGTTAAGCTTAGTAACGTAACGCGTTACGGTGTCACTCTGGCTTCCCTTTCTCTCGTTACCGTTGGATAGGTTTTTGAAAGATATCAGTCTTCTACCAACATTTTTCGATTTAGGGATCCGTTTGTAAAATGATATATTTATTCATTTATTTAAACAGGACCAACAGGTTACAACAAAAAAAAAATACATACAGCCGAACGTAGAACCTCCTCCTTTTTGGAAGTCGGTTAAAAATCTTATAGTAAAATATAAAGAAAGATATAAGTTACGGCAATTATTGCAGACCCACTTGTTGGTTGTCACAGCATGCACTAAGGATAAGGATAAGGCTTAGTTCGCACTACTCCAGTAATGTTGTGGTGTGTCCAGGTGATCACCGTGTACCCGCTGGTGGTGTTCATGCTGCGCTGCGAGGCGGCGCAGCTGAGCGCGCGGGCGGCGGCGCGGGGCTCCGTGCTGGCCCTCAACGTGGCGGTGGTGGCGCTGTGCATACTTGTGGCGTGCGTGTGTCCCAATATTGGCACCATCATCAGGTACACTTTTTTACAAAATATCGCTGATGACACTCCCATGATATGCAGGCGGGAATGCGCGGGTGTGAGGTGTGTTTTAAAACATAATTTAAATATTACGTATTTTTTCAAAATTTCTAAACGTCAAAAACGCCCGTCGTCATTTTGTGACGTCACTAACACCCTTGATGCACTATACATCGAACTAATACGACGGCCTCCGTGGCGCAGTGGTATGCGCGGTGGATTTACAAGACGGAGGTCCTGGGTTCGATCCCAGGTTGTGCCGATTGAGGTTTTTTTAATTGGTCCAGGTCTGGCTGGTGGGAGGCTTCGGCCGTGGCTAGTAACCACCCTACCGACAAAGACGTACCGCCAAGCGATTTAGCGTTCCGGAACAATGATGTGTAGAAACCGATAGGGGTGTGGATTTTCATCCTCCGCCTAACAAGTTAGCCTGCTTCCATCTAAGATTGCATCATCACTTACCTACCATCAGGTGACATTGTAATCAAGGGCTAACTTGTAAAGAATAAAAAAAAAAATATTAATAATAATTGTTAATTATTTTTTTTGTCCAACGCTCTATTTGTTCCTATGGGATTTATTATAGTGACAGCTTAGACCATTAATTATTAATGGTCTAAGAGTGACAGTGACAGTTGAAATATAGGCCATCATGGCCGACAGGCGTTTTGGCTCGTATTGTTAAAAACATATTCAAAAACTATAATTTTCATGTAATCACGTCTTATAAAAATATGAAAAAAAAACAGACGGAACTATTTAATCCTTCCTTATCAACCCATATTCGGCTCACTGCTTAGCTCGAGTCTCCTCTCAGTCTCAGAATGAGGGGTTAGGCCAATAGTCCACCACGTTGGCCCAATGCGAATTAGCAGACTTCACACACGCAGAGAATTATGAAAATTTTCTGGTGTGCAGGTTTCCTTACGAGTTTTCCTTCACCGTTTGAGACACGTGATATTTAATTTCTTAAATTGCACACAACTGAAAAGTTGGAGGTGCATGCCCCGGACCGGATTCGAACCTACACCCTCCGGAATCGGAGGCAGAGGTCATATCCACTGGGCTATCACGGCTCTCATCATCATTTGCATATTAACCATTAATTACGGGACACCCTGAATTTATCTTGGAGGTATTGTCGTCAGGTACACAGGCGCTATAAGCGGTCTGGTGCATGTATTCGCACTACCGGCTCTCCTGCACATGCGTTCGCTGCAGCTGCGTGGTCAACTCACACTGTGGAAGGGACTGCTCTACTTCGCCATCATCGTGTTCGGCACTGCCAACTTGGTGATGCAGTTCTTTATTGCATAGCTAAGTTGCACGTTGTTGAGTACCTCCACAAAGTATGAGCTCTTAATATTGGTGGGTACGTTTGTAGTCTGGCAAGTTCGTTGATGACACTCCCATGATATGCGGGCGACGGAGGGAAAGACTGCGACTGCGCCGGTGTGAAATCGAGCGCGCGGGGAAATGAGGTTTTTCATTCGCGCGGACCGTCGGGAGCGTTAAGTTGCCAAGTTATAGGCAACCAAAAAATAAAGTAACTTCAAAAATACTCATCCAGCATGTCAGAGAAGGATATAGATATATATCTATTTGGCTGTAACGTAATGGGAGGGTTCCAAAGTTACATAATGAAACCCTTATTTCAATATACAAGCCACAAGCGCGGTTAATTTTTCACTTATTTTAAATGACATTGAGTTGAGAGAAAAACTGTACTCTAGTTAAAAGGCACAGATTAAACAATAATAGGCAGATAGAGCGTACGGCACACGATACGGTGTCGTAGCCGCTCCAAATACAAATTTCAAAAACGAATAAATTCTCGAATCCGTACGACACGAAGCGTCGCATCAGTAAAGTTCAATATCCTTCAAGAAAATGGCATCTTATGTTTTTAAATATTTTGTAAACTGTTTACAAAAACTAAAGAAATAAGATGGAGTATTTTTAGTGGTAATTATTGATTAATAAATTAATTTAAGTAATTGTTGTTAGTGTTAAATTTTTAAATACAAATTATGAAAAGTTTGTATATACGTATGTCAAGGAGACGCTGTTTTTTGTGGGTTTCACAGCTTCACTGCGATGCTTGTTAAGACTTCTGTATGATCTTTATTCTGTGTTAAAAGTTTGTATATGCGTATGTCAAGGAGACGCTGTTTTTTGTGGGTTTCACAGCTTCACTGCGATGCTTGTTAAGACTTCTGTATGATCTTTATTCTGTGTTAAAAGTTTGTATATGCGTATGTCAAGGAGACGCTGTTTTTTGTGGGTTTCACGGCTTCACCGCGGTGCTTGTAAAGACTCATTCTGTATGATCTTTATTCTGTGTTAAAAGGTGTGAATATTTTAATTTTCAACTTCCACTATTTGTATCACAAATGTAGGCTTTAATTTTAAGTTTCTAGTCAATAAAACAATATCTAAGTTACTGTACATTTTATTTGAGAAAATCTCTATAAACATGATAAAATTGTAATCCATTTGGATAACATCAATTACTTAAAATGAACCATTATCAAATATACAACAACAATATTTTTCAAAACTCTTTGGTTATTATTACTAACAATAAATAATGTGTAAAAAAATTCATAATTTAATTTACAATGTTGAATAAAAAATATACATACAATACTTACCAATAATTTCAACAGTCCAATAGGAAAAATAAATTATTAAATTATCGAATTTAAAACAAAAATTCCCAAAAATTTAATATCCAAAAAAATCCAGAATCCATTTGTAGTCACTGCAAACATAGTTATTAGATCATTAAGTCTAAAATGCACGTTAAGACAAATTTAGTGAAGTCTTATATTTCAAGAAATATGTCGTAGTTCGCATGATAGACCCACTGGAAAATATTTACTATAACATATGCTTCCGGTCATTTCTAATCAGTTGGTGCGTAGCTGTGACGTAGTCTATGTGATGACAGTGGGCGCGTCGCGGCCCGTGTACTGCTGCAGCTTAGAAATGTCCAACGCGACTTGTATGAGAGGCTGCAGCATCTGTTGTGCGTCGCCCAGCACATCTTTAGCCTCGTACGAGTCTATATACAGTCTGTAAAGAAAATATTAGTTTTAGTTGAGCATAAAAAGCTACGTTATTTGCGAGTGTCATAGGCTATGTTTTTACTCCGAGTTCCTACGGGAACAGTAACTATGTGGGTAAAACCGCGGGGCGTCTATTAGAAGCATTATTTCGTATTTTAGCAATTTTGTATTATCTCCGAAACTATATGACTAATTGACATAGTGTAAAAGGCAAATCTTATCTCTATAATATCCTCTTGATTATTAAGTAATTAATTGTTGATAAGGATTTAAGTTTAGTTGTGTAAATAATGACGTAAATCTTAGTATATGATTTAATTAATTTATTAAAGTACAAAAGGTACTATATCTGCTAAAGTATAGAAGATAGATATATGCTGTCGCGACATTTTTTGTCGAGAATGATGTGTTCCGCAAAGTTGTAGTACATTATGTTATTCACATCTGTTTATTGGATGAAAAGTCATCCAATAAACAGATGGGTGAGGGTCGCTTCTGAAACAATGGAAGCGCGTACAGAATAACAGCTTTTGGCAGTCTCCGTGGCGCAGTGGTATGCGCGGTGGATTTACAAGACGGAGGTCCTGATTGATGAGATTTTCTTAATTTGTCCAGGTCTGGCTGGTGGGAGGCTTCGGCCGTGGCTAGTTACCACCCTACCGGCAAAAGAAGTACCGCCAAGCGATTTAGCGTTCCGGTACGATGCCGTGTAGAAACCGAAAGGGGTGTGGATTTTCATCCTCCTCCTAACAAGTTAGCCCGCTTCCATCTTAGACTGCTTCACTTACCATCAGGTGAGATTGTAGTCAAGGGCTAACTTGTAAAGAAAAAAAAATCCAATAAACAGATGGGTGAGGGTCGTGTCTAATACAAATCTTAGACTATTATACATCACACTAATATTATAAAGGAGAAAGTGTCTAAGTGTGTAAGTTTGTTTGTTCCTCTTTTACGCTGCTGAAGCGATTTGGCTGAAATTTGGAATAGAAATAGATTTTACTCTGGATTACCACATAGGCTATTTTTCATCCCGGAAAAATCCATGGTTCCCAAGGGATTTGTGAAAAACTGAATTCCACGCGGACGAAGTCGCGGGCGTCCGCTAGTAGATAATGGTGATAATAATTAGTCAAAAACTTAATATGAAAGCTACGAAGTACGTACCGCACGGTGGCGCCCGAGCTGCCTGTACCGCTGAGTCGTACCACGATCCTCGACCCGTCCTCGAACACTATGCGCAGACCCTGACAACAATACAAGCATATTTTCACATCAAACCATCCACACACGCACAAACACACACACACCCTCACACACACACACACACACGCGCGCAGACATACATTCACACATAATCAATAAACGACAGACAATTTTGTTGATGAATTTCAGTTCGATGCAGGTCTTTGATTTGAGATCCTACATTACCTCAGACAAATTATTGTATAGGACTTGCCTCGCTATACGTTACTTTTCTGTCAAAGTATATGATCAACGATCTAATGCGATTATAAAAACTCTATTATTACTCTATTATTACTAAGTCTCTATAGTAATAATAATAATAATTGCCTTTATTAACAATTTACCTTAATATAAAAAACTATACAATATAAAAAAAATACGACACCGGTAAATCGTCTTGCCTTTTGGCATAGGCCTCCACCAAGATCTTCCATGCCTTGCGATCATGAACTTTCCTTTTCCAAAGTGTTCCTGCTGTCATCTTCAAATCATCTTCCCATCTTCTTAATGGCCTGTTGCGTTTCCTTTTGTTGTCTCTAGGGTACCAAACAGTTACGTACGTCCTTAGCCCAATTCGCGTTTTTGTTTCGCATTAAATGACCAGCCCATTTCCATTTAAGGTTTCTGATTGTATACGTCACATCTGTGACCTTTGTTTTTTTTCTGATACATTTAAGATTTATCTTATCCTTTCTCCTTATACATAACATACTTCTCTATAGTATAGTATTAAATAGTTGTAATCGTGTTCGTCGGTTAAAGAGCTCCGTAAAAATACCTTTCTGTGTTGAATGGTGTAAAAAACGGGCAAAAACTTCTAGTTTAGTACAAGATATATCTTATACTAAACTAGAAGTTTTGCCCAAATCCAAGCTTGTTTTCCTCAGAAAATGACAGACAATTTTGTTCGTGACTATGAGTGTGATACAGGTCCTTCTATAATTGGTCTGAGTACATTACCTGCTTCATAGCAACGCTTCTGTCGACGGGGTCCATGTACGAGAAGTTGTCCGCCAGGGCCACGGTGTAGCTCTTGCCCGCGGCGCTGTGCTGGGAGCCCACGAACCCTGGTGACGTCATCGTCTTCTCCAACTCCTGCATCATCTCATTGCACGGGTCGCTGGGACACTCCTCGTAGTCATACCTACACAAGAATAAAATACACAATAGGAAATAGTAGTCTGAGACAGATGTGACGTCGCTCGACGCTAGGTGTCGCGACTTGTTTCCGTAAAGAGTAGAGAGTTAGAGGAGGAGCTGTTTCCGTAAAGAGTAGGGAGTTGGAGAGGGGGAACTGTTTCCGTAAAGAGTAGGGAGTAAGAGAGGGGGAGCGCCGTACGATAGGCTTCAGTGGTCTCGTGGCGCTTGACTCGTCCACTCATCCTTCATGGGTTATTTGGGATAGGCGGGGAAAAAGCTTGAGCAGTGAAGGTGAGTGTTTGATGTACGTCGTCAAGGGATCCCTTTTAAACTTACATCTGGAGTCACAAGCCTCTGGACTGCTCAAGGTATTCTCTGCCATTTTTGGATCTTATTTTGGTTACAGTTTGTTTTGTTAATTAAGTTGTCCTGACAAATGTCGTTAAGTTTTAAAGAACTGAACTCAAATCATCAAATACCCTCTTATTTATACCAACACTGATACGGTTATTGTGGAGGGTATCCACATTAACATATACGAGTATAATGAATGTTAATACCATCAGTAATCGAGGGACTTGTAACAATAGGCTAGTTAACACTTTTTTTTAAATGGTCTTAAATAGTTCATTACCGTTCTACTAGACTGAATTTATATATTTTTGAGATGTAATTCCATGAAAATTTTAATTTTGAAATATGTTTTTGACAATATGAGCCAAAACACCTGTCGACCATGACAGCCCATTTTTCGACTGTTTCATGACGTCACTACAATAAATTCTATACAAATGGAGCGTTTGACAAAAATATTAGTTGATGTTCGACGTTTAGTACATCAAGTGTGTTAGTGACGTCACAAAATGGACGACAGCGTTTTTGAAATTTGGAAAATTTAAAAATATACGTTATATTTAAATTAAGTTTTATAAGAAATCCTTAACTTTTATTTATTGATATCGATATATTTCGGACCCTTAATCCATGTACACTACAAGAAATTAATATTGTTTACAATAAATTTGATATGAGTGAACTACCCTATTACGACAGAGAGATTAATGCTGAATGTCCACTTACCTCGTAAAGTAATTCCTGCCGTACTGCTGCCAGTGCGCGACCAGCATCTCCTCCACAGACTTGCCAGTGGCCGCCAGCACGGAGAGCCACGCCAGCGCCGCCCACAGCCCGTCCTTCTCCCGCACGTGGTCCGAGCCGGTGCCGAAGCTCTCCTCCCCGCAGAGGGACAGGCGACCGGCGTCCATGAGGTTGCCGAAGTATTTCCAGCCTGATGGATAACAAAATTATTCAATTTAATAAATCTCAGACCTATTATACAAGGAGCAGTTCGCATCCAAATTCATGAACAAAATTGTCTGTCATTTTCTTAGCAAAACGAGCTTAAATTTAGTATATATCTTTTACTAAACTATGCCCAGGACTAGACGCCCAAAGCGAAACCGAAGCCGCATACATTGTGGATCAGGCAGTATAATTATTGCTAAAGGACAGTCATTGCTAAAGCTTGAAGGCAATACCCAAGCATGTGTTTAAGTGGGCACTCAAAATATCTTGTGGCTACTGAGTGGAACATTCACCAGTGAGCGCTCAAAACATCTTTGGAGCTACTAAGTGGAACACTTACCAGTGGACACTCAAAACATCTTGGGGCTACTAAGTGGAACACTCACCAGTGGACACTTAAACATCTTGGAGCTACTAAGTGGAACACTCACCAGTGGACAATTAAACATCTTGGAGCTACTAAGTGGAACACTCACTGTGGACACTTAAACATCTTGGAGCTACTAAGTTTAACACTCACCAGTGGCCACTCAAAACATCTTGAGGCTATTGAGTGGAACACTCATCAGTGGGCACTCAAAACATCTTGGAGCTACTAAGTGGAACACTCACCAGTGAGCGCTCAAAACATTTTTGGAGCTACTAAGTGGAACACTCACTAGTAGACACTTAAACATCTTGGAGCTACTAAGTGAAAAACTCACTGTAAACACTTAAACATCTTGGAGCTACTGGACTAAACACTCATCAGTGGACACTTAAACATCTTGGAGCTACTGAGAGAAACACTTACTGTAAACACTTAAACATCTTGGAGCTACTAAGTGCAACACTCAGCAGTGGGCACTCAAAACATCTTAGGGCTACTAAGTGGAACACTCACCAGTGGACACTTAAACATCTTGGAGCTACTAAGTGGAACACTCAGCAGTGGGCACTCAAAACATCTTAGGGCTACTAAGTGGAACACTCACCAGTGGACACTTAAACATCTTGGAGCTACTAAGTGGAACACTCAGCAGTGGGCACTCAAAAAATCTTAGGGCTACTAAGTGGAACACTCACCAGTGGACACTTAAACATCTTGGAGCTACTAAGTGGAACACTCACCAGTGGGCACTCAAAACATCTTAGGGCTACTAAGTGGAAAACTCACCAGTGGACACTTAAACATCTTGGAGCTACTAAGTGGAACACTCACCAGTGGACACTTAAACATCTTGGGGCTACAGTGAAACACTCACCAGTGGACACTTAAACATCTTGGGGCTACAGTGGAACACTCACCAGTGGGCACCTGGAACATCTCCTTGCCCAGCGCCTCAGCGACGCGGTCGACGGCGGCGGCGGTGGGCATGCTGCGCGCGAAGCCCTTCACGCCGGAGCTCCGGAAGTACGGGATGTGCTCCAGCTGGCTCGCCAGCACCGCCAGCGAGTCCGACGGGGTCACGAAGAACGCCTTGCGACCGATTATCATGTTGCGATCACCTGAGTTTGAACATATGAAGGTTTCAAAAGAGGAACATCTTCAGTACAAGTACAGGCCGATTCAAATTTTTTATATAAATAGATTACGTCTTTACGAGACACACAATATAAAATATTGAATCAGTATTATCCCTAGGGATGATGACAGTTTTTTAAATTGTATATAAATTATGTATGCTATTAGTAAAGCAATTTTGTAAAAGTAACAGGGTATCTGCGATCATTATTTAAAGGGTCAGATTTGCGGCGCTGCCACGGATCCCTGAAAAACGCTACATACAAAATGGTAGGAATTAATGACGTCGTAGGTAGATAATGATCGTTAGATTTGTCAAACAATGTTTATAGTTCATAAATTAAAAATGTCACATTTAATGTAAGGAAGCTAAAACTGTATGAATTTTCATCTAACTACGATAAAAAATTTTTAATAGATTTTGAAATTTTATAATCTTATTTTTTTGCAAATGTCCAATCAATCTTTGCTTTTTATGTATAAATTAGTTAACATTGATCTCAATTACCCGAATGTATCATAAAAATCAATATATTCAAACCTAGTCATCATCCCCATTTGATCAAATCTCAAAAAATGTTTCCACATAAATAATGGAAAGCATTTGCAATCGCTTGCACTCTCAATTGCAGTTGAGTCCGGTGCCCTTTTATACTATGTGTCCTACCCATTACTTCTGCAGCTTCGCGACTGACTGAGCTTTGTCAGACTTTGGTTCTTCTGCGGATCTACTCATTCTAATTCAATCCTGCAGTCTCCAAACACATTTTAGTTTATCGCCCGCACAGTGACTCTAAACCTTCTTATGATTTAAGTATATATATCCCATAACAAAGTTCTTCAGACTTATGTTTTACTTGTTCGCACTCACCGTCGCCATCGAAAGCGGCGCCAAAGTCAAAGTCCCCGTTCTTGACCTCGTTAACGAGGTCGGCCGCGTACGTGAGGTTGGGGTCAGGGTGAGCACCGCCGAAGTCCTCCAGCGGGGTCACGCGCCTCACGCTACCCATCGACGCGCCCAGCTCCTCGAGGAATATGCGCCTCACGTATGGACCCGTTACTGGAAACACATGATCAGGATATCATAATATCTATTAATAGTCTTACAGTAGAATTCATAGACGTTGCACGGGCACCCCCAGGGGACCATTCACGCTCATTTCATTCGACGCTCAGCGGGTGAACGATCACCTGGGGGCGCCCCCACAACGTCTATGAATTCCACTCTAAGAGCCGTATTAGAAACGATCTTCACCTATCTGTGATGATTATTGGTTGAAGTGATAAAATTAAGTATGTTACAAAATATATTATAATTAATTAAACTATCATTAATAATAGTTAATAATAGTTCGGGAAGAATATTAGGCAACCTTCTCGTAATGTATTTAACATACTAAATTTTATACGTTTTGTATAAAATTTATTACGTTAAATAAGTACTTTTCATCCAATAAATAAATATGATTGTTTTACTTATATCATTTGTTATGGTTTCGTGTAAATCCTACTACTAGTTACTACAACCTCACAGGGTTCCATTGTAATAATAGAGTAGTTGACTCATATCAAATTTAATATAAATAATATTAATTTCGTATAGTACATTGAATAAGGGTGCGATCCATAATATCTATATTAATTAATAAAAGTTAAGGGTTTCTTATAAAACTTAATTTAAAAATCATTAACTTTCTAAAATTTTCTTAATGTCAAAAACGCTGTCGTCCATTTTGTGACGTCACAATGTTACTTGATGTACTAAACGTCAAACTAATTGTTAAATAATATTTTTGTCAAACGTTTGTAAGGGATTCGTTATAGTGACGTCATGAAACAGTTGAAATAGAGACCGTCATGGCTGACATGCGCTTTGGCTCGTATTGTCAAAAATATATTTAAAAACTAAAATTTTCATGTAATCACGTCTCAAAAAAATATCATAAAAAGAAATTCTATATAGTAGAACGATAATAATGAACTATTTAAAGACCTGATATAGTGCTAGTCGATCGGTCAGTGCGTCGTGCAATAATTGTTGATATTACTGTTCCACATGACGATAATCTGGTTAAAGCCGAAAAGGAAAAATTATCAAATATTTGGACCTTGCTCACGAGATTACCCCCATGTGAAATGTTGAGTCAACTATTATTATTCCGTTATTATATATAAGTATTAGTTTCAGTCAATGGTCTTATAGCGAAAAGCTTCGACCAACACCTTAAGAAGCTTTCGCTTAACTGTTGGATCAAGAGTCGGATACAGAAGGCAGTGATTCTTGAGACGGCGCGTATTGTGAGGAGGTTCCTCACTCTGGAGCCCTGACCACCGGTTGCTTGGGTACTCAAATGTCCCGCAGCGGGAGGGTTGATTTTTTTTTATAAACTTTTAATAGTGTTTTGTATTTTATACTTATATTGTTAAAAATTAAAAAAAAGAAGTAATAAAAAAATGAGAGAATAACTATTAAAGACCATTAAAAAAATGTTATTTAAAGAAAGGTTCTACGCAAACAAAGTCGTGGAATACGCTAGTTATTGCTATAACTTACCTCCGTTCATGGAGTCAATGAGCACTTTGAAGGGTTTCCTCAGCTCGGAGCCCTGCAGCAGAGTCTTGATCTTCGGGAAGTCGAATATTGATTTCATGTATTCAACGTAGTCTTTCACCGAGTCTATCACTTCCACTACAAACTCCCCCTCCCCTACCTGAAATAGGGATCCTTCAATGAAATATTAAAAAAAAAGTAATGAACATTCATCCAAAAATATCCGCACGTCATATTTACAACAAGCCGACGCGACGCGGTTTCACTCGCGTCATTTTTTTTAAAAGAATATTTGCCGTTTTTTTTTATTCTTTACAATTTAGCCCTTGATTACAATCTCAACTGATGGTAAGTGATAATGCAGTCTAAGATAAAAGCGGCCTTACTTGTTAGGAAGATGAAAATCCACACCTCCTTCAGTTTCTACACGACATCGTACCGGAGCGCTAAATCACTTGGCGGTACTACGGGTACTAGCCACCACCGAACCCAGAACTTTCGTCTTGTAAATCTACCGCCCATACCACTGCGCCATTGAGGTCATTAAAAAACTGATCCGGACTGGTCTGCAGGTAGCACATACGATGTTATTCCTTGCTTTTTAGTTTCATCATTCATCATCATTCATATTCGGCTCACTGCTGAGCTCGAGTCTCCTCTTAGAATGAGAGGGGTTAGGCCAATAGTCCACCACAATGGCCCTATGCGGATTGGCAGACTTCACACGCAGAGAATTAAGAAAAATCTCTGGTATGCAGGTTTCCTTCACCGTTTGAGACACGTGATATTTAATTTCTTAAAATGCACACAACTGAAAAGTTGGAGGTGCATACCCCGAACCGGATTCGAACCCACGCCCTCCGGAATCGGTGGTAGAGGTCTTATCCACTAGGCTATCACGGCTTTTTAGTTTACTGAATACATTTTTGTATTTGAATCCGGTTATTTTTGTTTGCCCATGAAGTCGACTTCAAAGTTATTAAATTATAAGATTATCATCAAAGATAATTTTCTGCATACACACAAATTACACAAATGATTCAGCAATTATTCTTCTTACGTAACTCCAAGGTCGTGTGTGTACTTATGAGATGAAAGATATTTTATATCTATGTGCTAGCGAACCCGGTCAAGCTTCGCTTTGACTTATGTGCACTTCTTCCCTATCCCTACTCTATATTACTCTACCCTAACTAACTTAAAACGTTTATATGGGAAATAGAAAAGGGTTGATTTTATGGTTTTCCCAGCTATTATTCTAATTTTTCTCACATTTTAAACCTTCCCTATACCTCCACGAACATTTCAAGACCAAGATGAGATAAATCCGTTAAGCCGTTCTCGAGTTTTAGCGAGACTAACGAACAGCAATTCATTTTTATATATATAGATATACTCATAATTCTACTTTTTGTATTGAAACGTAGAAACAAAGATGATTTTAGATTTTACCCGACTAACGTAAAGGAGGTAAATAGAAAACATAAAGATTATCGGGATGTTTGTAATTTTTTTTTTTTATTCTTTACAAGTTAGCCCTTGACTACAATCTCACCTGATGGCAAGTGATGATGCAATCTAAGATGGAATCGGGCTAACTTGTTAGGAGGAGGATGAAATCCACACCCGTTTCGGTTTCTACACGATGTTGTACCGGAACGCTAAATCGCTTGGGAATACGTCTTTGTCGGTGTGGTGGTAACTAGCCAGCCAGACCTGGACCAATTAAGAAAAACTCTATCGGTCCAGCCGGGGATCGAATCCAGGACCTCCGTCTTGTAAATCCACCGCGCACACCACTGCGTCACGAAGGCCGTTTTTCTTTATTATTAGTTGTAATTGTTATTATTTGATATTTTAAATGATATTCTGTGTAAAATTATTAGTATTTCGGCGTCCATCATAGAATTTCAAATTGGTAGCCCAGTATCCTAGGGTTGGCACTGGACTATTCCAGGGTGGGCCTGGATTTTGATTTTGAGCTACCTCTTTTGACATTTATGGCCGACGAGTCATACATAGTACTTAATGTTGAACCAACCTTGAACCTGGAGACGCCAACTTCATCGATATTACAGTGAATGTCCGGCACGATCTTGTACTCCGTGATGTCGGTGGTGAGCCTGTAGATGTCGTTGGTGGTGCCGTCGGGCGCGGGCCCACCGTTGCTGCAGTTGAATTTGATCCCGAAGTCGTTGTTGATGCCGCCCGGGTTGTGCGACGCTGTCAGTACTATACCACCTGCAAGTTACATGCATTTGTTTTAGCTTTAAGAGCGCGCAGCGTGTCGGTACGATATGGATAAAATTCGAAGCGCAAACGAGACGCCGAATTATGACTTTCACGTGAGTGAAGAGCACGGAGCGATTGACGCGCGACGCAAATTTTATGACGTGAGCGCCAAAACCATTTTTACCTAATTGCAAGTAAATTAAACAACATAACGAAAAACAATATTCAAGATATATACCTAATTTTGTATACAAAACAAAAATTTAAGAAAATGAGTTTGCTTTTCCTGAGATTGAGAGCAAAATGTGAGCAAAACATATATTTCTAAAAAAAATAAACTATCGAGAAAAGTTTTACAAATTGTGTATTTTGTATAGTCATAACGAAGCTAACACTTTGAAATATCATTTACCCAAATATCAGGCTCGTAACTTTTCCAGAATCTGAGATCCAGAACCATTTGTAACCACCAAATTACATATTGCACACTCTTAATCTATACTCTATACTAGCAGTCGAATGCTACTAGTCCAATGCTAATAGTCCAATGCGCTGGACTGACCAAGTAAGAACCGCTCTCCATGGATCGCTCGACGAATGTGCTAGGAGAGCCACACTACGGGAGGAATGGCGACGGATAGTGAGGCTTCCCAAATGACGACCACGAGCACTCTGTCAGGAGTGTAACGATAACGTGTAACGATGTAATATTGTAATTAGTAGTATATAAGTTAGATTAATAACAATTAGAAGAGACCGCACACCAGGGAACCAAGCTTTGCAAAGTCACCATTCAAGGTGTGTGGTCTCTTTCTAAAAATTTTTGTTTAATTTTAATCTAGTCTTATGTTTTTGTGTTTTTTTTCCCCTTTTTAATATTTAGGTAAATTGTTTGTGTACTCAGCCAAATAAATCATTTATTATTATTATAAAGAAGAAGAAGAATACTAGCAGACGCCAGCGAATTCGTTCGCGTGGAATTTAGTTTTTCAGCATGGATTTTTCCGGGATGAAAGTAGCCTATGTGTTAATCCAGACTATAATATATTTTTACTTCAAATTTCAGGTGATTCGGTTGAGTAGCCGAGGCGTGAAAGAGTAATAAACATTCATACCATCATAATCATTAGGTTTTAGCAAATCTCGGGAATCCATGGTTTTTTTTTCGGGATAAAAAGTAGCCTATGTGTTAATCCAGAGTAAAATCAATTTCCATTCCAAATTTTAGCCAAATAGCTTCATAACTCATTAGTCATTACTCATTACTCGATATTAGGCATCCCTTAACCTTACATGATGATCTGATATAATATAACATCATTAGTTCTCTCATTTATTTTTTTGTCTCTTTTTTAAATTTTTATTTAACAATGTGTGATTTGAAGTGTGTGTGTGTGTGTGTGTGAAAAGTGATTTTTTTTGTATTTTAATAAAATACAAAAAAAATCACTATTAAAATTTAAAAAAAAGAAACTCAACCCCACTGCGAGACATTTGAATTTTGAGTACCCAATATCCATACCCAACCGCAACCAGTGGTATGAGATGAGTTCCCTATTCCAGAGTGACAAATTGACAATTATAACGTCATTCTCATAATTCTATATCATAAATAATCAATCATCATAATTAATTTTCATAGTTTTTCGATTTCAATTTTCATAATTCAAATTTTCTTATTAATTTTTATTACAACTTATAAGCCCTACTGTAGGAAGTAGGGCATCAAAAATTTCAAAGACTCATTTGAGTGTTCCCCTCCACGGAAATCTTTAGTAAAAGGCGAAAGATTTATGCGTTTTGAAGGGAAACCAGAGTTACGATAATTTTGCACGCGCCGCGTATTATACTTTTGATGTGAACACAACGATAGCGTGAATATTTTTTGAAGCAGCGCCATCTAGTGTGCATATACTGAATGTGCTTTATTAAGAGAGACAAATATATAGTAGAAGATAAAAGTTACTAATACAACTTTCTAATATACAATATACAATATACAATAATTGAATAATGGTAAATTAAAAAAATCAAGCTGTGTATCATTAACTTGGCATATCAATAGATTCAAATTCTATTAACTTGCCAAGTTACTCATAAAATCATACAAACATCCTCAGTCCCCTAATTTGCCCTGTGCCAGTAGAGGACATAGAGATCAAGTTTTCTGTTTGCAATGGTTTTCCTGATCTTAATAGGAGCTTAAGATCAGATGTTCTTTGACTACTCAATAAATTAATATAAAATACCTTAATATTATTAAAAAGTGTGGTTACTAAATTAAGAGAACATTGAAAAAGTAATTTTTTGCAAACCATAATGATAGCAAATTGAAACCACAGAGATTACATATTTTTTTTGCAATATTTTGCATATCTCTGTGGTTTCAATTTTGCTATCAATGAGGTTTGCCAAAAAATACATACTTGTTTTTTGATAAACCTTTGTCAGATATTTTACTGAAAATCTAAAAAATTCTACTCCTAAGTTCAAAACATACTTTTCTCCTGTAAGTGTGTTAGGTCAAATCATAGAAGCTAAATTATTTATTTTTCTAATGATGATGATGAAGACAAAAAGTGTGCATAGAACATCCTTTACAGCATTTGTTATTGTCAGGAGAAGGTTCTTATGACAGAAAGAAATTAAAAAATTGCGCGGAAAATTAGAAAAAAGGGGTAGTGGTAGGGTAGAGGTAGGATAGGAGTAGGGTAGAGGTAGGTTGGGGGAAGGGTAGGGTTAGGGTAATGTAGGGATAGGTTAGGGGTAGGAATAGGGCAGGGGTAGGGTAGGGGTAGTTGAAAGTTTACATCGATTTTCACGGGTACGAAGTCGCGGGCGTCCGCTAGTATGTAATAATTTTTACTATAAATAAATAATATTATTTTGATAACTAATTGACATATGTTTTGCTTTATAAATGGTCTTGGGCTTTGTTCCCAACAAATTACTACTTAAGAATGATGCTAAATAAAAGCAGCCTATGTATCATGTAATCAGCCTTGTCAAAATATCCTATCACTAATAATATTTTATAGGTAAAAAGTTTAGTTTAGAGTATCTCAAGTTATAAGTAATCTGGGCCTGTAGCCAAATTATATAATTAAGTATAAATATTCTTTTCACAAATTGCTTCAAAAACTAAAAATGTATGGGAATTTAATTTTTATTTGGTGATTACAATAGGTTAGAAGCGGTCAAAGTGATAGAGGGACCTCTTGAAGACCTACAGAATTGTTACATCAAGAAGAAGAAGACATATGACTGATTGATAGAAAATCTGACTGTAACCCACCAATGTCATCCCCATACATTTCATAGTATTTGTAGTAAGAGAATTGGTATGAAATTTGGCAAGAGGCCCTAAGGTCCTTTCAGAACCCTATTATCTAGGTTACATATCACCTGACAAAATACAAATCATTTTCATCCTTTCATAGCAGTGACAGTTTAAATACAAACCCAGAGTTTGATATTTCCTGATGATATGTGACACGGCTGGCGTGGAAAGGATTCCATTTTGTCCAACTAATAATTTTGCAACCTGAAATAATATTGACTTTATTAATTTTCAAATTTACTACAAACTCAAATCAGTGAGAGACGAATATCTTATTTTATGAATTCACAGTAGAGGTGCCGGGTCCATCATGTGGTAGAGAGAAAAACACCAAGCAAAGTCCAGGACTTGTGACTACTGGATGTAGGGTTAAGGAACTCCTTGACAATCGACCAACACTTCTTTCGATCAACTCTTCACACTGTCACTTACAAACCAATTACGTAAGCTTTTATGGTAAACAAATTACAAAGGATTTACAAGCCATACTTACATGCCCGTCTTTTATCTATTGAAATATTTCTAATTTTATCTATTGAAGAAGATTGAATATATTCAGAATATTAATAAACGGTTTAATATATACGGAATATTATATATTGTGACGGCCTTCGTGGCGCAGTGGTATGTGCGGTGGATATACAAGACGGAAGTCCTGGGTTTGATCCCCGGCTGGGCAGATTGAGATTTTCTTAATTTGTCCAGGTCTGGCCGGTGGGAGGCTTCAGCCGTGGCTAGTTACCACCCTACCGGCAAAGACGTACCGCCAAGTGATTTAGCGTTCCGGTATGATGCCGTGTAGAAACCGAAAGAGGTGTGGATTTTCATCCTCCTCCTAACAAGTTAGCCCGGTTCCATCTTAGACTGCATCATCACTTACCATCAGGTGAGATTGTAGTCAAGGGCTAAGTTGTAAAGAATAAAAAAAAATATTATGATAGTAAGCTTCTACTTATGATGATTTTTTTAAATTTTTTCATATACCAAAATGGTTTATTTTCTCAACTCTCTATACAGATATTAAAAAGAGGTAAAGTCTGTGGTATTGTAGGGGGTAATTAATCTCTGGATTGACTAAACCAATTTTGAAAATTCTTTTACCACTAGAAAGCCATGTTATTTATGAGTGTCGTATGCTATATTTTATCCCTGTATTGTTGTGGGAATGGGAACTACACAGTAAACTGTGTGTGTCAGCTAGTACCCAAATATTTCAATACTCTGTCACTTAGAAACCAATAGAAAAGCTTTTCTGTTAAATAAATTATAATCACACTAATATTACAAATGTGAAAGTTTGTATGTAAGTGGGTATTTTTGTTACTCCTTTGTGCTGTGGCTACTGAAGTGATTTGACAGAAATTTGAAATGGCAATAGATTTTACTCTGGATTATTATACACATAGAATACTTTTCATCCCAGAAAAGTCTATGGTTCCCGCGGGATTTGTGAAATACTAGATTCCATACAGACCAAGTTGTGGGTGTCCACTAGTAAATTATAAAAACAAACATGGATTCTGTCTTTAATCTTTCGAAGACATTCAGCCTATTAGGACAGGACAGGAGCCTCTATCCATGGTGAATTTTTTATGTAAGTATTTAATTAAAAAAATATTTTATTTTGTAAACATTTAATCAATATAGTTTTTTTATTCAGAGATATGCTTAAAACCGACAATTGGGTCTAATGTCAGAGTGTGCTTGCATAAAATATGCCTAATAAGATAAATCAATATCAGTTATCAGTTAATCTGATAGAAACTAGGGCACATTGAAGATATTATCTTTTATGATAAATAACTTAGAAGTAACTTTAATACAGAAACTAGTACAAAAATTAATAAAATACTGTGTGGGAAATCAAAATTAGAAAGTTTACCTTTTATATATGTTCAAAACTTTAGTTATTCAAAATTTACAGACAGACAAATACTCTACAGATACTAAGAATATTAAGTTATTACAGATTAAAATACCTACATCGGTAGATTATGTACTTAATCTAGATATAGATCTATAGGAATTGAATTACAGAAAATAAATTAAAATATATTACATACCCCGTTACCGGCGGATATTTTTATAATTTTATCTACTACTTCTTTCACCAGGTACCTTCCATCACCACCAACTACCAGTGTAGATCCAACTAAAGCCTCTTTATTAGCGTCTAAAATACTTTGAATAAAGTTTTCCGTATAATTTTCTTGCATAAAAACCTTAACTTTTTTACGCAAACCACTGGTGCCTGGTTTTTGTCCTTCGTAAGGATTTGTACTAACAGTTACGATGCTGGACATTTTTTAAAAAATTAATTAAAATATATTAAGGAAAAGGGTGTTAACTCAGGGCACCAAATAAGTTATTTTAAATAGAGAACTTTGATAAAAAAGTTCGTAAGGTCAGGTCAAAACCCGCGACTTAAATGAGCTGTCAAAGCAATGTCACTCAAGGTCGTATTGGTAACTTTCCGTTTCACGCTCAACATTACAAATTAAATTCTGATTGTCATTTGTTTTTCAATTTATTTAAAGAAAAATGCAGGTATTCAACTTTATAATTTATAAAAATAATTAAAAAATATTTAGTTACGTGTTAAAAAATAATTTTACACTTAAATATATTATTTCTTAGTGTTCAATTTCAAGTCAAGAGTTTCAAATAAAGCGCCTGAATATATTTTAATAGTCATTGTGGCTTTAATAAAATAGGCTTGAACATCTGTCTAGGTGTCCCATTTGATTGTACAATGTTTTATCTGCTTCGACAGTATTGATCTTCTAGTACAATACAATGTCGTTGTTCTAAGTAGTACACTACAATATCGTCCAAGCTCAACTATGGAGAATGCATTGAGTCCAAAGCTGAAACATTTGGTAAAAAGCTCGGTATCCTCATGGTGATGCGCTACCTCACACAGGTACAGCTTCTTACTCTATATCAAGTTCAGGTTCTCTCGTCCATGGAATACTGCTCCCATTTATGGGATGGACCAGCTTGTTCCTCTGGACTCTATGGATCGCCGAGCTAGAAGACTCATCGGTAACGAGACGTTGCAAAATTGCAATAGTTGGAGCATCACCGAAAAGTTGCCTGTCTGTCGTTTTTCTCCAGGATCTATTTCTTAGAGTGCGTCCAGGAACTTTTCGATCTAGTTCCTTCTTCAGCTTTTTACCATAGAACTGCCAGACATCGCAGAGGTCTGCATCCATACGTAGTTCATGTCCCTTGGACAATTACGAAGCGTTTCGGTTCTGCGTTCCTGATCCGCACTGCGAAATTATGGAAGGTTTTTTCAGCTCTCGTTTTTCCTACAACCTAAAACATGGGTATATTCAAGTCAAGAGTGAATAACTTCCAGGCAAGCGCGTTCCAACTTTCACCATAAGCTGCACTGCATCATCGCTTACTGTCAAGTTTGATTGCAGTCTGCGCTCGCTGCCTGTCTGTCCGTCCGTCCGTCCGTCGTTGAAAGTACTAAATAAATTCAAATGAAACTGGGCATGATTTAAGATTGTTTTAAGATACTTTTTGTTGCAAAAATAAAATTAGAAAGGGTTGAAATAGGGGTTGAAAGTTTGTATGAAAAATCCTTCATTTTTCAAGTTACATTTGTGCAAATTAGTAGTGTGTAACTGTAGATACTTACTACCAGAAAAATACTAAAAATAATGTCATTCAAGATTTTGCAAAATTATGCCCCTAAAAGGTTATAAAGCGATGAAGTTTTTTTTATAAATATAAGTAAATCGTCCATATTTGAGTTATAGTTTTGTAAAATTATTATTGGACTGTAAATTGTATACCTTTATATCATGCGAAAATATTAGAAGGGGTGAAATAGGGGTTGAAAATTTACATCAATTTCCACGCAGACGAAGTCGCAGGCGACCTCTAGTTTAGTGATAAATTCAACTCCGGCATGAATTGCTTTATTTTGGATCGTAATTTAAATCATTAGACTTTGTCATGAATTGGTTGCTGAATCAGTCCGCTTTCTGCCTGGTGAAAGTACATTCGGTAGGTACAATGCATTTGGACGCAAGTGAAGTGTAGGAAGAAAGCGTAAAATATTGAAAGATTTCGCGTATTAAGAACACGGAGGTGTATAATCATTACACGTCAGATTAAAAGCACTATCAAAATTCCAAAATTTGCGCGGGATTTGTGAAAAATTAATAATATTAATTAATAAATTTCAAGGGCGATCGCTTGTCTACTTTAATAGTAAAATATTTAGTCTGTGCGGTCTGATTAGGATACGGAAAAAAAAACTTACCCACCCCCCACCTTTTCTCATTTACGGGCGCCATTTTGAAAATTCCACAGTTTTTAAAGTTTTTATAGTCAATGCCACAGTTCTGACGAACTCAATGACACCTTATGTCAAAATCCGTCCAGCCATTTGTGTTGTAGGGCGTGCCAAAGAAATGGACATACATACACACATACATACGCTCGAAAAACATTACCCTCCTTCTGACGCAGTCGTGTAAAAGGTAGGTACGTACTTAGAGGGTACGTACCATAAAGTCAAGTATTTAACTTTTATGTCTGTCTTTTCTTCTGGGTCTGTCTGTCTGGTCTTCTGGGTCTACTGAATGGATTTTTATCTGTCTTTCTTATGTTGATTACGTAGGGTGAAAATATTTTAAGACGCAAAGCTAATAAATTCGATCTTTGAAATGATAATTACGTCAGAAAACCATTGTTAGAGAACTGTTTACAGGTAAATTATTGTTTCGACCATGACCCTAAGACCTTGCTTTTTGTAACTTACTCGTACAGCTCGGGCGGATTAACTTGACACCTGCCTCTCAGACCAATTATTGTATAGGACCTGCCTCGCTATACGTTACTTTTCTGTCAAAGTATATGATCAACGATCTAATGCGATTATAAAAACTGTCTCTACAGAATCGATGTTAAATAGTTGTAATCGTGTTCGTCGGTTAAAGAGCTCCGTAAAAATATCTTTTTGTGTAATTGAATTGCCGGCAAAAACTTCTAGCTTAGTATAAGATATATACAAAATCTAAGCTCGTTTTTTTTCAGAAAATGACAGACAATTTTGTTCGTGACTATGAGTGTGATACAGGTCCTTCTATAATTGGTCTGAGCACCTGCCTCGAATGATCTTTGTACTGTGTTTGTATGGATGTGTTTGGTAGTCAGGTGACAAGTTAATGGGCACGGGTTATAGGTACCGTTCAATTGTTTAGTTCAAATGATGTTACATTATTCATGAGTAACCTGACAATATTTTTTTCATAATACGAGGTTACAATATAGCTTCAAAATCAGCTACCTGCCATTGTAAGTCCTGTCAAAATCGGTCCAGCCGCTTCAGAGATTAGCCGGACAGACAGATGAAAATTTTTAATAATTAATTACTGTGAATTCTTTCATAATATTAGCATTGCATTTCGTGAGTATGTTTTAAACGTACAATACTTAAATTGTATATACATATTTGTATCTAAAAATATTTCACAAGATATTACAAGTATCCTTTGAATAGCATGATATTTACTGTGATATTGGCAATATTGGTCTGTAAAGAAATAAAAAAAATCCTCTATAAAGAGGAAATATTTGATTGTTTGTTTGCATTTAATACGATCTGAAACTACTGAACCGATTTCAATAATTTTTTTACTGTTGGGAAGCTAAACTATCCCCGAGTGCTATCACACTAATATTATAAAGGCGAAAGTTTGTGTGTAAGTGTAAAAGTGTGTAAGAGTGTAAGTATGCTACTAAAGCGATTTGGCTGAAATTTGGAATAGAAATGGATTTTGCACTGGATTAACACATAGGCTACTTTTCATCCCGGAAAAATCCATGGTTCCCGCGGGATTTGTGAAAAACTGAATTCCACGCGGACGAAGTGGCGTGCGTCCGCTAGTAGGCTATATTTTATCCCCGTATTCCTACCGGAACGGGAATTACGCGGACAAAACCACGCGGTGTCTGCTAGCAAATTGATAAAGTAAGTTCGTTGACCCTTGATAATAGTGATAATTTTAGATTGATAAGTTTACGTAAATAAAATGGCCGTGACATCCGCACGGACGGAACTGACGACCAACTGGACTAATCGATGACCTCGCTGACGCAGTAGTTACTGTGTAATACCTTGTTTACAAAAGAGAAGTGAGTTTGATTGTCAGCTGTGGTTGAATTAAGATTTAATATTTTTTTAATTAGCCATGATAGCCCAGTGGATATGACCTCTGCCTCCGATTCTAAAGGGTGTGGGTTCGAATCCGGTCCGGGGCATGCACCTTCAACTTTTCAATTGTGTGCATTTTAAGAAATTAAATATCACGTGCCTGAAACGGTAAAGGAAAAAGATCGTGAAGAAACATGCATACCAAGTCTTCTTTATTCTCTGCGTGTGTGAAGTCTGCCAATCCGCATTGGGCCAGCGTGGTAGACTATTGGTCTAACCCCTCTCATTCTGAGAGGAGAGTCGAGCTCAGCAGTGAGCCAAATATGGGTTGATAGTAATTTTTTTTTAAATTGGCACTTACTTGGTCCCGTAGCCATGTGGCATGACGATTTTCTTTTTACAATCGCAAACGTTTCGAAAATTAAACATATATGGTAGTGACAATGGTTATCGACGTCATCGTCAAGTACGTCAAGCCATCGATCACACTCTTAATCTATGTTTTTTTTTATTCTTTACAAGTTAGGCCTTGACTACAATCTCACCTGATGGTAAGTGATGATGCAATCTAAGATGGAAGCGGGCTTACTTGTTAGGAGGAGGAAGTAAATCCATTTTTTTCGGTATCTACACGACATCGTACCGGAACGCTAAATCGCTTGGCGGCACGTCTTTGCCGGTAGGGTGGTAACTAACCACGGCTGAAGCCTCCCACCAGCCCGACCTGGTCTAATTAAGAAAACCTCAATCGGCCTAGCCGGGGATCGAAACCAGGAGCTCCGTCTTGTAAATCCACCGCGCATACCACTGCGCCACGGAGCCCGTCAAAAATGTCTTTATCGTTATCTTAAAAGAGTGATCGTTACAGAATCAAACGTTTCTTCTATATACGTCTGTGGTAGGCTGTTATTATAGGCGGATAATGATGAAGACCCTACGAAATGTACCAAGTAAAATGAAGATATTCCATACTTATTGATGCTTGAATTCCCACTTTAAGTGGAACTATCAACTATCTAATGCAAGGAATACCGCTTAGTCAGTGTCGAAACACCGGGCATCTAACTTGTGTTTACTGTCTCTTGTATTTCCTGAGTGAATAACTTACAAAGTTGCAGTTTAATAGCTTTAGATGTATACCATCTTGGAAAATATTGAATATTAGTAAGTAATTAATAAATAATTAATTACATTCGTTATGTTTTGCGGTAATTTCAAAGTATGGTAGAATTTCTTGTAGTTTTCCAACATCGCGTGGATATAATAATGAGGTAGGTCCCTATTTACAATGTACGTTGTAATAGATTTCTTGTTATAGAAATTGAGCAGGTATACGTAATGATGTATGTAAATGGGTACGAAAATGTTGGTTAAAAATAATTATAAACTCTTCTTATTAGATATAGGACACATCATGCCCATGTAGGGATGATGACAGTTTTTTAAATTGTATTGGAATGTGGTAATAGTAAAGCATTTTTGTAAAAGTAACAGGATATCTGCGATCATTACTTTTGGAGCTACAGGGATTTAAAGGGTCAGATTTGCGGCGCTGCCGCAGATCCCAGAAAAACGCCCCATAAAAAATGGTACGATTTAATGACGTCGTAGATCGTTAGATTTGTATGGGCGTTCAAACAATTTTACTAATATCTTTGTTGTTTGTGCGTTTATGTTTATAGTTCATAAATTTAAAAATGTCACAATTAATATAGAAAGCTAAAACTGTATGAATTTTGATCTAATTACGATAAAAGATTTTTAATAATCTTATTTATTTTGCAAATATCCAGACAATCTTTGCTTTTTATGTATAAATTATATAGTTAACATTGACCATAACCCCAATATAACATAAAAAATAATATATTGAAACCTAGTCATCATCCCTATTGTGACAAGAACACTAACTGTATTTCATAATTAATTTAAGTCTTTCAGGCTATGAAACTAAAATTAATTTAAAAACGGTGAAGGAAAAACATCGTGAAGAAATCTGCATACCTGAGAATTTTCTTAATTCTCTACGTGTGTGAAGTCTGCCAATCCGCATTTGGCCAGCGTGGTGGCCTAACCCCTCTCATTCTGATGAGACTCGTGCTCAACAGTGAGCCGAATATAGGTTGTCAATGATGAATAATGATGATAACGTAGATTTTCCTATTTTCTACCCACAGAATATAAATAAAGCGCTAAATGTACTTAACCTAATGGAACCTATCTAATTAATATTTCGTTGTTTTTTAAACGCTTTATTTTTAATTAGTTCGGTCGCGATTATTGACGTTAAGTGATTAAATTATTTGTTAAATAGGTATCTATGTAAAATCTATTTACAAGAACATAGGCAAGTAGGTATATCTATCTAATTGATGCCAGTAATAATTATTTTTATTTTTTGTTTGTCTGTCTGTATTTCTGTTGACCGGGCATCTCGCTGAAATTCAATTAAAACTTGGCACGATTTGAGACCATAATACGTAGGACACTTTTTGTTGCGAAATAGGGTGAAAAAAAACCAGGGGTTGAAAGTATGTATGGAAAGTACTTCATTTTACAAGTTACATTTGTTAAAATAATGTACTTATTTAATTCAAGATTTTTCAAAATTGTATCTAATCCTAAAGGGGTTCAATTATTTTTAAACAGAAATCTTTCATGTTTTGAGTTACCTCTAGTTTTCTAAAATGAGAAATAAGATCGGGGTTACAGTAGAAAAAGTCGAGACATCGAAACCAAGCTTGCTTGCATAGTACTATTACATAGGTATATTATAATACTAACTGACTACGCGCGGTTTCACACGCGTGGTTCAAGTTCCCGTAACAATACGGGGATAATATAGCCTATAGCCTTCCTCGATCAATCAAACAAACAAACTCTTCAACTTTATTATATAAGTATACCTAGATAGTATAGATAGTCAGTGTCTCGCTCGCGCTTTGGTTTACTTGGGTTGAATTTCCATTGTGTCGGTTTGACGGAAGTAACGAGATATCTGAGCTAAAGATCAGATTGACGGAAATGTAACGTAATTGGAGAATCTATATGTTTCTTACATACGAGTATATTTTCGATACCTGCTATCGACCTCTTTGAATGCTTTTGTTTTACTTGCTTCTGAACTACTTTCTAACGATCGATTGGACTCTTTGGTATACAGACTCACAATCAGAATAGAGCAATTACTAATCTGCCCCCCTAGCCAAGTGTCACGTTGATTCTCTTTCTACAATCGCTAACGCTTCGAAAACTAGAAAGATGTATGGGAATGACATTTGCTATCGACAGGCCACGTGATCAATATCTGTCATTCCCATACATTTTTCTAGCGATCGTAGAAAGAGAATCGACATGCAACTTGGCTAGGGGTGCTGAATAGGTATAGGTTCAGTATACCTACTTGTATCTTCGGTGACAACAAAAAGGTAATAGAAAGTGGCGAAGGCTGGACCCGCGACTTGATAGTTTCAAGTGTAATACCTAGTCATCAGTAGCGAAGACTGAAATTTTCTCGTAGGTAACCCGTTCACGTGTTTTTTTAGTCTGAATGTGTTTTTGAATGAGTACGTTAAATTATCGTGGATTTTTAAAGGTAACCAGATAGGAATCGGGTTGTTAGGAATTATCGTCAATGCTTATCATTGGTTAATTATAATTTGACGATTTGAAGACCCGACGCAATTTCCCAAATGTTGCCCAACCAAGCTCATTTCTTTTGTCACCTTCCTTGTCGATGTTGTATCATTTGACCGAGATAGTTGTATTCTTGAAAAACTTCGATGCTGGCATTATCGATAATTATAGAATCCCTGTATTCCTACGGGAACGGGAACCACGCGGGTGAAACCGCGCGGCGTCAGCTAGTATGAAATATAGGTAAAAAGTAGGTACTTATGTACTTTTAATATTAGGTATGTATTACTGTACATAGGTACTACACAACTATGAAGGTGCACAAATAGTTAAGAACAACTTGAATCTATTTGTTTTGTTATGTAATCGTACGCGGTAACTCATAACTGCATCTCGAAACGCAACTTAACCTATTACACCATACACTTTTTGCTTTGTTTGCTTTTTCACATTATTCTTCAATAATCACATTGCAATTTGTGTTAGGTAAGTACTTACGCAAAACAGCGGGAACAGCAGTGATGGTCGTATTACCTACTAGCCACTTGACTCCTAAATGGACGACCGGTCGCCCATCGTATCCGGTACGTGACATGTAAAAAAATTTAAAGTAAACTAAGGGCAATAGGCCAGCACAGTATCATGCTCCGCGCGATAGAGGACTATAAGGATTCTTTAAATGGCTCACAACAGTAGATTAAAACCGCATTCCCTGACTGTAAGCTTCTTCAACGCAGACGGGCTTTTCGATAAAATACTCGCGGGCAGCGAATGGATAGGTGGACTGACGACATTAGGCCTAGTTCCGACTACTACTTAGTATTTTAGTCGAGTACGAACAATTTTTGAATTTACGGTTCAATAATCGTTCGTATTCGACTAAAATACTAAAGTAGTCCGAACTAGGCCTTACGATGGCCTTAGGGACCAAACTTTCTGTCAAAGCGCGGTGGATTTACAAAATGGAGGTCATGGGTCCGATCCCCGGCTGGACCGATTTAGATTTTCTTAATTGGTCCAGGTCTGGCTGGTGGGAGGCTTCGGCCGCGGTTAGTTACCACCCTACCGACAAAGACGTATCGCTAAGCGATTTAGCGTTCCGGTACGATGTCGTGTAGAAACCGGAAAGGTGTGGATTTTCATCCTCCTCCTAACAAGTTAGCCCGCTTCCATCTTAGACTGCATCATCACTTATCTTAGGTGAGATTGTAGTCAAGGGTACTTGTAAATAAAAAAAAAGAAAAACACCAAGGTTAATCCAATATAGGTTGTCAATTTGACATGATTTTGCCCGATGTTCTTCGGTTCTATCGTAGAAAGCGACGAACTGGTTTAGATGGTTGCGTAAATCTCCTGCAGAGCGTAGGTACTTAGATATATAATTCTCTGTGGTTACGGTTAAATTATCTAACATCACGTTACGTGTGGTGACTCATATAAACATTGCACCGGTTTGTGCTTACCTATTTGAATTTTAATTGTAATATCGCGGCTGAGCTGCTTTTTTTTTTTAAATTATCAGTTTTCTGCAGGACACACTTATTTCGCCATCATCATTAACAACTCATATTCGGCTCACTGTTGAGCATGAGTCTTCTCTCGGAATGAGCGGGGTTAGGTTACTGGCTAATAGTCCACTACTAGGTCTAGGCTGGACTATCACGACTTACTTATTACCTTTATAATATTACCTATGTACGTATTTACCTCTAGATACTTACTTCGTTTTCGTACCTTTAAATACAACATTTAATCCCAATTTTCCGTCCCATTACGAAGGATTGAAGTTTGATGAAGATAAGCCGAAAGAAAATGAAATTCATAACGTGATACTCCACAACTCCTGTTTCATATACATTTATACATATACTAGCGGACACCCGCGACTTTGTCTGCGTGGAATTTAGTTTTTCACAAATTCCTCGAGAACCGTGGATTTCGCCTGGATGATATGTGTTAATCCAGAGTAAAATCATTCCAAATTTCAGCCCAATCGGTTCAGTAATTCCGGCGTTAAAGAGTAACAAACATCCAAACAAACAAACATCCATACAAACTTTCGCTTTTATAAATATTATAAACACGTAGAATAATTATTATAATCATTACAACAAAGTATATGTAAGTATGGTTATTTAAAAGGCAACCCGGCAGGAATCGGCTTGAAATACTGATAGATTCCCAAATTGACTCAAATTGAGATTTTTTTTTAATTCTTTACAAGTTAGCCTTTGACTACAATCACACCTGATGGTAAGTGATGCTGCAGTCTAAGATGGAAGTAGGCTAACTTGTTAGGAGGAGGATGAAAATCCACACCCCTTTTCGGTTTCTACACGACATCGTACCGGAACGCTAAATCGCGGTACGTCTTTGCCGGTAGGGTGGTAACTAGCCACGACCGAAGCCTCCCACCAGCCAAAAGATTTACTATGACTTGCTTTTATATAAAGCAACGCACTAATCGAAATCTATCTCATGTTACCCACAGATTCTCCTCATAAGTCACACAATATGTCAGCATTAAGAACACTGTGTGTGTACATTCGGATATATCTAGACAAGGTGATAGACTTCCTCTTCTCCCTCTACTGGGATGGGAAAAAGAAGAACATACTCGACGTGGAGAAGGAGCACGCCTTCCTCGCAGACAGCGCTACGACACTGGCGAAGAAGATTAAACAGAAGGAGTTGAAGTCAGAAGAACTGGTGCAGGCGGTTATTGATAGAATTAAGCAGGTATTGAAAGAAATAAAGTTCTTTTTATGTTGTCAAAACCCAATAAGTACCGATTATCAGCCTGTATCCGTCCACTGCTGGTCATAGGCCTTTCAGAAAGCGCGTCACCACATGATCCTCCGCCTTCATCATCCAGCCACTTCCCACTACCTTATACATCTAGAGGATATCTATCCTACATTGCGCTTGCTGGTACGTGGTCTTCACTCCAGAACACGCCTGCCCCAACGGCCATCTGTTCTGTGACAAATATGACCCGCTCACTGCCAATTCAGGTTGCTAATCCTAATAAGTACCTACTAATAACAAACACAAATACTACTACTACTAAGAAGAAAGCACAAAAATATCCCCCTCAGCATAAAGCTACAATGCTAACTTTCATATGGAGGTATTCTTATAGGAAGATCTTTGCTTGTTTAGACGCCCGCCAGGTGAAGATCAGTTTTTACAAATCAGGCGAGAACCATAGTTTTTCTCCGGGTAAAAAGCCTATCATCATGTTAATGTTAATGCTTTTATTCAGGTCAACCCTCATATAAACGCAATAGCAGCAGATCGATACGACGATGCGTTGAAGCAAGCGAGAGAAGTGGACAGGCTCATAGCTGAAGGGTTGACGGAGGATCTGTTGAACAAACCATTCTTAGGTACCTGTAATTAGTGAATTAAAGTCTTTATTAATTCCCTACTACTAGCCTGTCTATGAGATTGCCTTATTGGTCCCAGTCCAGCTGGTTTTAATACCTCCTGGATCGGAGAGATATTCATTCTTTTTTTAAGAATTTCACAGTAGCAACTCGTAGTTAGAAAGTTGGTGGCTGAGGTGGCTCCACGTTAAATTGGGTGCCTATTAATATCGGTGCTCAATAATCTGGAGGCTCATTGATATCGGTGCTTAATAATCTGAAGGCTCATTAATATCGGTGCTCAATAATCTGGAGGCTTATTAATATCGGTGCTCAATAATTTGGAGGCTTTGTTAACATCAGTCTAATCCGATAGTGATCGTTGCAGGAGTAAACAAAAAACTCAAGACAATAAACCCGGAACACCGTTTTTGACCTCCTAGGTTATCCTTCCTATTCTTTTCTATAAGAAGGGGGCCTCGCTTTGTAGTGCCGTTATATGTAATACGCTGATTTCCAATTTTCCAATTTAATAATAAATATTTTTAGTGATAATTGCTTAAATAGGAGAAAAATATAAATGTCTAAAAATTTAATTGTTTTTACAGGTGTTCCATACACGACTAAAGAGAGCCAGGCGCTGAAGGGCATGCCGCTGACCCTGGGGCTGTGGTGTCGGCGCAACGAGCGCGCCGCCGAGGACAGCGAGGCGGTGCTGAGGTTGAACGCGGCCGGCGCCATTGCTGTGGCCTGCACCAACTTGCCGGAGCTACTGATCTGGTATGTGTTATTATAGAGAGCCAGGCGGTGAAAGCATGCCGCTGACGCTGGAGCTGTGGTTCCGACGTCATTGCCGTGGATTGCACCAACTTGCCGGAGCTACTGATCTGGTATGTGATAGCGAGTGAGCTGTGGTTCCGACGCAATTGCCGTGCGTCTATTATCCAACTGTGAGCCTCCTTAGAAGATTCAAAGTCACACAGCGGTTGATGGAGTGGGCTATTTTGAGGATAGTCCATGTGAGCTCAAATCAGAAACTAGGATAACCACAGACGAACCATATTAATGGAAATAACTCAATTAGACAGAAAGTCAGTGACAATGGGCCAAAGAATTTGAATTCAGCTCAGCGCAGTGTTGGTCGATCTCCAGCTAGATTTTCTGTTTGTTACAGAAAGTCGTTGGATACAGGCGACTCAAGACCTTGTGCCATGATCCGTTACCATGTTGTTTGAAAGTCTTAATGAGAGGTGTATTTTCAGCAGAAGATATCCATCGGCTGATACCTTTTACCTTGACATAATATTTTCAGCTAAAGAAGATTTACGAGTATGTACCTGTGCTGTGGCTCATCATTTGGAAGCTAACTCATTCTTTTAATTATTTTATTTTCCAGGCAGGAAACCCGCAATCCGGTGTACGGTATGACCAGTAACCCGCACCACACAGGCCGGTCTCCAGGCGGCTCTAGTGGCGCGGAGGCTGCCCTCACTGCTAGCTACGCGACACCCATCAGCTTGTGTAAGTCACAGGTTCCCGCAACCCGGTGTATGGTATGACCAGCAACCTGCACCACACGAGCCAGTCTTCAGCGGCGCGTAAATTATTTTAAAGATCAACCTCAATCACTGATTTGTTCATCAGGTTCTGATATCGGAGGCTCAACTCGCATGCCGGCCTTCTACTGCGGCGTGTTTGGCCATCACCCTACAGCTGGAACTACCAATACCAAAGGTGATAAACTAAACTCTTCGCTAGAGACCTTTAAAGTTTTCCTTTAGGTGTGTTTTTTTATTTTATTCTTTTACAAGTTAGCCCTTGACTACAATCTCACCTGATGGTAAGTAATGATGCAGTCTTAGATGTTAGGAGGATGAAAATCCACACCTCTTTTGGTTTCTACACGGCATCGTACCGGAACGCTAAATCGCTTGACGGTACGTCTTTGCCGGTAGGGTGGTAACTAGCCATGGCCAATGCCTCCCACCTGCCAGTGTGCGATTTTAATGGTGAAAGAATTTTACAAATCGGTCCATTAATTTCATACCTACAATTCAAACAAATCTTTCCTTTTCGATTCTAATGGAATTTTTTTAGCATATTCAATAAGTCTGAGAATAGGGTAGGGTAGTGATAGGGTAGGAGTAGAGTAATGGTTTTGTAGGGGTAGGGGTTGGATAGGGGTAGCTTGAGTAGGTAGGGGTAGGGTAGGTGTAGGGTGGGAGCAGAATAGGATAGGGGTAGGTAGGGAATGAGTGAAAGCGAAGCTTGACCGGCTCCGCTAGTAGTATATAAAATTCCTTGTTTGCTAATGTATTTGTTGTATTTGCAGGATGTTTCTACCGGAACGGTGATGAAGACAGCATGTTCTGCCTCGGATTCATATCGAAGCATGTGGAGGACTTGGGCCCGTTGACCAAAATCGTGGCCGGAGACAAGGCTGATCTTATGAAACTAGACGATAATGTAGATATTAAGGTAAAAGAAACCTGTAACTGTCAGTGTCACTACGAGCTTGTACATCGCTCATTTTTATAGATATCTAGCGAATGCGGGATTTGTACAAAAACAGAGTTTCAAATTATGTTTTTTTACAAATCCTTCGCGAACTTTTATTTATTCCGGCTCAAAAGTAGCCTGTTTGGAGTGGACGTAGCTACCTGTAATACCCTGTATGTGTCTACGTCCATACCAAATTTCACCCAAATCGGTTCAGTAAATGATACGTAAAGGAGTACCTAACAAAAAAACTTCACACACAAACTTTCGTATTTCTGATATTTAATCTAATGGCACGAAACCCTTCGTGGGCAAATCTGACTTGCATTTGGCAGGTCATTTCATAATGACCAATAGTCTTCTTTTCTCCCGAGAATTCCCATTCCCTTTAGAAATGGGTACCACAAAAAGTCCAACCCCATTGAAACTTCAACCTCTCTAATTCGAATTCTTTTAACTATGAAGGCTCAAAGCTTCTGAAAATGTAAATTCATTGGACATTTGAAGACAAAAAATATATTTTTTTTGCAGAATATAAAATTTTACTACGTGGAGACGAGCAAAGACTGCCACGTGAGTCCACTAAGACCTGAAATGACAGAAGCTATGCAAAGGTAGGTAGCATTGACGTAGGATAGGTCTCATCCTATCATCGTCATCATAATTAACTACCGATATTCGGCTCACTGTCAAGCACGAGTCTCTTCTCATGAAAAGAGTAGTAATAGTCCACCACGCTATCCCCAATAGAGTTTAAACACGTAGAGAATTAAGAAAATTTTCAGGTATGTAGGTTTCCTCATGATATTTTTTTTTATTTATCCTTCACTATTTGCTCGTGATATTTAATTTTTAAAATGCACTTAACAGAAATGTTGGTGCATGCCCCGGACGGTATTCGAACCTATGACCTCCGAATCAAAGGCAGACGTCATATTCACTGGGCTATCACGTTACTCATGAGTTACATACAAAGCGTAATGTCTATCTTCACCCCTAGGGTTTAAATGATTTATTTTTGGACGTTTTGTACTTGTTAAACTTGTATGTGTATACAGAATGATTATTAATTCCAGTCAGTAAAATGACAAGTACAATTTTTTTTTTCTTTTACAAGTTAGCCCTTGACTACAATCTCACCTGATGGTAAGGCATGATGCAATCTAATATGGAAACGGGCTAACTTGTTAGGAGTAGGATGAAAATCCACACCCCTTTTGGTTTAACACGACATCGTAGCGGAACGCTAAATCGCTTGGCGGTACGTCTTTGTCGGTAGGGTGGTAACTAGCCACTGCCGAAGCTTCCCATCAGCCAGACATGGATCAATTAAGAACATCGGCCCAGCTGGGGATCGAAACCAGGACCTCCGTCTTGTAAATCCACCGCGCACACCACTGCGCCACGGAGGCCGTCAAAATAACGAGAATAGTACCTACGTATTATAAATCATAAACGAAATACAGACGACTGTCACCGTACCCATGCTAACTAAAAACACTTTAGTTATTGAAACTTGTATCTATACTAATATTATAAAGCTGAATACTTTGTTTGTTTGATTGAACGGGCTAATCTCAGGAACTACTGGTCCGATTTGAAAAATTCTTTCAGTGTTAGATAACCCATTTATCGAGGCAGCCTATAGGCTATATTTTATTCCCGTATTCCTACGGGAACGGGAACCACGTGGGTGAAACCGCGCGGCGTCAACTAGTGTATATTATAAAAAATCTTTCAGTGTGGTCACAAAGTTACAACAAGACTGCAATACGAGCCCACAGAGCTACTACCACTTAGGGCTGGACCACATGTACAAGCTGTGGAGCTACTGGATGAGCAAGGAGCCGGGGAGCTATGCTAGCATGCTCACCAACGGAGCGGGCGATGTCAACGGCTTCACAGAGCTGGTCAAGAAGGTAGGGTTAACACGAACTCGATAGACATCTGCCTTTTTTAAAACCCCAACGCAAAAAAGGGGTGTTACAAGTTTGACGTGTCTGTCTGTCTGTGGCGCCATAGCTCCCGAACGGATGAAGCGATTTCAATTTTGTTTTTTATATGAAAGGTGACTTACGGGCGAGTGTTTTTAGACATGTTTGATGAAAATCGGTTGAGCCGTTTAAAAGTTGTGGGGGGTGAAAGTAAAGAAGAACAACCGAATGTCTGCAAATATACTCGAGTGGGGTCTCAAATGAAACTCACTCAAAGAGAATATTGACGACTTGATCGTAATTTATATAATTTCATGGCATTCGAAGGTTTTTCAAAATTTTCAATTTTATATTATTATTGGCATGCTTAAGTAAGATTATCTTCTACGGGTTAGGGGAGCTTAAACTCACCATGTATATATGCAGTGCACTTCATAGATGCAAAAAACACTAGCTACCCTAAGGACTCAATACAAATCTATGTTGGACCACAGAATACATACTTAGTTGTACAAGAAATTTTCGTAAAGGGCATAGCCTAGTTACAAACCACGCCACTGTGTATATGTATATAGGACATAGGCAGTAGACCATATTTGAAGTGAAACGCTTCGTAACGTAACGCGTTACGGCGCCACTCTGTCTTCCCTTTCTCTCACTCATACGACAGCAGGTTTAAGTTATCATTTCCGTCGGGCGTCCCAAGATACGATTTTATTTTTTTCTCTTAAAGGAGAAGAGGATTTTGGAACTTAGATTCTCCAATGTGTGTTAATATGTTACGTAGTGTGCTACTGCTAACGATTTCTATCAGACCTGAAATAATTATCGTTAGCTCTTTTAGGAGATACAAATAGACTAAACATAGGTTGATGATAATGATGACGAAACACCGACGTGATAGTAGTGACATCTGAAATAGGGACGCTCTACCTCACTTGATTGCAAATGTAGATATTGCATGTCATAAGGGAGAACGTATATACGAACACTCTCCTATTCCCGTATTGTTATCTTCTATTTCATGTAACGAAATAGATACGCAATGCTTTCAAACAAAATTAGAAATATCTTTGTTATTTGTGCGTTTATGTTTATAGTTCATTTATTAAAAAATGTCACATTTAATGAAAGGAAGCTAAAACTGTATGAATTTTCATCTAATTACTATAAAAGATTTTTAATAGATTTTGAATTTTTATAATCTCATTTGCAAATATCCAGACAATCTTTGCTTTTTATGTATAAATTAGTTAACATTGACCTTATTTGCCCGAATGTATCATAAAAATCAACATATTCAAACCTAGTCATCATCCCCATGTCGCTTGGAAAGATGTTTATATACTAACTGGTTACAGATGTTCGGACTCAGCAAGCATTGCCTATTTTGCATTCTACGTGTTCTCGAGACGACGATATTTCCGAAACCTGATGAAGAGTGGGCCGAGAGTCTTACTAAAAGTTTCAAGGAGGATTTATTTGTAAGTATTGAAAGAAACTTTAAAAAAAAACGGTCAAGTGCGTGTCGGGCCACGCGCAGAGTAGGATTCCGTAGACTCGGTTAGCACTTTAATACCCTATGTAATGCACAAAAATAACGATAAGCATACCCCACACCATGGGATAGACGATGAAAAGTTCATCCTCACTTTGCATGTAAGGAAGGATCCCAAAATTTTTTTTTTTTAACTTTTTTTTTCTCCATTTTAAAGACGAAATTAATATACAATTACATACCCATACTAAATTTTATCTTTCTAGTTTTAACAAACTCTGAGTTATCTTACTGACAACTTTATTTTTTAATCGACAACGGAATTCGTATGCAATTTTCGATTACCAATTACTTTTTTTAAGTTAGTCGACTATTACTCTTATAAATAGCGATTGGTTATTATCCGTTATTTTTTTCCTTTTAATTTCATTACAATATATCCTACTTTTGTGATTTTTTTACATATCCATAAACAACTAAAAAAAAAAAAAAGAGGGTGGGGACACATGACTCTAACCAAAATTAGCTCTTAAAAGCTTAATATTTTACAAACGGATCCCTAAATCGAAAAGTATTAGAAGAAGACCCCTCCTAATTTTTAAAGACCTATCCAACGATAACCCACACTATGAGATAAACGAGTAAAATATTATCCCCACTTTAAATATTGGGGAAGTACCCTAAAAAAATATTTTACATGATTTTATTTTATGACTTTGTTCACAATTTCAATATTATTCATGTCAATATACAGTTTATCGCAGAGACTATTACTACTAGTAAAAGTCTCTGCGATAAACCGCGGACGGACGGACATGACGAAACTATATATGGGTTCCTTGTGGACTACGCAACCCTAAAAAGGGTTCTTTAGGTTTGACTTTAAAATGCCCTTGTAGATAGAATAGGAAGCTTAATGCTACAAGGGCATGCGGAATGAGGAACCAGCTTATGTCGCTTTAATTCGTTTTCCTTCCTGTTTATTCACTTACCTGTTTATTGTATGAAACTGGTCTCCCAAGTTAGCCCGGTACCATCTTAGACTTGTCGTCATTTAACATCGGGTGAGAAAGGGTAAGGATTGATTTGTTTTTAAAAAAAGTCAGATAAATGCAGGTCGAATTCGCCCACCGAGGGTTCCGTACAGTAGTAGTCCGTACTGTATTTCATACTATAATAGTCTTAATATAGTTAGTTTTAATTACAAATCTATAGTTTCAGATTTTTCGTATACCTACTTGTAGTAAAAGACGGTAGTACCTTCATAGTTAGAGTTTGGCTAATGAAAGTAAAAATAATTTAAACAAATTAAAAAAAACATGCGTTTTCATAATTTGTTTATATTATTTTTTGTTACTATCTATACTTTATGTACATTACTATCTATATTATAAGTATTAAAGTCGGTTATTCCAAAATTTGCACTATAATTTTTAGAATTAGAAATTTAGAATCCAATTTTTTTTAATTTGGCGGAATGCTTCAGTCTGTATTTCATTAGCCAAACTCTAGGTCCTTGATAGTTCCCGTGAAGATGTATTAAATCTTTTTTTATGCCATAAACGTTTTTTACGTTAACTTAGAAGTTTGATTTTTAACAGCTTTTAAACCTGAGTTTTAGCCTCTACGCTGTACGGTATTCATTTCAGCTTTAAATAAAGGATCTTTACAGACAGACAGAGGAACAAAATGATTCTTTAACGATTCCGATTTTTCCATTTGCTGTAGCTAAAAACACAGAAACACAGCTAGAAGCACCCTTTCGACAATGCTCCAAGTACTCCATATAGTAATATCTTAAGAATCTTACTTTTAGAGTAAGACTTACTCCAAGATACGTTTGTTTACAGAGTAAACTGGGCGATAACGGTGTGCTTTTGTTCCCGAGCGCCCCTCACGCTGCTCCGTACAACTATTCCTGCTACCTGCGCCCCTACAACTTCGCCTACTGGTCGTTGATCAATGTACTCAAATGCCCAGCTACACAGGTAAACACTACGTAAAACTAACAAGTCAATAATTAAAAAAATAAAAACCCGACTGCCTCTCAGACCAATTATTGTATAGAACCTGCCTCGCTAGACATTACTTTTCTATCAAAGTATATGATCAACGATCTAATGCGATTATAAAAACTGTCTCTATAGAATCGATGTTATATAGTTGTAATCGTGTTCGTCGATTAAAGAGCTCCGTAAAAATGTTTTTGTGTAAGATATATACCAAATCTAAGCTCGTTTTATTCAGAAAATGACAGACAATTTTGCTCGTGACTATGAGTGTGATACAGGTCCTTCTATAATTGGTCTGAGGATTGCCTAGCAGTTGCTCGCACATACTTGTAGTCATCCGCCTCGCGTATTTTGTATAGCGATTAATACTCGTTAATTAATAACGTTTTTCTAATTGTATAGGTTTTTTTAAATATTGCCATGATAAATCATTTTGAAATCCCCATAACGAGCTCTTGAATTCAATTCGAAAAAAATAAAATTACATTATCTTATCCCTGATGAAGAAAATCTATATGTATTCTAACCCAGTATTAAATAATTAATGAATTTGTTACATTTAGACCTTTAGACTAGTTGAAAGTAATAGTTTGAATAGTAAAATGAACAAATTGAACAAGAAAGTTTTCTATAGATTTATTTCAGTTAAGTTCAGTAAAGGGAATTTTATTTCCCGGATTAGTTTTTACAGCAACTGACAGTAAAAACTAATTTTATTTTTTAATTAATAATTTAATATTTATATTTGTTTTTCAGGTACCCCTCGGCAGAAATAGTCAAGGCCTCCCGATTGGCATTCAAGTGGTAGCCGCCCCTTATAATGATGCACTCTGCTTGGCAGTCGCTAAATACCTCGAAAAAGAGTTTGGTGGAGCCGTAACGGCCTGTAAAGTGAAGCAATAAATTACATTACAATATTATCTATACAGGTTTTATTTCAATAAAAAAATGTCGTATTACCATTTATTTATTCCCATTCATTTCAAATTGCTTTATTAATCCAAGTGTTCTGAGATTACACACATCTACGAAGTAACTGAAGCACAGATTAATTGGATAGTTACTACGTAACTGAAGCAATTGGTAATTTTTTTTCAAATGGAGGGTAGTTTGAACGAGTTTTAAAGATGTTACGATATTATCTATATTTATCTATCAAATTGATTGAATTGTCATTGTCAAAGTCACACTGACACTGACATTTGTAGTTTGAGTCTCTTCTTTCTCGTCTTTGTTTACCCTATATTCAATGTACTCTATGGTTTAATGTTTTTGTTGATATTTTTAACGGCGCATCAGTTAATTATTTTGAAATTAAGGAATCTCCAGTATTCTTGCATTCGTTTATACATTCGTGAATAATAAAAATATAATATATTTATTTTTAGATTGAATTATTACGTAAGTAAGTAGGTAAATCGTAACTTTAACGCGTACAAACTTAACGATCTGGTTCTTTTTGCCGTCGCTTGCACAGTGATTCTGCAATATTAATAAAGGCTAGGCTACGCTATTTACAACGCATAAATAGCTAAACTGTTACATAAACGAAGATTTACTTCATAAAATATAAGAACCTAAGTAAATAAATTGAGAGAAAGTTAGCTTCCATTTGAATAAATAAAATTCGTTTGTCATATCTTGACGATTCTTATCATTATTCAAAAAAACTCGTTCTTTAGTTTATTGTGTTATTAACTTACTTTACTAGTAGTTCCTGCACGCCAACACGCATCGGTCGCTACTCGGCTGTCAATTTTAAAAATCGAATACGAAGAGTTTTCGCTATATAATTCAATACAGGAAAGAATACTTAATTTTTTTCCAAAAAAATGTCCAGAGAAAAGGTCTCAAGGGACAGAGAAACCAAAAAGGAGAAATCTCACGTAAGTTTTAGTGCCTAAATCATTAAATTAACTGTAATAAATTTATGTTAATTGGTGTAATAACATGTTTACTGTTTAAAACTGTCTGTTCAACAAGACTCATTTACATACAATATGATATTAATCTTATTTAATTTTTGTTTGGCATTTTATGTAATAGTAGGACAGATAATTTCTTTTATGAATTTGATATACAACAAAAAAAAAAACAAAACGGTTTGTGATATAAATGGTTCCACTAACATTTTGTTAAAGTTTACTTGATATGAGTAAAACTTTTAAATCCTGGGTTTGTTCATCTTATACTTAAATTATTAGGAGGTAGTTTGTATATGGGGTAATCTTTGGATCTTCTGAAGCAATTTTGAAAATTCTTTTTCCACTAGAAAGCCACATTATTTGTGAGTGTCATAGGCTATATTTTATCCCAGTATTCTCATGGGAACTGGAAGTGGAACTGAACATGGATGAAACTGTGATTAATTCAATTGCAGTGAAACTCAATGAAAATAATTGATCTATTACTAATATTGTAGAGGTAAAGATTGTGAGGTTGTAGGGGGTAATATCTGGATCTTCTAAACTGATTTTCAAATTTTTTTTACAAATTCTTGAAGAAATTTTCAGTACAAATTCTTAGCCTGTAATTAGGAAGTTGTTGGTATTATACCCCTGTGCATCAGAGAGCTTGTTAAGTGATTATTAACAAGCATATCTGAAATTGTTTGTTAGTATAATACTAATCTCGCCAAACTACTTTAGAACAGTGGTTTGAGCTTCATATTTCCATAAGAAGGGTGGGCCTTTAAAATAGGCTGATATTAATTTGTAATGGGTATGATGCCTAGGTTTCAATATATTGATTTTTATGATACACAAGCTGATACCATGCGGTTTCACCTGCATGGTTCTCGTTCCTGTAGAAATACGGAGGTAATATATAGCCTATAACCCTCATCGATAAATGGGCTATCTAACACTGAAAGATTTTTTCAAATTGTACCAGTAGTTCCTGAGATTAACGTGTTCAATCAAACAAACAAACACACAATCTCTTCAGCTTCATAATATTAGAATAGATTTAAAAAACTGTCAACATCCCTATTGTGGGTTGCATTCATTAGCTTATCACAGTAAAAAAAGAATTAATAGGTGATAAATCAAAAAGACAAATAAGAGATATTAATAGTTTATTATTAATTAATAAAACAATACTTTTGTATTTATATTTAACCTAGTAAGTACATACTAGTTGATCAAAGTACACTATGGTTATTTTCCGTTGCATGTATAGGATGAGTCATCTAAAACTAACCTAGGTAAATGTCAATGACTTGCAAGTGATGATAATTTTATACCATAGATCTGTTACATACCTACAAAATCATCACAAAAAATGATCCAAACAATAGGCTACAACACTGAGCGCATACATGCACAATTTTGTCTTTAATTCCATTATATATTTATGTATATAGTTTTTACACTTCTTGAACACACAATTCGATATTGTAGACGATATTTAGGTATTATTTGTTTAAATAATGTTTGTTATTAACCACAACTAAGCGCCTTATTTTTCATGTGGTAGTACCACATCTAATATTACTTAATATCATTGCTTGCAAGTAGCATTTATAGAGAGTAGAGTTTAAAGCATTTGCTACTGCTTATTATGTGATTTCTGAGTTTAATTAAGCTTTGTTTTAGTAAAAGTAATGCAATTTATGAAGCAATAAAGCTGCATTTGCATACTCAGAATTATAAAGTGTAGTAAAACATACTACATATTATAATAACTTTTCCATTCTAAAATTTGTCTTTAGTTTCTTTTTTAAACAATTTAACCAATTAGTTGTCTTAAACTTCTATGTAAAGTTTTTATTAATTTAAATTGTTTTTTGTCTGCTTTATTTCTTGCTGTTTAAAATATAATGAAAGTTATTTAAATAACTTGTTTGTAAGGTATAAAAATATTTTATTAAATTAAATTTATTATAATTTACATCTTTAGTTTATTAATATTTAAATATTCAAGGTTGCTTGTTTAAATAATAGAATGTGAATTTACACTTTTTTCCAGCCAAGTTCATTGCTACAGCTTATCTGTTTTATGTGATTTTATCATAATGATAACCCAGTTAGACAAAAATTTAATTTTCTTTTATTAATACGTCTCAAGCCCTTTATATTTATTGACCTACTAGCGGACGCCCGCAACTTCGCCAAATTCCCGCGCGAACCATGGATTTTTCCGGGATGAAAAGACTTCGTCTGCGTGGAATTCAGTTTTT